>NW_028123713.1:0-568411 GCF_965194805.1 Balaenoptera borealis | reverse complement strand
CATCCACTTGACACACTAACAGAGAGATATCAATATATAGGTTTTAAGATTATTACTAGTCAGATATAATGTTGTGCGGTGAACAGGGCGTGTTGAGTCCAGTTCTCTGAGCAAGGAGTAGGTCTTGTATATTACATATTGGGTTTATGGAACGGTATCTGAGCTAATTTGAAACCCTTGTTTTATGTATCACCCCACCTCACCTTTCCCGTTAGCACCCATAGTGTGTTTTCTGCATGTGTGACTCTGTTCTCTTTTGTAATTCAGTTCAAGTGTAACGGTTTTTACATTCCCTCTATCAGTGAGACCTTATGAGAAGTGTCCTTTTCTGTGTGACTTATTTCACTTAGAATCGTCGTACCTAAATCCACTCATCATGCTGCTACTAGCCTTATGACATTGATTTCATGGCTGAGTGATATTCCATTGTACATAAGGACCACAACTTCTTTATCCATTTTTCTCTTTCCTGGGATATTTAAGGTGGAATGAAGTGGAGGTCCTTTTCAAGAGAGCAGCCCTAAACTTTGGTGTGCTTGTGTCTTGCTGATTTTTCATTTTCCCAATTTATACCCCCATGAGTGGAAGTGCCCTATTCTCTCTAAGCTGTGTTTTTTAGATGTTTCAGGACACACCGTACGCTTCTCCAGAGTGGCTGTTGGCCATTTACATCCCGCCCATCAGTGTAGCAAGGCTCTGTTTCCTCCCTGGCCTCTCCTGCTTTTCTTGTTTTACACTTTTTTAGGAAGGCCATTTTGACCGATGGGAAGTCAGACTTCTTTGTAGCGCTGAATTGCATTTCCGGCTTGTTTGGTTGGCCAAAAAGGGCCTATGGGTTTTTTCCTGAATTCATTCAGAACAAAACGCATATGCTCTTTTTGGCCAAGTGCATCATTGTCGACGTTTTGCCGCTTTTCATGTGCTTTAGTGGTGATTCGAATCTATCTCCTGAAATCTGTTTCCTGCAATTCTGCCTTAATTTCAAATCCTCTTCGTTGCCTTCACTCAATATATTTATGGACGAGAGTTATCATTTATAACTCTGCAGGTTTGTGAATTGCAGTGCCCCTGAGCTCCATTTTTCAACTCGCTTTTTTGGGAGCTTTCTGCAGAACCGCTCGTTTGCTTCTGTCCCTACTCTGGTTCCCGGTGGCAGGCTAAGCCTTTGCTTAATTCTTCTTCCTGACTCGAAAGTAGAGTGACATGTGCCTCTCCGAACATCTAGGGCTTGGCTCTCCTTGTTTCTCCTCCTTCCCCTTCTTCCTTTGGACAAATTCCGATTTCTGTGCAACTGGATGTTGAAGGTGCTGACATCCTCTAGTGGGGAGATTTTAAGGAAAAAGGCTGGAGGGGTGAACCCAACAACCAGGAAATTAGGCGTTTTGGTGCCTTTTCCAAAATCTTCCTGATCCAACCGTGTTCCATCTTCTGGGTGTCACAGGCATGTTTTAGCTGTAGGAAAGGTCCCGTGTATGTAAGGAGAACACAAGGGATTTTTCCAAATCAGTGTCTCCCCGAACTCCAATCTGGGGAATTTTTAAGCTACTGGTACATGTGTGTTCATTAAGGGACTTGGGCCGTAGGCAGAGTCCGAACTTTAGATGATTGAAGTCTTCAGGTTCAGAAACGCTCACCATCGGCCTCCTTTAGTTTCCATTTTATCTGTAGTTGATAGATGATGTCGATATAGATATCTATTGTTTTTCAGATTATTTCCCCTCAGGGGTCATTACAAAATATTGAGTATAGTTCCCTGTGCTATACAGTAGTTCCCTGTTGATATATTTTATACATAGCAGTGTGTATATGTTAATCTGAAACTGTTAATTTATCCCTCCTCCCACCTTTCCCCTTTGGTAATAAAAAATATAAGATTTTATACTTCTCAGAAATCTAGGAGCTGAAAGAGAGGTATCATTTTCAATGGAAAATCATTCAAAACAAGGTTGAAACTTCAACCAAGATTATTAGATGTACATCCTTG
Organism: Balaenoptera borealis; assembly: GCF_965194805.1. Lineage (NCBI taxonomy): Eukaryota > Metazoa > Chordata > Mammalia > Artiodactyla > Balaenopteridae > Balaenoptera > Balaenoptera borealis. Next base: position 566,427 of record NW_028123713.1, on the reverse strand, counting down.
GAAAGAAATCACTGCATTTCTCTACTCTTGACCTGCCAAATAAGACAATCCCCTCCACTGAACTTGCTTATAATAAAGTGATGGAAATATCAAATGGAAGTGTTAGAAACATCTTATTTTACACGAGCCTTATACACTGCTCTATGTTAATTACAGTTTGGCTCACACATCTGTGCATTGAAGTTACAATGTTCTCAAATTCTGTTACTGATCCTGCAGAGTGGGCCCCAACAAGGGTCTCCCTGCCCAGTGTCATTGGAGCCAACAGATCGAGACTGACTTTGGTTCAGAAGCAAAGGAAAACTTTATATTTTGATCAGAGAATGGAGAGGTGAGAGTGTGTGCTCCCCTGCGGGTTGTGGGCCGGGCTGCTGTGTAGGGATCCTGTCAGCATCAGCGGGAGGGAGGGGGCGGAGCTCTCGAGGGCCAGGTTGGCTGGAGCTCAGGCTCTATGTCGCAGAGTCTGCACGGGGCCCCACGAGCTGAGGTGTCGGCCCAGCCATTTTGCACGAGGAAATCGGGTCTGAAGTGTCGGGTGTGGGACCTCTGCATGTGGAAACCTAGGAGCAAGTGAAATTAGACAAAGCACAAAGGAAAAAATGGTTAGACTTTATTTTATTGCCCAGATTCTATTTTTATCTCCCAGGAATTTTTAATGGGCTTTGCCAGTGACAAAGCCCTCCTCTGCCTTTTGTCCCATTCCTCATTCTTGGGGCGCTGAGGGTGCAGACACGTCTTCTGTAAATGCTTCATGCTGAGTTGGGTGTCCTCATACCCGGGGGGAGGGGCAGGACTTCTCCCCAGCAGCGTCCAGGTGAGGTTGATTGTCCGCAGGCCTCCTCCCTCACTGCTCGTCTGCCTGAGCACCAGCATTGGAAGTTTTATAGATTCTAATGACCTTTAAGGGTCCAGGAAAGAGATGTGCAGAGACGCTGGGGGGGTGGGCGGTTTTACCCTGCTCCACATTGGTTCGGCCCCCTTAGGCTGATGGTTTCTGCCAGCCTAGATGCTCTGACCAGTAGTCTGTGCTTTCTTCAGTTAGGCCACTGAATTAACGTACAAACAGCACCAGGTGTCAGAGCCCTGCTTGCTCAACTCCCAGACAGTCCAGGGCCGGTGGTGATCCAGGACCATGACGGCCACTCAGTCAACGGCCTTTTGAAGTAGCCAGGAGTACAGCCGGTCTCATTGGCCGCCGTCACTGCGGTGTCTGTAGGCTTTTCTATGGTGGCAGCGTTATTTACGGTTCCCCTGCCAAGTTTATTAGCTCCGCTCTGGGTGCAGTAAGTCCTGTAAGCAATAGTCTGCTCTTTTGGGGCACACTCTTGTTGTTTTCTGAGAGAAGCTCCAGGTCAAGTGATGGTCACACGAGTCGTCATGGGGGCCCATTGCCCCAGGTTGTCTCTCTGGAGGTTGGTGTTGGAGGGCCTCCTCACTCGAGGTCATTGTGCCCACGGAGCAATCCCTGCAACTTCAGGGCATGGTGGGTGGTTAGGATCACCAAGTGGCGTCCTTTTCCCTTAGGAGGGAGCTGGCCTTGCGGGCTGCTGATTTCCAGGTTTTTAGATACCCCCAGTATCCTGGTCGGATGGGGTGGCTGGCCAATGCCTGGAGGGCATTCTTACATTGTTCCATTTCAAGTGGTCCCAGTTTTTGCACTAATACTCCAAGGGCGATTCGCCTTGGACCAGGAATGTAAAGGTCAAAGGGTTTAGCTAACTTAGGGAGGTCCAGGGCCAGGGTCTGAATTGACTGCTCTTTCCATTCTTGAAAGGCCGCTTCTGGATTCTATTCAAAAGGATCATCATCTTTTCCTTTCAGTGTTTCATATAGAGGCCCAGCTATTAGACTGTAGTTAGGGATCCAGATGCAGCAAACCCCGGTCTCCCCAGGAACCCCTAAGCTGTCTTCTAGTTTCAGGAAAGGTGAGGCTGTAAATGGCTTCTTCCCTTTCCTGGGGTGGGCTTCTCCGACCTTCTGTGCGAATGAAGCCCAGGAAGGCCACCTTAGTTTGTGATATTTGAGCCTTTTCCTTGGACACCTTCTATCTTTTATTGGCTAGGTAGTTCAGAGGCCTCCTTAGTCGGGCTGGTGATCAGAATGTCATCTGCATATTGAAGGAGGGTTCCCTTCTCCAGAGGTAGATCTTTTAGGTCTTTAGCTAACGTTTCCCCAAAGATGGTGTGGGAATTTTTGAACCCCTGGGGCAGGACGGCCCAGCAGTATTGTTTTTGTTGTAGGTTGAGTCCTGCCACTCACAGCCAAAATTTCTTGTGACTCTGGGACTAATGGAATACAGAAGAAGGCATCATTGAAGTCTAATACAGAATGCCATGTCCTGGTGGATGGTAGAATGACCAGCAGGGTGTAGGAATTAGGAACTACTAGATGTATATCCTCTGTGGCTTCACTGACTGTCCTGGCGTCCTCTACCAGGTCCCCAGCAGCCCACGGGGCTCTTGTGGTCAGGCCCCTCCCAGGATATGGAGCTCACCTGGGCAGGTACGCAGCAGCCCACGGGGCTCTCGTGGGCAGGCCCCTCCCTGGATATGGAGCTCCCGTGGACAGGTACCCCGGCAGGGCTGGGCACACAGGAACCGTGCACGTAGCCCTCATTGCAGAGCACCCCCAGCACCCCTGTCACTCAGAGCTGACACAGAGCACCTCAGAGCAGAGCTTGAACTAACAAACAGCAGCTCCAACAGGTCTGTGACCCTAGGCTTCACTCTGTGCGGCCTCCCTCTGCCTGGTCTTCCAGGGGCTTCCACTGCAGCCGGGGCACCAGGCCTCTGTCTCCACCCACCACCCCTCCTCTCCCTGACTCCTGGGTTCCTCTCATTAGCAGAGGGTCTTCTTGAAGTTGTCTCCCACTCATGGACCAGATAAAATGATTCGAAAACAAGCCAGGGCTGCCGCCCCTTATCTATCCTGACTCTCGGGACCCTACACCTGTTCCTTGGATCTGGCCGGTGCAGCAAGGCCCATTTTCTGCAACTCTGAGCCCCTGAGGGGCGAGGATTGGCTGACCTGGGCAGCCTGACCCGGCCGGCCAGCCCTTCCCAGGTGTGCCTGGGTTGAGGTCAATATAAACACCCCTCCAGGCAGCAAAAGCCTCTGCAGCTGTGCCTGACGCCATATTCTCTGCCCCGTCAGCAGTCTCGGGGTTGGGCTGGTGGGAGGGAGTAGGGCCCACGGCTCTATGAGTGGCCCAGTGTGACTGGGGCTCTGCTGGACTTTCTGCAGGAGTTGCCGGGCTGCCACCTGCTAAAGAAGAGGATGTGTCACCCATACTTGCTGCTGGAATTTCTCCCCGGGCAGAGGTGAGGAAGGAAAAAAGCAGTGGGGGCCGGGACAGGAGAGGTACCTCAGGCAGGGAAATGGAAAGCTTCCAGACGAGCGCCCGGGGCCAGGACCATCCTGGCTGGCCTGCAGGCACCAAGTCGGCCTGCGTGCTGTCGCTGGTGTGACTCCAAGCCCCTTCCTCTAGTTTTGAAAGTCTTTGCACACATTCAGGTGTTTTACCTGGGAAGGGTGGGAAAAGTTCAGCAGCAGCTGGCCTGGGGCTCAGCTCACGTTTACTCAGAGACGCCTCCTCATGGTCCCCCAGCTTTGCAATGAGGACGCTCCTCGTGTGGGGGCTGCTGGCTGCATGGGAGATGATTCCCCACCTGTGACCAACTTCAGAATTGTTTACCCCTGGAGCAAGTGCCCTGATAGGGTTTTCCTCTGTATGACCAGTGGGTTCTGTTTTTTTTTTTTTCTTTTTTGGTTCAAGGTAAGTTTTATTCCTCTTTTTGTATTTATGGATATAAGCATGGAAATAATTCATTCATATAAATACGTCTATGGGAAGGACAGAACTTTTTTTCTGTTTTATTTTTTTAAGTATTACTTATTTTTTAATTTTTGAATTTATTTTATTCATTTTTTTATACAGCAGGCTCTTATTGGTAACCTATTTTATACATATAAGTGTATATATGTCAATCCCAGGCTCGCAATTCATCCCACCACCACCACCCTGCCACTTTCCCCCCTTGGTGTCCATACATTTGTTCTCTACATCTGTGTCTCTATTTGTGCCTTGCAAACCGGTTCATCTTTACCATTTTTCTAGGTTCCACATGTATGCGTTAATATACGATATTTGTTTTTCTCTTTCTGACTTACTTCACTCTGTATGACAGTCTCTAGATCTATCCACGTCTCTACAAATGACCCAATTTCATTCCTTTTTATGGCTGAGTAATATTCCATTTTATATATGTAGCACATCTTTTCTGTTCGTCTGTCTATGGGCATTTAGGTTGCTTCCATGACCTGGCTATTGTAAATAGTGCTGCAATGAATATTGTGGTGAATATGTCTTTTTGAATTATGGTTTTCTCTGGGTATATGGCCAGTAGTGGGATTGCTGGGTCATATGGTAATTCTATTTTTAGTTTCTTAAGGAACCTCCATACTGTTCTCCATCGTGACTGTATCAATTTACATTCCCACAAATAGTGTAAGAGGGTTCCCTTTTCTCCACACCCTCTCCAGCATTTGTTGCTTGTAGATTTTCTGATGATGCCCATTCTAACTCGTGTGAGGCGATACCTCATTGTAGTTTTGGTTTATATTTCTCTAATAATTAGTGATGTTGAGCAGCTTTTCATGTGCTTCTTGGTCATCTGTATGTCTTCTTGGGACAAATGTCTATTTACGTCATCTGCCCATTTTTGGATTGGGTTGTTTGTTTTTTTACTGTTGAGCTGCATGAGCTGTTTATATACATTGGAGATTAATCCTTTGTCCATTGATTCGTTTGCAAATATTTTCTCCCATTGTGAGGGTTGTCTTTTCGTCTTGTTTGTAGTTTCCTTTGCTTTGCAAAAGCTTTTAGGTTTCATTTGCTCCCATATGTTTATTTTTTTTTTATTCCATTACTCTAGGAGGTGGATCAAAAAAGATCTTGCTGTGATTTATGTCAAAGAGTATTCTTCCTATGTTTTCCTCTAAGAGTTTTATAGTGTCCGGTCTTACATTTCGGTCTCTAATCCATTTTGAGTTTATTTTTTGTGTATGGTGTTAGGGAGTGTTCTAATTTCATTCTTTTACATGTAGCTGTCCATTTTTCCCAGCACCACTTATTGAAGAGACTGTCTTTTCTCCTTTGTATACCCTTGCCTCCTTTGTCATAGATTAGTGGGCCATAGGTGTGTAGGTTTATCTCTGGGCTTTTTTTTTTCTTTTACATCTTTATTGGAGTATAATTGCTTTACACTTGTGTGTTAGTTTCTGCTGTATAAAAAAGTGAATCAGCTGTGCGTATACATATAACACCATATCCCCTCCCTCTTGCACCTCCCTCTCACTCCCTTATCCCACCCTTTTAGGTGGTCACAAAGCACAGAGCTGATCTCCCTGTGCTATGTGGCTGCTTCCCAGTAGCTATCAATTTTACATTTGGTAGTGTATATATGTCCATACCACTCTCTCACTTTGTCCCAGCTTACCCTTCCCTCTCCCCATGTCCTCAAGTCCTTTCTCTACGTCTGTGTCCTTAATCCTTTCCTGCCCCTAGGTTCTTCATAAACTTTTTTTTTTAAGATTCCATATATATGTGTTAGCATACGGTATTTGTTTTTCTCTTTCTGACTTACTTCACTCTGTAGGACAGACTCTAGATCCATCCACCTCACTAAAAGTAACTCAATTTCGTTTCTTTTTATGGCTGAATAATGTTCCATTGTATATTTGTGCCACATCTTCCTTATCCATTTATCTGTTGATGGACACTTAGGTTGCTTCCATGTCCTGGCTATTGTAAATAGAGCTACAGTGAACATTGTGGTACATGACTCTTTTTGAATTATGGTTTTCTGAGGGTAAATGTCCAGGAGTGGGTTTGCTGGGTTGTATGGTAGTTCTATTTTTAGTTTTTAAGGAACCCCCATACCGTTCTCCCTAGTGGCTATATCAATTTACATTCCCACCAACAGTGCAAGAGGGTTCCCTTTGCTCCAATAAATGCCTCTCCAGCATTTATTGTTGGTAGATTTTTTGATGATGGCCATTCTGACTGGTGTGAGGTGATACCTCACTGTAGTTTTGATTTGCATTTCTCTAATGATTAGTGATGTTCAGCATCCTTTCATGTGTTTGTTGGCAACCTGTATATCTTCTTTGGAGAAATGTCTATTTAGGTCTTCTGCCCATTTTTGGATTGGGTTGTTTGGTTTTGTGATATTGAGCTACATGAGCTGCTTTTTGGAGATTAATCCTTTGCCATTTGCTTCATTTGAAAATATTTTCTCCCATTCTGATGGTTGTCTTTTCATCTTGCTTATGTTTTCCTTTGCTGTGCAAAAGAATTTATGTTTCATTCGGTCCCATTTTTTTATTTTTGTTTTTATTTCCATTTCTCTAGGAGGTGGGTCAAAAAGGATCTTGCTGTGATTTATGTCATAGACTGTTCTGCTTATGTTTTCCTCTAAGAGTTTTATAGTGGCTGGTCTTATATTTAGGTCTCTAATCCATTTTGAGTTTATTTTTGTGTATGGTGTTAGGGAGTGTACTAATTTCATTCTTTTACATGTAACTGTCCAGTTTTCCCAGCACCACTTGCTGAAGACACTGTCTTTTCTCCATTGTATACCCTTGCCTCCTTTGTCATAGATTAGTGAACCATAGGTACGTGGGTTTATCTCTGTGCTTTCTATCCTGTTCTATTGACCTATATTTCTGTTTTTGTGTCAGTACCATATTATCTTGATTACTGTAGCTTTGCAATATAGTCTGAAGTCTGGAAGTCTGATTCCTCGAGCTCTTTTTTTTCCCCCCTCAAGACTGCTTTGGCTATCCAGGGTCTTTTGTGTCTCCCTACAAATTTTAAGATTTTTTTTTCTTGTTCTGTAGAAAATGCCAAAGGTATTTTGATCGGGATTGCATTGAATCTGTAGATTGCTTTGGGTAGTATAGTCATTTTCACAATATTGATTCTTCTAATCCGAGAACATGGTATATGTCTCCATCTGTTTATATCATCTTTGATTTCTTTCATCAGTGTCTTATAGTTTTCTGAGTACAGGTCTTTTACTTCCTTAGGTAGGTTTATTCCTAGGTATTTTATTCTTTTTGTTGCAGTGGTAATGGGATTGTTTCCTTAATTTCTCTTTCTGATCTTTCATTGTTAGTGTATAGGAATGCAAGCAATTTCTGTGCATTAATTTTGTATCCTGCAACTTTACCAAATTCATTGATTAGCTCCAGTGGTTTTCTGGTGGCATCTTTAGGATTCTCTATCTATGATATCATGTCATCTGCAAACAGTGACAATTTTACTTCTTCTTTTCCTTTTTGTATTCCTTTTATTTCTTTTTCTTCTCTGATTGCCATGGCTAGGACTTCCAAAACTATGTTGAATAGCAGTGGTGAGAGTGGACATCCTCGTCTTGTTCCTGATCTTAGAGGAAACGCTTTCAGTTTTTCACCATTGAGAATGCTGTTTGCTGTGGGTTTGTCATATATGGCCTTTATTATGTTGAGGTAGTTTCCCTCTATGCCCACACTCTGCAGAGTTTTTATCGTAAATGAGTGTTGAATTTTCTCAAAATCTTTTCCTTCAGCTATTGAGATGATCATATGGTTTTATTCTACAATTTGTTAATATGGTGTATCACATTGATTTGTGTATATTGAAGAATCCTCGCATCCCTGGGATAAACCCCACTTGATCATGGTGTATGATCCTTTTCATGTGTTGTTCGATTCTGTTTGCTAGTATTTTGTTGAGGATTTTTACATCTATATTCATCAGTGATATTGGTCTATAATTTTCTTTCCTTGTAGTATCTCTGTCTGATTTTGGTATCAGGGTGATGGTGGTCTCATAGAATGAGTTTGGGAGTGTTCCTTCCCCTGCAATTGTTTTGAAGAATTTGAGAAGGTTGGGTGTTAGCTCTTCTCTAAATGTTTGATAGAATTCACCTGTGATGCCATCTGGTTCTGGACTTTTGTTTGTTGGAAGATTTTTAATCACAGTTTCAATTTCATTGCTTGTGATAGGTTTGTTCATATTTTCTATTTCTTCCTGGTTCAGTCTTAGAAGGTTATCCCTTTCTAAGAATTTGTCCATTTCTTCCAGATTGTCCATTTTATTGGCCTAGAGTTGCTTGTAGTAGTCTCTTAGGATGCTTTGTATTCCTGTGGTGTCTGTTGTAACTTCTGCTTTTTCACTTCTAATTTTGTTGATTTGCGTCCTCTCCCTCTTTTTCTGGAGTCTGGCTAAAGGTTGATCATTTTTGCTTATCTTCTCAAAGAACCAGCTTTTAGTTTTATTGATCTTTGCTTTCGTTTTCTTTGTTTCTATTTCATTTATTTCTGCTCTGATCTTTATGATTTCTTTCCTTCTACTAACTTTGGGTTTTGTTCTTCTTTCTCTAGTTCCTCTAGGTGTAAGGTTAGATTGTTTATTTGAGATTTTTCTTGTTTCTTGAGGTAGGCTTGTATTGCTATAAACTTCCCTCTTAGAACTCCTTTTGCTGCATCCCATAGGTTTTGGATCATCGTGTTTTTGTTGTCATTTGTCTCTAGGTAGTTTTTGATTTCCTCTTTGATTTCTTCAGTGATCTCTTGGTTATTTAGTAACGTATTGTTTAGCTTCCATGTGTTTGTGTTTTTTACGGTTTTTTCCGTGTAATTGATTTCTAATCTCATAGCATTGTGGTCGGAACAGCTGCTTGATATGATTTCAGTTTTCTTAAATTTACTGAGGCTTTATCTGTGACCCAAGATGTGATCTATCCTGGAGAATGTTCCGTGTGCAGTTGAGAAGAACGTGTAATCTGCTGTTTTTGGATGGAATGTCCTATAAATATCAATTAACTCTATCTGGTCTATTGTGTCATTTAAAGCTTGTGTTTCCTTATTAATTGTCTGTCTGGCTGATCTCCACTGGTGTAAGTGAGCTGTTAAAGTCCCCCGCTATTATTGTGTTACTGTCGATTTCCTCTTTTATAGCTGTTAGCAGTTGCCTTATACATTGAGCTGCTCCTATTTTGGGTACATATATATTTATAATTGTTATATCTTCTTCTTGGATTGATCCCCTGACCATTATGTAGTGCCTTTCCTCGTCTCTTGTAACATTCTTTATTTTAAAGTCTATTTTATCTGATATGAGTATTGCTACTCCAGCTTTCTTTTGATTTTCATTTGCATAGAATATATTTTTCCATCGCCTCACTTTGAGTCTGTATGTGTCCCTAGGTCTGAAATGGATCTCTTGTAGACAGCATATATATGGGTCTTGTTTTTGTATCCATTCAGCGAGCCTGTGTCTTTTGGTTGGAACATGTAGTGCATTCACGTTTAAGGTAATTATCGATATGTATGTTCCTACTACTATTTTCTTAATTGTTATGGGTTTGTCTTGGTGGGTCCTTTTCTTCTCTTGTGTTTCCCACTTAGAGAAGTTCCTTTAGCATTTGGTGTAGAGCTGGTTTCATGGTGCTGAATTCTCTTAGCTTTTGCTTGTCTGTAAGGCTTTTGATTTCTCCATCAAATCTGAATGAGCTCTTTGCAGGGTGGAGTACTCTTGGTTGTAGGTTCTTCCCTTTCATCACTTTAAATTTATCATGCCACTTCCTTCTGGCTTGTAGATTTTCTGCTGAGAAATCAGTTGTTATCCTTATGGGAGTTCCCTTGTATGTTATTTGTCATTTTTCCCTTGCTGGTTTCAATCATTTTTCTTTGTCGTTAATTTTTGTCAATTTGATTACTATGTGTCTTGTCATTTTTCTCCTTTGGTTTATCCTGCCTGGGACACTCTGTGCTTCTGGACTTGGGTGGCTATTTCTTTTCCCATGCTAGGGAAGTTTTTGACCATAATCTCTTCAAATATATTCTCGGGTCCTTTCTCTCTCTCTTCTCCTTCTGGGACCCCTATAATGCGAATGTTGTTGCGTTTAAAGTTGTCCCAGAGGACTCTTGGGGTATCTTCGTTTATTTTCATTCTTTTTCTTTATTCTGTTCCATGGCAGTGATTTCCACCTTTCTGTCTTCCAGGTCACTTATCCGTTCTTCTGCCACAGTTATTCTGCTACTGATTCCTTCTAGTGTATTTTTCATTTCAGTTATTCCATTGTTCACCTCTGTTTGTTTGTTCTTTAATTCTTCTAGGTGTTTGTTCCTTAATTCTTCTAGGTCTTTGTTAAACATTTCTTGCATCTTCTCGATCTTTGCCTCCTTTCTTTTTCCAAGGTCTTGGCTCAACTTCACTATCATTATTCTGAATTCTTTTTCTGGAAGGTTCCCTATCTCCACCTCATTTCATTTTTTTTCTGGGGTTTTATCTTGTTCCTTGATCTGGTATAAAGTCCTCTGCCTTTTCATTTTGTCTATCTTTCTGTGAATGTGGTTTTCCTTCCACAGGCTGCAGAATTGTAGTTCTTCTTGCTTCTGCTGTCTGCTCTCCGGTGGATGAGTCTATCTTAGAGGCTTGTGCAAGCTTCCTGATGGGAGGGACTGGTGGTGGGTAGAGCTGGGTGTTGCTTTGGTGGGCAGAGCTTTAATCCGCTTGTCTACGGATTAAATAAAACTTTAATAAAAAGTTTAATCCGCTTGTCTGCTGATGCATGGGGCTGGGTTCCCTCCCTGTTGGTTGTTTGGCCTGAGGCGACCCAGCCCTGGAGCCTACCTTGCTCTTGGTGGGGCTAATGGCGGACTCTGGGAGGGCTCACACCAAGGAGTATTTCCCAGAACTTCTGCTGCCAGTGTCGTTGTCCTCACGGTGAGCCACAGCCACAGCCACCACCTGCCTCTGCAGGAGACCCTCTAAAAGTAGCAGGTAGTTCTGGTCATTCTCCTACAGGGTCACTGCTCCTTCCCCTGGGTCCTGATGTGCACACTACTTTGTGTGTGCCCTCCAAGAGTGGAGTATCTGAGTGGAGTTGAGACTCTGAGACTCTGTGTGGAGTTGCACAGACTCTGGGTCCTGTGAAGCTTCGATGTTTTGTGATTCTAGAAATCCTATAGGAGACGGTCCACAGCAGGTGACGCTAATGTTGTCAGTAGAGGTGTTGAAGCCAAAGATTTGCAGTTCCAACTAGAGGTGCCGATGTACATACAGGACAAAATCATCTCGTGTGAATGTAGTTCAGGCATGTTTAAGATGAATGCAGTCATGTTAATGCCTACCATATTCTATCTTGAGCCTCTCCTCAGGGACCCCCTCCTCAGTTCCTGAGGCTCCTGTAAGTCATGTACAGGGGACTGGAGAGTGGGCTCTGTCCAGTCTGAGCCCTGAGTTACCCTGTGTGTATCTTAGGATACTTTGTATTTCTGTGGTGTCTGTTGTAACATCATCTCTTTCATTTCAGATTTATTTGGGCCCTCTCTTTTTAAAAAAACATACTACTGTTGTCTTTTATTCTTTACAGAAGTTTAATAAGTGTTTGATCTACTATCCTTACCCTATGTATACTTTTTGCAGTGAGATTTTTACTTTTCTTTGTTTCCTTGTTACTATCAATAATTAGTGAGACTTCTTTTAAGCTACCTTCAACATTGCTTATAAAGCTGCTTTATTAGTGATGACAGAGCCTTAATGGAAGTCATGTTCTGGTTGTAAATTAGAATGCAATGTGCCAGCAAATAGCCCCTTAAGTTTATGTCTCATTACTTCTTGTTCTTTTTTTAATTTAATTTTTATTTTTTGTCAGAGCAAATTTAATTAAAATGTTTTGTTTCTTCTAGGTGTGAAAGATGTGGTTCTTTTAAACATATACATATATCTATTCTTCTTTGGATCATTTTCCCATGTAGGTTATGACACAATGTTGAGTAGTCTTGTCTTGGTATTACGTAGGTCTTTGGTGATTACATATTTCACATGTGTTTCTATATCTATCTTAACCCCAATATCCTAATGTATCCAATCCTCACACCTTTCCATTTGGTGAACCATAAGTTTGTTTAATGAATCTGTGATTGCATTTCTCTGTGGAAATATTTTCATTGGTATCAATTTTTAGCTAAGACCTATAAGTGATATTATAGGATATGTGTCTTTTGCTTTCTGACTTAGTACAATTTGCCTGATTACCTCAAGAATCATACATGGTGCTGCAAATGGCATTGTTTCATTTTTTTCCCTGGCTAATATTCCATCTGTACGTGTACCAGTTCTTCTTTGGCCACGCACCTCTTGATGGACTTTCTGGTTGCCTCCATGTCTTGGCTATTGTAATACTGCTGCAATGCACATTTGTTTGCCTGTGTCTTTCCAGTTATATCTTCTTATGTTATAGGCCAAGGAGTGGGCTTGCTGTATCATATGGTAGCTCAGTGTGTATGTTTTAAAGGCACCACCATTCAGTTCTCATTAGTGGCTCTTTCCAGGTTACGTCCCACTTAAAATTGAGGGTATGCATTTCTCCAAAACACCTTCAATATTTATTGTTTGTAGTTTTCTTGCTGATGGTTATTCTAACCGGTGCGAGCTGATGCCTATCTGTGGTTGAATTTGCATGTGTCCCATAATCTGTTGAAATTGAGCTTTAAAGCATGCCCTTTTTATTTATCAAACTGTGATTACAGCTCAGTTCTTCAAAGTGTTTTCTTAAAGTAAGTGTCACATTTTGAAAATTTTTGGCCATTACCTCCCTCAAGACATTTTGAGGGCACGTTTCATTTACAGCCCTGAAGTACTTGTTCATATGAAGTGACCATTAGCACATGTTTTAAAGCTGCGTTTGCAGGTAACGGCCAGAGGGTGGCAGCCTTTCTACGTTCCTAATCTGGTAAATAGGGAAAGAGACCTTCAGCCCCAAGAGTGTCCAGCTTTATTTCTCATCAGGCTGTGGATCTAGATATGGTCACACCAGGTCGCATCACAGCCCCTGAAAGAATTGTGTAAGAATTTCTCTCTCTTTCACTGTCTTTGTTTCATGGGTTTTTCAAAGTAATTTATTTTTATAATGGGGTTTACCTGATTTTCACTGCTGTGTTTATGCCCCTTTACACCCAATTGACACACTAACAGAGAGACATCAATACATAGGATTTAAGATTTTTACTAGTCAGATATATTCTTGTTCGTTGAATAGGGGGTGTTGCATCCACTTCACTGAGCAAGGAATAGGTCTTGTCTATTACATATTGGGTATATGGATCGGTATTTGAGCTAATATGAAACCCTTGTTTTATGCATCACCCCACTTCACCTTTCCCGTTAAGCAGCCATAGTGTGTTTTCTAAATGTGTGACTCTGTTCTGTTTTGTAATTCACTTCAAGTGTAATGGTTTTTACATTCCCTCTATAAGTGATACCTTATGAGAAATGTCCTTTTCTGTGTGACTTATTTCACTTAGAATCGTCGTACCTAAATCCACTCATCATGCTGCTACTAGCCTTATGACATTGATTTCATGGCTGAGTGATATTCCATTGTACATAAGGACCACAACTTCTTTATCCATTTTTCTCTTTCCTGGGATATTGAAGGTGGAATGAAGTGGAGGTCCTTGTCAACAGAGCAGCCCTAAACTTTGGGGTGCTTGTGTCTTGCTGATTTTTAATTTTCCCAATTTATACCCCCATGAGTGGAAGTGCCCTATGCTCTCTAAGCTGTGTTTTTTAGATGTTTCAGGACACACCGTACACTTCTCCAGAGTGGCTGTTGGCAATTTACATCCCGCCCATCAGTGTAGCAAGGCTCCCATTTCTCCATGGCATGTCCTGCATTTCTGGTTTTGACACTTTTTTCAGCATGGCCCTTTTGACCGATGGGAAGCGAGTCTTCTTTGTATCGCTGATTTGCCTTTCCAGGTTGCTTGGTTGGCCAAAAAGGGCGTATGCGTTTTTTCCTGAATATATTCAGGAAAAAACGCATACGCCCTTTTTGGCCAAGGGCATCATTGTCAACGTTTTGCCGCTTTTCATGTGCTTTAAGGCGATTCGAATCTACCTCCTGAAATCTGTTTCCTGCAATTCTGCCTTGATTTCAAATCCTCTTCTTTGCCTTCCCTCAATATATTTGTGGACGAGAGTTATCATTTATAACTCTGCAGGTTTGTGAATTGCAGTGCCGTGAACCTCCATTTTACAACTCGCTTTTTTGGGAGCTGGCCGCAAAAGCGCAGGATGGCTTGAGGCCCTGTTCTGGCTCCGGGGGGCAGGCTGATCATGTGGTTAATTCTTCTTCCTGATGGGAAAATAGAGTGACCTCTGCCTGTCCCAACACCAAGAGCTAGTCTCTCATTCGTTCCCCATCTTCCCGTTCATCCTCAGGACAAATTGCAACCTGTACGAAACAAGAGGTTAAAGGTGCTGATGCTCCAAGTAGGGAGATTTCTAGTAGAGCGGTTGGAATGGCGAACCCGGGCACAAGGAGTTGAGAAATGAGGTGCGTTTTAGAAACCTTTCCCCATCACACGGTGTACCATCATCTGGGTTTCTCATGCATGTTTTCGATGTAGGAAGATGCCCTTGAACCTGGAGATTTGGGACCCATGGGATGGGTACCACGCAGTATTACTTTAAAGGGTCTGCGTTTGCTCACCCAACCTCACCAAACCTCTCAGCCCCAAGAGTCTCCACCCTTATGTCTCATCCAGCTGTGGGTCTAGATATGGTCAATCCAGGTTGCATCACAGCCCCTGAACGAATTGTGTAAGAATTTCTCTCTCTTTCACTGTCTTTGTTTCATGGGTTTTTCAAAGTAATTTATTTTTATAATGGGGTTTAGCTGCTTTTCACTGCTGTGTTTATGCTGCTTTACACCCACTTGACACACTAACAGAGAGATATCAATACATAGGTTTTAAGATTATTACTAGTCAGATATATTCTTGTGCGGTGAATACGGCGTGTTGAGTCCAGTTCTCTGAGCAAGGAGTAGGTCTTGTCTATTACACATTGGGTTTATGGAACGGTATCTGAGCTAATTTGAAACCCTTGTTTTATGTATCACCCCACCTCCCCTTTCCCGTTAAGCAGCCATAGTGTGTTTTCTGCATGTGTGACTCGTTCTGTTTTGTAATTCAGTTCAAGTGTAACGGTTTTTACATTCCCTCTATCAGTGATACCTTATGAGAAGTGTCCTTTTCTGTGTGATTTATTTCACTTAGAATTGTCGTACCTAAATCCACTCATCATGCTGCTACTAGCCTTATGACATTGATTTCATGGCTGAGTGATATTCCATTGTACATAAGGACCACAACTCCTTCATCCATTTTTCTCTTTCCTGGCATATTTAAGGTGGAATGAAGTGGAGGTCCTTGTCAACAGAGCAACCCTAAACTTTGGGGTGCTTGTGTCTTGCTGATTTTTCATTTTCCCAATTTATACCCCCATGAGTGGAAGTGCCCTATGCTCTCTAAGCTGTGTTTTTTAGATGTTTCAGGACACACCGTACTCTTCTCCAGAGTGGCTGTTGGCAATTTACATCCCGCCCATCAGTGTAGCAAGGCTCCCATTTCTCCATGGCCTGTCCTGCATTTCTGGTTTTGACACTTTTTTCAGCATGGCCCTTTTAACCGATGGGAAGCGAGACTTCTTTGTAGCGCTGATTTGCCTTTCCAGGTTGCTTGGTTGGCCAAAAAGGGCGTATGCGTTTTTTCCTGAATATATTCAGGAAAAAACGCATACGCCCTTTTTGGCCAAGGGCATCATTGTCAAAGTTTTTCCGCTTTTCATGTGCTTTAAAGGCGATTCGAATCTACCTCCTGAAATCTGTTTCCTGCAATTCTGCCTTGATTTCAAATCCTCTTCTTTGCCTTCCCTCAATATATTTGTGGACGAGAGTTATCATTTATAAGTCTGCAGGTTTGTGAAATGCAGTGCCCTGAACCTCCATTTTACAACTCGCTTTTTAGGGAGCTGGCCGCAATAGCGCAGGATGGCTTCAGGCCCTGTTCTGGTTCCGGGTGGCAGGCTGAGCCTGTGGTTAATTCTTCTTCCTGATGGGAAAATAGAGTGACCTGTGCCTGTCCCAACACCAAGAGCTAGTCTCTCATTGGTTCCACGTCTTCCCGTTCACCCTCAGGACAAATTGCAACCTGTACGGAGCAGGAGGTTAAAGGTGCTGATGCTCCAAGTAGGGAGATTGCTAGTAAAGCGGCTGGAATAGCGAACCCGGGCACAAGGAGATGAGAAATGAGGTGCGTTTTAGAAACCTTTCCCCATCACACGGTGTACCATCTTCTGGGTTTCTCATGCATGTTTTTGATGTAGGAAGATGCCCTTGAACCTTGAGATGTGGGACCCATGCGATGGGTACCACGCAGTATTACTTTAAAGGGTCTGCGTTTGCTCACCCAACCTCACCAAACCTCTCAGCCCCAAGAGTGTCCACCCTTATGTCTCATCCAGCTGTGGGTCTAGATATGGTCAATCCAGGTTGCATCACAGCCCCTGAACGCATTGTGTAAGAATTTCGCTCTCTTTCACTGTCTTTGTTTCATGGGTTTGAAAAAGTAATTTATTTTTATAATGGGGTTTAGCTGCTTTTCACTGCTGTGTTTTTGCCGCTTTACACCCACTTGACACACAAAAAGAGAGATATCAATACATAGGTTTTAAGATTATTACTACTCAGATATATTCTTGTGCGGTGAATAGGGCGTGTTGAGTCCAGTTCTCTGAGCAAGGAGTAGGTCTTGTCTATTACATATTGGGTTTATGGAACGGTATCTGAGCTAATTTGAAACCCTTGTTTTATGTATCACCCCACCTCACCTTTCCCGTTAAGCAGCCATAGTGTGTTTTCTGCATGTGTGACTCTGTTCTGTATTGTAATTCAGTTCAAGTGTAACGGTTTTTACATTCCCTCTATAAGTGATACCTTATGAGAAGTGTCCTTTTCTGTGTGACTTATTTCACTTAGAATCGTCGTACCTAAATCCACTTATCATGCTGCTACTAGCCTTAAGACATTGATTTCACGGCTGAGTGATATTCCATTGTACATAAGGACCACAACTTCTTTATCCATTTTTCTCTTTCCTGGGATATTGAAGGTGGAATGAAGTGGAGGTCCTTGTCAACAGAGCAGCCCTAAACTTTGGGGTGCTTGTGTCTTGCTGATTTTTCATTTTCCCAATTTATACCCCCATGAGTGGAAGTGCCCTATGCTCTCTAAGCTTTGCTTTTTAGACGTTTCAGGACTCACCGTACACTTCTCCAGAGTGGCTGTTGACAATTTACATCCCGCCCATCAGTGTAGCAAGGCTCCCATTTCTCCATGGCCTGTCCTGCATTTCTGGTTTTGACACTTTTTTCAGCATGGCCCTTTTGACCGATGGGAAGCGAGACTTCTTTGTAGCGCTGATTTGCCTTTCCAGGTTGCTTGGTTGGCCAAAAAGGGCGTATGCGTTTTTTCCTCAATATATTCAGGAAAAAACGCATACGCCCTTTTTGGCCAAGGGCATCATTGTCAACGTTTTGCCGCTTTTCATGTGCTTTAAAGGCGATTCGAATCTACCTCCTGAAATCTGTTTCCTGCAATTCTGCCTTGATTTCAAATCCTCTTCTTTGCCTTCCCTCAATATATTTGTGGACGAGAGGTATCATTTATAACTCTGCAGGTTTGTGAATTGCAGTGCCCTGAACCTCCATTTTACAACTCGCGTTTTTGGGAGATGGCCGCAAAAGCGCAGGATGGCTTCAGGCCCTGTTCTGGTTCCGGGGGGCAGGCTGAGCCAGTGGTTAATTCTTCTTCCTGATGGGAAAATAGAGTGACCTCTGCGTGTCCCAACACCAAGAGCTAGTCTCTCATTGGTTCCACGTCTTCCCGTTCATCCTCAGGACAAATTGCAACCTGTACGGAACAGGAGGTTAAAGGTGCTGATGCTCCAAGGAGGGAGATTGCTAGTAAAGTGGCTGGAATGGCGAACCCGAGCACAAGGAGATGAGAAATGAGGTGCGTTTTAGAAACCTTTCCCCATCACACGGTGTACCATCTTCTGAGTTTCTCATGCATGTTTTCGATGGAGGAAGATGCCCTTGAACCTGGAGATTTGGGACCCATGCGATGGGTACCACGCAGTATTACTTTAAAGGGTCTGCGTTTGCTCACCCAACCTCACCAAACCTCTCAGCCTCAAGAGTGTCCACCCTTATGTCTCATCCAGCTGTGGGTCTAGATATGGTCAATCCAGGTTGGATCACAGCCCCTGAACGCATTGTGTAAGAATTTCGCTCTCTTTCACTGTCTTTGTTTCATGGGTTTGAAAAAGTAATTTATTCTTATAATGGGGTTTAGCTGCTTTTCACTGCTGTGTTTATGCCGCTTTACACCCACTTGACACACTAACAGAGAGATATGAATACATAGGTTTTAAGATTATTACTAGTCAGATATATTCTTGTGCGGTGAATAGGGCGTGTTGAGTCCAGTTCTCTGAGCAAGGAGTAGGTCTTGTCTATTACATATTGGGTTTATGGAACGGTATCTGAGCTAATTTGAAACCCTTGTTTTATGTATCACCCCACCTCACCTTTCCCGTTAAGCAGCCATAGTGTGTTTTCTGCATGTGTGACTCTGTTCTGTTTTGTAATTCAGTTCAAGTGTAACGGTTTTTACATTCCCTCTATCAGTGATACCTTATGAGAAGTGTCCTTTTCTGTGTGACTTACTTCACTTAGAATCGTCGTACCTAAATCCACTCATCATGCTGCTACTAGCCTTATGACATTGATTTCATGGCTGAGTGATATTCCTTTGTACATAAGGACCACAACTCTTTTATCCATTTTTCTCTTTCCTGGGATATTGAAGGTGGAATGAAGTGGAGGTCCTTGTCAACAGAGCAGCCCTAAACTTTGGGGTGCTTGTGTCTTGCTGATTTTTCATTTTCCCAATTTATACCCCCATGAGTAGAAGTGCCCTATGCTCTCTAAGCTGTGTTTTTTAGATGTTTCAGGACTCACCGTACGCTTCTCCAGAGTGGCTGTTGGCAATTTACATCCCGCCCATCAGTGTAGCAAGGCTCCCATTTCTCCATGGCCTGTCCTGCATTTCTGGTTTTGACACTTTTTTCAGCATGGCCCTTTTAACCGATGGGAAGCGAGACTTCTTTGTAGCGCTGATTTGCCTTTCCAGGTTGCTTGGTTGGCCAAAAAGGGCGTATGCGTTTTTTCCTGAATATATTCAGGAAAAAACGCATACGCCCTTTTTGGCCAAGGGCATCATTGTCAACGTTTTGCCGCTTTTCATGTGCTTTAAAGGCGATTCGAATCTACCTCGTGAAATCTGTTTCCTGCAATTCTGCCTTGATTTCAAATCCTCTTCTTTGCCTTCCCTCAATATATTTGTGGACGAGAGTTATCATTTATAACTCTGCAGGTTTGTGAATTGCAGTGCCCTGAACCTCCATTTTACAACTCGCTTTTTAGGGAGCTGGCCGCAATAGCGCAGGATGGCTTCAGGCCCTGTTCTGGTTCCGGGGGGCAGGCTGAGCCTGTGGTTAATTCTTCTTCCTGATGGGAAAATAGAGTGACCTGTGCCTGTCCCAACACCAAGAGCTAGTCTCTCATTGGTTCCACGTCTTCCCGTTCATCCTCAGGACAAATTGCAACCTGTACGGAACAGGAGGTTAAAGGTGATGATGCTCCAAGTAGGGAGATTGCTAGTAAAGCGGCTGGAATAGCGAATCCGGGCACAAGGAGATGAGAAATGAGGTGCGTTTTAGAAACCTTTCCACATCACACGGTGTACCATCTTCTGGGTTTCTCATGCATGTTTTCGATGTAGGAAAATGCCCTTGAACCTGGAGATATGGGACCCATGCGATGGGTACCATGCAGTATTACTTTAAAGGGTCTGCGTTTGCTCACCCAACCTCACAAAACCTCTCAGCCCCAAGAGTGTCCACCCTTATGTCTCATCCAGCTGTGGGTCTAGATATGGTCAATCCAGGTTGCATCACAGCCCGTGAACGCTTTGTGTAAGAATTTCTATCTCTTTCACTGTCTTTGTTTCATGGGTTTTTCAAAGTAATTTATTTTTATAATGGGGTTTAGCTGCTTTTCACTGCTGTGTTTATGCCGCTTTACACCCACTTGACACACTAACAGAGAGATATCAATACATAGGTTTTAAGATTATTACTAGTCAGATATATTCTTGTGCGGTGAATAGGGCGTGTTGAGTCCAGTTCTCTGAGCAAGGAGTAGGTCTTGTCTATTACATATTGGGTTTATGGAACGGTATCTGAGCTAATTTGAAACCCTTGTTTTATGTATCACCCCACCTCACCTTTCCCGTTAAGCAGCCATAGTGTGTTTTCTGCATGTGTGACTCTGTTCTGTTTTGTAATTCAGTTCAAGTGTAACGGTTTTTACATTCCCTCTATCAGTGATACCTTATGAGAAGTGTCCTTTTCTGTGTGACTTATTTCACTTAGAATCGTCGTACCTAAATCCACTCATCATGCTGCTACTAGCCTTATGACATTGATTTCATGGCTGAGTGATATTCCATTGTACATAAGGACCACAACTTCTTTATCCATTTTTCTCTTTCCTGGGATATTGAAGGTGGAATGAAGTGGAGGTCCTTGTCAACAGAGCAGCCCTAAACTTTGGGGTGCTTGTGTCTTGCTGATTTTTCATTTTCCCAATTTATACCCCCATGAGTGGAAGTGCCCTATGCTCTCTAAGCTGTGTTTTTTAGATGTTTCAGGACACACCGTACTCTTCTCCAGAGTGGCTGTTGGCAATTTACATCCCGCCCATCAGTGTAGCAAGGCTCCCATTTCTCCATGGCCTGTCCTGCATTTCTGGTTTTGACACTTTTTTCAGCATGGCCCTTTTAACCGATGGGAAGCGAGACTTCTTTGTAGCGCTGATTTGCCTTTCCAGGTTGCTTGGTTGGCCAAAAAGGGCGTATGCGTTTTTTCCTGAATATATTCAGGAAAAAACGCATACGCCCTTTTTGGCCAAGGGCATCATTGTCAACGTTTTGCCGCTTTTCATGTGCTTTAAAGGCGATTCGAATCTACCTCCTGAAATCTGTTTCCTGCAATTCTGCCTTGATTTCAAATCCTCTTCTTTGCCTTCCCTCAATATATTTGTGGACGAGAGTTATCATTTATAACTCTGCAGGTTTGTGAATTGCAGTGCCCTGAACCTCCATTTTACAACTCGCGTTTTTGGGAGATGGCCGCAAAAGCACAGGATGGCTTCAGGCCCTGTTCTTGATCCGGGAGGCAGGCGGAGCCTGTGGTTAATTCTTCTTCCTGATGGGAAAATAGAGTGACCTGTGCCTGTCCCAACACCAAGAGCTAGTCTCTCATTGGTTCCACGTCTTCCCGTTCATCCTCAGGACAAATTGCAACCTGTACGGAACAGGAGGTTAAAGGTGATGATGCTCCAAGGAGGGAGATTGCTAGTAAAGTGGCTGGAATGGCAAACCCGGGCACAGGCAGATGAGAAATGAGGTGCGTTTTAGAAACCTTTCCCCATCACACGGTGTACCATCTTCTGGGTATCTCATGCATGTTTACGATGTAGGAAGATGCCCTTCAACCTGGAGATTTGGGACCCATGCGATGGGTACCACGCAGTATTACTTTAAAGGGTCTGCGTTTGCTCACCCAACCTCACCAAACCTCTCAGCCGCAACAGTGTCCACCCTTATGTCTCATCCAGCTGTGGGTCTAGATATGGTCAATCCAGGTTGCATCACAGCCCCTGAACGCATTGTGTAAGAATTTCTCTCTCTTTCACTGTCTTTGTTTCATGGGTTTTTCAAAGTAATTTATTTTTATAATGGGGTTTAGCTGCTTTTCACTGCTGTGTTTATGCCGCTTTTTACCCACTTGACACACTAACAGAGAGATATCAATACATAGGTTTTAAGATTATTACTAGTCAGATATATTCTTGTGCGGTGAATAGGGCGTGTTGAGTCCAGTTCTCTGAGCAAGGAGTAGGTCTTGTCTATTACATATTGGGTTTATGGAACGGTATCTGAGCTAATTTGAAACCCTTGTTTTATGTATCACCCCACCTCACCTTTCCCGTTAAGCAGCCATAGTGTGTTTTCTGCATGTGTGACTCTGTTCTGTTTTGTAATTCAGTTCAAGTGTAACGGTTTTTACATTCCCTCTATCAGTGATACCTTATGAGAAGTGTCCTTTTCTGTGTGACTTATTTCACTTAGAATCGTCGTACCTAAATCCACTCATCATGCTGCTACTAGCCTTATGACATTGATTTCATGGCTGAGTGATATTCCATTGTACATAAGGACCACAACTTCTTTATCCATTTTTCTCTTTCCTGGGATATTGAAGGTGGAATGAAGTGGAGGTCCTTGTCAACAGAGCAGCCCTAAACTTTGGGGTGCTTGTGTCTTGCTGATTTTTAATTTTCCCAATTTATAACCCCATGAGTGGAAGTGCCCTATGATCTCTAAGCTTTGTTTTTTAGATGTTTCAGGACTCACCGTACGCTCTCCAGAGTGGCTGTTGGCAATTTACATCCCGCCCATCAGTGTAGGAAGGCTCCCATTTCTCCATGGCCTGTCCTGCATTTCTGGTTTTGACACTTTTTTCAGCATGGCCTTTTTAACCGATGGGAAGCGAGACATCTTTGTAGCGCTGATTTGCCTTTCCAGGTTGCTTGGTTGGCCAAAAAGGGCGTATGCGTTTTTTCCTGAATATATTCAGGAAAAAACGCATACGCCCTTTTTGGCCAAGGGCATCATTGTCAACGTTTTGCCGCTTTTCATGTGCTTTAAAGGCGATTCGAATCTACCTCCTGAAATCTGTTTCCTGCAATTCTGCCTTGATTTCAAATCCTCTTCTTTGCCTTCCCTCAATATATTTGTGGACGAGAGGTATCATTTATAACTCTGCAGGTCTGTGAATTGCAGTGCCCTGAACCTCCATTTTACAACTCGCGTTTTTGGGAGATGGCCGCAAAAGCTCAGGATGGCTTCAGGCCCTGTTCTGGTTCCGGGGGGCAGGTTGAGCCTGTGGTTAATTCTTCTTCCTGATGGGAAAATAGAGTGACCTCTGCGTGTCCCAACACCAAGAGCTAGTCTCTCATTGGTTCCACGTCTTCCCGTTCATCCTCAGGACAAATTGCAACCTGTACGGAACAGGAGGTTAAAGGTGCTGATGCTCCAAGGAGGGAGATTGCTAGTAAAGTGGCTGGAATGGCGAACCCGAGCACAAGGAGATGAGAAATGAGGTGCGTTTTAGAAACCTTTCCCCATCACACGGTGTACCATCTTCTGGGTTTCTCATGCATGTTTTCGATGGAGGAAGATGCCCTTGAACCTGGAGATTTGGGACCCATGCGATGGGTACCACGCAGTATTACTTTAAAGGGTCTGCGTTTGCTCACCCAACCTCACCAAACCTCTCAGCCTCAAGAGTGTCCACCCTTATGTCTCATCCAGCTGTGGGTCTAGATATGGTCAATCCAGGTTGGATCACAGCCCCTGAACGCATTGTGTAAGAATTTCGCTCTCTTTCACTGTCTTTGTTTCATGGGTTTGAAAAAGTAATTTATTCTTATAATGGGGTTTAGCTGCTTTTCACTGCTGTGTTTATGCCGCTTTACACCCACTTGACACACTAACAGAGAGATATGAATACATAGGTTTTAAGATTATTTCTAGTCAGATATATTCTTGTGCGGTGAATAGGGCGTGTTGAGTCCAGTTCTCTGAGCAAGGAGTAGGTCCTGTCTATTACATATTGGGTTTATGGAACGGTATCTGAGCTAATTTGAAACCCTTGTTTTATGTATCACCCCACCTCACCTTTCCCGTTAAGCAGCCATAGTGTGTTTTCTGCATGTGTGACTCCGTTCTGTTTTGTAATTCAGTTCAAGTGTAACGGTTTTTACATTCCCTCTATCAGTGATACCTTATGAGAAGTGTCCTTTTCTGTGTAACTTACTTCACTTAGAATCGTCGTACCTAAATCCACTCATCATGCTGCTACTAGCCTTATGACATTGATTTCATGGCTGAGTGATATTCCTTTGTACATAAGGACCACAACTCTTTTATCCATTTTTCTCTTTCCTGGCATATTTAAGGTGGAATGAAGTGGAGGTCCTTGTCAACAGAGCAACAATAAACTTTGGGGTGCTTGTGTCTTGCTGATTTTTCATTTTCCCAATTTATACCCCCATGAGTGGAAGTGCCCTATGCTCTCTAAGCTGTGTTTTTTAGATGTTTCAGGACACACCGTACTCTTCTCCAGAGTGGCTGTTGGCAATTTACATCCCGCCCATCAGTGTAGCAAGGCTCCCATTTCTCCATGGCCTGTCCTGCATTTCTGGTTTTGACACTTTTTTCAGCATGGCCCTTTTAACCAATGGGAAGCGAGACTTCTTTGTAGCGCTGATTTGCATTTCCAGGTTGCTTGGTTGGCCAAAAAGGGCGTATGCGTTTTTTCCTGAATATATTCAGGAAAAAACGCATACGCCCTTTTTGGCCAAGGGCATCATTGTCAAAGTTTTTCCGCTTTTCATGTGCTTTAAAGGCGATTCAAATCTACCTCCTGAAATCTGTTTCCTGCAATTCTGCCTTGATTTCAAATCCTCTTCTTTGCCTTCCCTCAATATATTTGTGGACGAGAGTTATCATTTATAAGTCTGCAGGTTTGTGAAATGCAGTGCCCTGAACCTCCATTTTACAACTCGCTTTTTAGGGAGCTGGCCGCAAAAGCGCAGGATGGCTTCAGGCCCTGTTCTGGTTCCGGGGGGAGGATGAGCCTGTGGTTAATTCTTCTTCCTGATGGGAAAATAGAGTGACCTGTGCCTGTCCCAACACCAAGAGCTAGTCTCTCACTGGTTCCCCGTCTTCCCGTTCACCCTCAGGACAAATTGGAACCTGTACGGAACAGGAGGTTAAAGGTGCTGATGCTCCAAGTAGGGAGATTGCTAGTAAAGCGGCTGGAATACCGAACCCGGGCACAAGGAGATGAGAAATGAGGTGCGTTTTAGAAACCTTTCCCCATCACACGGTGTACCATCTTCTGGGTTTCTCATGCATGTTTTCGATGTAGGAAGATGCCCTTGAACCTGGAGATTTGGGACCCATGCGATGGGTACCACGCAGTATTGCTTTAAAGGGTCTGCATTTGCTCACCCAACCTCACCAAACCTCTCAGCCCCAAGAGTGTCCACCCTTATGTCTCATCCAGCTGTGGGTCTAGATATGGTCAATCCAGGTTGCATCACAGCCCCTGAACGAATTGTGTAAGAATTTCGCTCTCTTTCACTGTCTTTGTTTCATGGGTTTTTCAAAGAAATTTATTTTTATAATGGGGTTTAGCTGTTTTTCACTGCTGTGTTTATGCCGCTTTACACCCACTTGACACACTAACAGAGAGATATCAATACATAGGTTTTAAGATTATTACTAGTCAGATATATTCTTGTGCGGTGAATAGGGCGTGTTGAGTCCAGTTCTCTGAGCAAGGAGTAGGTCTTGTCTATTACATATTGGGTTTATGGAACGGTATCTGAGCTAATTTGAAACCCTTGTTTTATGTATCACCCCACCTCACCTTTCCCGTTAAGCAGCCATAGTGTGTTTTCTGCATGTGTGACTCTGTTCTGTTTTGTAATTCAGTTCAAGTGTAAAGGTTTTTACATTCCCTCTATCAGTGATACCTTATGAGAAGTGTCCTTTTCTGTGTGACTTATTTCACTTAGAATCGTCGTACCTAAATCCACTCATCATGCTGCTACTAGCCTTATGACATTGATTTCATGGCTGAGTGATATTCCATTGTACATAAGGACCACAACTTCTTTATCCATTTTTCTCTTTCCTGGGATATTGAAGGTGGAATGAAGTGGAGGTCCTTGTCAACAGAGCAGCCCTAAACTTTGGGGTGCTTGTGTCTTGCTGATTTTTCATTTTCCCAATTTATACCCCCATGAGTGGAAGTGCCCTATGCTCTCTAAGCTTTGCTTTTTAGACGTTTCAGGACTCACCGTACACTTCTCCAGAGTGGCTGTTGACCATTTACATCCCGCCCATCAGTGTAGCAAGGCTCCCATTTCTCCATGGCCTGTCCTGCATTTCTGGTTTTGACACTTTTTTCAGCATGGCCCTTTTGACCGATGGGAAGCGAGACTTCTTTGTAGCGCTGATTTGCCTTTCCAGGTTGCTTGGTTGGCCAAAAAGGGCGTATGCGTTTTTTCCTGAATATATTCAGGAAAAAATGCATACGCCCTTTTTGGCCAAGGGCATCATTGTCAACGATTTGCCGCTTTTCATGTGCTTTAAAGGCGATTCGAATCTACCTCCTGAAATCTGTTTCCTGCAATTCTGCCTTGATTTCAAATCCTCTTCTTTGCCTTCCCTCAATATATTTGTGGACGAGAGGTATCATTTATAACTCTGCAGGTTTGTGAATTGCAGTGCCCTGAACCTCCATTTTACAACTCGCGTTTTTGGGAGATGGCCGCAAAAGCGCAGGATGGCTTCAGGCCCTGTTCTGGTTCCGGGGGGCAGGCTGAGCCAGTGGTTAATTCTTCTTCCTGATGGGAAAATAGAGTGACCTCTGCGTGTCCCAACACCAAGAGCTAGTCTCTCATTGGTTCCACGTCTTCCCGTTCATCCTCAGGACAAATTGCAACCTGTACGGAACAGGAGGTTAAAGGTGCTGATGCTCCAAGGAGGGAGATTGCTAGTAAAGTGGCTGGAATGGCGAACCCGAGCACAAGGAGATGAGAAATGAGGTGCGTTTTAGAAACCTTTCCCCATCACACGGTGTACCATCTTCTGGGTTTCTCATGCATGTTTTCGATGGAGGAAGATGCCCTTGAACCTGGAGATTTGGGACCCATGCGATGGGTACCACGCAGTATTACTTTAAAGGGTCTGCGTTTGCTCACCCAACCTCACCAAACCTCTCAGCCTCAAGAGTGTCCACCCTTATGTCTCATCCAGCTGTGGGTCTAGATATGGTCAATCCAGGTTGCATCACAGCCCCTGAACGCATTGTGTAAGAATTTCGCTCTCTTTCACTGTCTTTGTTTCATGGGTTTGAAAAAGTAATTTATTCTTATAATGGGGTTTAGCTGCTTTTCACTGCTGTGTTTATGCCGCTTTACACCCACTTGACACACTAACAGAGAGATATCAATACATAGGTTTTAAGATTATTACTAGTCAGATATATTCTTGTGCGGTGAATAGGGCGTGTTGAGTCCAGTTCTCTGAGCAAGGAGTAGGTCTTGTCTATTACATATTGGGTTTATGGAACGGTATCTGAGCTAATTTGAAACCCTTGTTTTATGTATCACCCCACCTCCCCTTTCCCGTTAAGCAGCCATAGTGTGTTTTCTGCATGTGTGACTCCGTTCTGTTTTGTAATTCAGTTCAAGTGTAACGGTTTTTACATTCCCTCTATCAGTGATACCTTATGAGAAGTGTCCTTTTCTGTGTGACTTACTTCACTTAGAATCGTCGTACCTAAATCCACTCATCATGCTGCTACTAGCCTTATGACATTGATTTCATGGCTGAGTGATATTCCTTTGTACATAAGGACCACAACTCTTTTATCCATTTTTCTCTTTCCTGGGATATTGAAGGTGGAATGAAGTGGAGGTCCTTGTCAACAGAGCAGCCCTAAACTTTGGGGTGCTTGTGTCTTGCTGATTTTTCATTTTCCCAATTTATACCCCCATGAGTAGAAGTGCCCTATGCTCTCTAAGCTGTGTTTTTTAGGTGTTTCAGGACTCACCGTACGCTTCTCCAGAGTGGCTGTTGGCAATTTACATCCCGCCCATCAGTGTAGCAAGGCTCCCATTTCTCCATGGCCTGTCCTGCATTTCTGGTTTTGACAATTTTTTCAGCATGGCCCTTTTAACCGATGGGAAGCGAGACTTCTTTGTAGCGCTGATTTGCCTTTCCAGGTTGCTTGGTTGGCCAAAATGGGCGTATGCGTTTTTTCCTGAATATATTCAGGAAAAAACGCATACGCCCTTTGTGGCCAAGGGCATCATTGTCAACGTTTTGCCGCTTTTCATGTGCTTTAAAGGCGATTCGAATCTACCTCGTGAAATCTGTTTCCTGCAATTCTGCCTTGATTTCAAATCCTCTTCTTTGCCTTCCCTCAATATATTTGTGGACGAGAGTTATCATTTATAACTCTGCAGGTTTGTGAATTGCAGTGCCCTGAACCTCCATTTTACAACTCGCTTTTTAGGGAGCTGGCCGCAATAGCGCAGGATGGCTTCAGGCCCTGTTCTGGTTCCGGGGGGCAGGCTGAGCCTGTGGTTAATTCTTCTTCCTGATGGGAAAATAGAGTGACCTGTGCCTGTCCCAACACCAAGAGCTAGTCTCTCATTGGTTCCACGTCTTCCCGTTCATCCTCAGGACAAATTGCAACCTGTACGGAACAGGAGGTTAAAGGTGATGATGCTCCAAGGAGGGAGATTGCTAGTAAAGCGGCTGGAATAGCGAATCCGGGCACAACGAGATTAGAAATGAGGTGCGTTTTAGAAACCTTTCCACATCACACGGTGTACCATCTTCTGGGTTTCTCATGCATGTTTTCGATGTAGGAAAATGCCCTTGAACCTGGAGATATGGGACCCATGCGATGGGTACCATGCAGTATTACTTTAAAGGGTCTGCGTTTGCTCACCCAACCTCACCAAACCTCTCAGCCCCAAGAGTGTCCACCCTTATGTCTCATCCAGCTGTGCGTCTAGATATGGTCAATCCAGGTTGCATCACAGCCCGTGAACGCTTTGTGTAAGAATTTCTATCTCTTTCACTGTCTTTGTTTCATGGGTTTTTCAAAGTAATTTATTTTTATAATGGGGTTTAGCTGTTTTTCACTGCTGTGTTTATGCCGCTTTACACCCACTTGACACACTAACAGAGAGATATCAATACATAGGTTTTAAGATTATTACTAGTCAGATATATTCTTGTGCGGTGAATAGGGCGTGTTGAGTCCAGTTCTCTGAGCAAGGAGTAGGTCTTGTCTATTACATATTGGGTTTATGGAACGGTATCTGAGCTAATTTGAAACCCTTGTTTTATGTATCACCCCACCTCACCTTTCCCGTTAAGCAGCCATAGTGTGTTTTCTGCATGTGTGACTCTGTTCTGTTTTGTAATTCAGTTCAAGTGTAACGGTTTTTACATTCCCTCTATCAGTGATACCTTATGAGAAGTGTCCTTTTCTGTGTGACTTATTTCACTTAGAATCGTCGTACCTAAATCCACTCATCATGCTGCTACTAGCCTTATGACATTGATTTCATGGCTGAGTGATATTCCATTGTACATAAGGACCACAACTTCTTTATCCATTTTTCTCTTTCCTGGGATATTGAAGGTGGAATGAAGTGGAGGTCCTTGTCAACAGAGCAGCCCTAAACTTTGGGGTGCTTGTGTCTTGCTGATTTTTCATTTTCCCAATTTATACCCCCATGAGTGGAAGTGCCCTATGCTCTCTAAGCTGTGTTTTTTAGATGTTTCAGGACACACCGTACTCTTCTCCAGAGTGGCTGTTGGCAATTTACATCCCGCCCATCAGTGTAGCAAGGCTCCCATTTCTCCATGGCCTGTCCTGCATTTCTGGTTTTGACACTTTTTTCAGCATGGCCCTTTTAACCGATGGGAAGCGAGACTTCTTTGTAGCGCTGATTTGCCTTTCCAGGTTGCTTGGTTGGCCAAAAAGGGCGTATGCGTTTTTTCCTGAATATATTCAGGAAAAAACGCATACGCCCTTTTTGGCCAAGGGCATCATTGTCAACGTTTTGCCGCTTTTCATGTGCTTTAAAGGCGATTCGAATCTACCTCCTGAAATCTGTTT
Source organism: Balaenoptera borealis (assembly GCF_965194805.1). NCBI lineage: Eukaryota > Metazoa > Chordata > Mammalia > Artiodactyla > Balaenopteridae > Balaenoptera > Balaenoptera borealis. Next base: position 536,622 of record NW_028123713.1, on the reverse strand, counting down.
CCTGCAATTCTGCCTTGATTTCAAATCCTCTTCTTTGCCTTCCCTCAATATATTTGTGGACGAGAGTTATCATTTATAACTCTGCAGGTTTGTGAATTGCAGTGCCCTGAACCTCCATTTTACAACTCGCGTTTTTGGGAGATGGCCGCAAAAGCGCAGGATGGCTTCAGGCCCTGTTCTTGATCCGGGGGGCAGGCGGAGCCTGTGGTTAATTCTTCTTCCTGATGGGAAAATAGAGTGACCTGTGCCTGTCCCAACACCAAGAGCTAGTCTCTCATTGGTTCCACGTCTTCCCGTTCATCCTCAGGACAAATTGCAACCTGTACGGAACAGGAGGTTAAAGGTGATGATGCTCCAAGGAGGGAGATTGCTAGTAAAGTGGCTGGAATGGCAAACCCGGGCACAGGCAGATGAGAAATGAGGTGCGTTTTAGAAACCTTTCCCCATCACACGGTGTACCATCTTCTGGGTATCTCATGCATGTTTACGATGTAGGAAGATGCCCTTCAACCTGGAGATTTGGGACCCATGCGATGGGTACCACGCAGTATTACTTTAAAGGGTCTGCGTTTGCTCACCCAACCTCACCAAACCTCTCAGCCGCAACAGTGTCCACCCTTATGTCTCATCCAGCTGTGGGTCTAGATATGGTCAATCCAGGTTGCATCACAGCCCCTGAACGCATTGTGTAAGAATTTCGCTCTCTTTCACTGTCTTTGTTTCATGGGTTTTTCAAAGAAATTTATTTTTATAATGGGGTTTAGCTGTTTTTCACTGCTGTGTTTATGCCGCTTTACACCCACTTGACACACTAACAGAGAGATATCAATACATAGGTTTTAAGATTATTACTAGTCAGATATATTCTTGTGCGGTGAATAGGGCGTGTTGAGTCCAGTTCTCTGAGCAAGGAGTAGGTCTTGTCTATTACATATTGGGTTTATGGAACGGTATCTGAGCTAATTTGAAACCCTTGTTTTATGTATCACCCCACCTCACCTTTCCCGTTAAGCAGCCATAGTGTGTTTTCTGCATGTGTGACTCCGTTCTGTTTTGTAATTCAGTTCAAGTGTAACGGTTTTTACATTCCCTCTATCAGTGATACCTTATGAGAAGTGTCCTTTTCTGTGTGACTTATTTCACTTAGAGTCGTCGTACCTAAATCCACTCATCATGCTGCTACTAGACTTATGACATTGATTTCATGGCTGAGTGATATTCCTTTGTACATAAGGACCACAACTCTTTTATCCATTTTTCTCTTTCCTGGGATATTGAAGGTGGAATGAAGTGGAGGTCCTTGTCAACAGAGCAGCCCTAAACTTTGGGGTGCTTGTGTCTTGCTGATTTTTCATTTTCCCAATTTATACCCCCATGAGTGGAAGTGCCCTATGCTCTCTAAGCTTTGCTTTTTAGACGTTTCAGGACTCACCGTACACTTCTCCAGAGTGGCTGTTGACAATTTACATCCCGCCCATCAGTGTAGCAAGGCTCCCATTTCTCCATGGCCTGTCCTGCATTTCTGGTTTTGACAATTTTTTCAGCATGGCCCTTTTAACCGATGGGAAGCGAGACTTCTTTGTAGCGCTGATTTGCCTTTCCAGGTTGCTTGGTTGGCCAAAATGGGCGTATGCGTTTTTTCCTGAATATATTCAGGAAAAAACGCATACGCCCTTTTTGGCCAAGGGCATCATTGTCAACGTTTTGCCGCTTTTCATGTGCTTTAAAGGCGATTCGAATCTACCTCGTGAAATCTGTTTCCTGCAATTCTGCCTTGATTTCAAATCCTCTTCTTTGCCTTCCCTCAATATATTTGTGGACGAGAGTTATCATTTATAACTCTGCAGGTTTGTGAATTGCAGTGCCCTGAACCTCCATTTTACAACTCGCTTTTTAGGGAGCTGGCCGCAATAGCGCAGGATGGCTTCAGGCCCTGTTCTGGTTCCGGGGGGTAGGCTGAGCCTGTGGTTAATTCTTCTTCCTGATGGGAAAATAGAGTGACCTGTGCCTGTCCCAACACCAAGAGCTAGTCTCTCATTGGTTCCACGTCTTCCCGTTCATCCTCAGGACAAATTGCAACCTGTACGGAACAGGAGGTTAAAGGTGATGATGCTCCAAGGAGGGAGATTGCTAGTAAAGCGGCTGGAATAGCGAATCCGGGCACAAGGAGATTAGAAATGAGGTGCGTTTTAGAAACCTTTCCACATCACACGGTGTACCATCTTCTGGGTTTCTCATGCATGTTTTCGATGTAGGAAAATGCCCTTGAACCTGGAGATATGGGACCCATGCGATGGGTACCATGCAGTATTACTTTAAAGGGTCTGCGTTTGCTCACCCAACCTCACCAAACCTCTCAGCCCCAAGAGTGTCCACCCTTATGTCTCATCCAGCTGTGCGTCTAGATATGGTCAATCCAGGTTGCATCACAGCCCGTGAACGCTTTGTGTAAGAATTTCTATCTCTTTCACTGTCTTTGTTTCATGGGTTTTTCAAAGTAATTTATTTTTATAATGGGGTTTAGCTGTTTTTCACTGCTGTGTTTATGCCGCTTTACACCCACTTGACACACTAACAGAGAGATATCAATACATAGGTTTTAAGATTATTACTAGTCAGATATATTCTTGTGCGGTGAATAGGGCGTGTTGAGTCCAGTTCTCTGAGCAAGGAGTAGGTCTTGTCTATTACATATTGGGTTTATGGAACGGTATCTGAGCTAATTTGAAACCCTTGTTTTATGTATCACCCCACCTCACCTTTCCCGTTAAGCAGCCATAGTGTGTTTTCTGCATGTGTGACTCTGTTCTGTTTTGTAATTCAGTTCAAGTGTAACGGTTTTTACATTCCCTCTATCAGTGATACCTTATGAGAAGTGTCCTTTTCTGTGTGACTTATTTCACTTAGAATCGTCGTACCTAAATCCACTCATCATGCTGCTACTAGCCTTATGACATTGATTTCATGGCTGAGTGATATTCCATTGTACATAAGGACCACAACTTCTTTATCCATTTTTCTCTTTCCTGGGATATTGAAGGTGGAATGAAGTGGAGGTCCTTGTCAACAGAGCAGCCCTAAACTTTGGGGTGCTTGTGTCTTGCTGATTTTTCATTTTCCCAATTTATACCCCCATGAGTGGAAGTGCCCTATGCTCTCTAAGCTGTGTTTTTTAGATGTTTCAGGACACACCGTACTCTTCTCCAGAGTGGCTGTTGGCAATTTACATCCCGCCCATCAGTGTAGCAAGGCTCCCATTTCTCCATGGCCTGTCCTGCATTTCTGGTTTTGACACTTTTTTCAGCATGGCCCTTTTAACCGATGGGAAGCGAGACTTCTTTGTAGCGCTGATTTGCCTTTCCAGGTTGCTTGGTTGGCCAAAAAGGGCGTATGCGTTTTTTCCTGAATATATTCAGGAAAAAACGCATACGCCCTTTTTGGCCAAGGGCATCATTGTCAACGTTTTGCCGCTTTTCATGTGCTTTAAAGGCGATTCGAATCTACCTCCTGAAATCTGTTTCCTGCAATTCTGCCTTGATTTCAAATCCTCTTCTTTGCCTTCCCTCAATATATTTGTGGACGAGAGTTATCATTTATAACTCTGCAGGTTTGTGAATTGCAGTGCCCTGAACCTCCATTTTACAACTCGCGTTTTTGGGAGATGGCCGCAAAAGCGCAGGATGGCTTCAGGCCCTGTTCTTGATCCGGGGGGCAGGCGGAGCCTGTGGTTAATTCTTCTTCCTGATGGGAAAATAGAGTGACCTGTGCCTGTCCCAACACCAAGAGCTAGTCTCTCATTGGTTCCACGTCTTCCCGTTCATCCTCAGGACAAATTGCAACCTGTACGGAACAGGAGGTTAAAGGTGATGATGCTCCAAGGAGGGAGATTGCTAGTAAAGTGGCTGGAATGGCAAACCCGGGCACAGGCAGATGAGAAATGAGGTGCGTTTTAGAAACCTTTCCCCATCACACGGTGTACCATCTTCTGGGTATCTCATGCATGTTTACGATGTAGGAAGATGCCCTTCAACCTGGAGATTTGGGACCCATGCGATGGGTACCACGCAGTATTACTTTAAAGGGTCTGCGTTTGCTCACCCAACCTCACCAAACCTCTCAGCCGCAACAGTGTCCACCCTTATGTCTCATCCAGCTGTGGGTCTAGATATGGTCAATCCAGGTTGCATCACAGCCCCTGAACGCATTGTGTAAGAATTTCGCTCTCTTTCACTGTCTTTGTTTCATGGGTTTTTCAAAGAAATTTATTTTTATAATGGGGTTTAGCTGTTTTTCACTGCTGTGTTTATGCCGCTTTACACCCACTTGACACACTAACAGAGAGATATCAATACATAGGTTTTAAGATTATTACTAGTCAGATATATTCTTGTGCGGTGAATAGGGCGTGTTGAGTCCAGTTCTCTGAGCAAGGAGTAGGTCTTGTCTATTACATATTGGGTTTATGGAACGGTATCTGAGCTAATTTGAAACCCTTGTTTTATGTATCACCCCACCTCACCTTTCCCGTTAAGCAGCCATAGTGTGTTTTCTGCATGTGTGACTCCGTTCTGTTTTGTAATTCAGTTCAAGTGTAACGGTTTTTACATTCCCTCTATCAGTGATACCTTATGAGAAGTGTCCTTTTCTGTGTGACTTATTTCACTTAGAGTCGTCGTACCTAAATCCACTCATCATGCTGCTACTAGACTTATGACATTGATTTCATGGCTGAGTGATATTCCTTTGTACATAAGGACCACAACTCTTTTATCCATTTTTCTCTTTCCTGGGATATTGAAGGTGGAATGAAGTGGAGGTCCTTGTCAACAGAGCAGCCCTAAACTTTGGGGTGCTTGTGTCTTGCTGATTTTTCATTTTCCCAATTTATACCCCCATGAGTAGAAGTGCCCTATGCTCTCTAAGCTGTGTTTTTAAGATGTTTCAGGACTCACCGTATGCTTCTCCAGAGTGGCTGTTGGCAATTTACATCCCGCCCATCAGTGTAGCAAGGCTCCCATTTCTCCATGGCCTGTCCTGCATTTCTGGTTTTGACACTTTTTTCAGCATGGCCCTTTTAACCGATGGGAAGCGAGACTTCTTTGTAGCGCTGATTTGCCTTTCCAGGTTGCTTGGTTGGCCAAAAAGGGCGTATGCGTTTTTTCCTGAATATATTCAGGAAAAAACGCATACGCCCTTTTTGGCCAAGGGCATCATTGTCAACGTTTTGCCGCTTTTCATGTGCTTTAAAGGCGATTCGAATCTACCTCGTGAAATCTGTTTCCTGCAATTCTGCCTTGATTTCAATTCCTCTTCTTTGCCTTCCCTCAATATATTTGTGGACGAGAGTTATCATTTATAACTCTGCAGGTTTGTGAATTGCAGTGCCCTGAACCTCCATTTTACAACTCGCTTTTTAGGGAGCTGGCCGCAATAGCGCAGGATGGCTTCAGGCCCTGTTCTGGTTCCGGGGGGCAGGCTGAGCCTGTGGTTAATTCTTCTTCCTGATGGGAAAATAGAGTGACCTGTGCCTGTCCCAACACCAAGAGCTAGTCTCTCATTGGTTCCACGTCTTCCCGTTCATCCTCAGGACAAATTGCAACCTGTACGGAACAGGAGGTTAAAGGTGATGATGCTCCAAGTAGGGAGATTGCTAGTAAAGCGGCTGGAATAGCGAATCCGGGCACAAGGAGATGAGAAATGAGGTGCGTTTTAGAAACCTTTCCACATCACACGGTGTACCATCTTCTGGGTTTCTCATGCATGTTTTCGATGTAGGAAAATGCCCTTGAACCTGGAGATATGGGACCCATGCGATGGGTACCATGCAGTATTACTTTAAAGGGTCTGCGTTTGCTCACCCAACCTCACCAAACCTCTCAGCCCCAAGAGTGTCCACCCTTATGTCTCATCCAGCTGTGGGTCTAGATATGGTCAATCCAGGTTGCATCACAGCCCGTGAACGCTTTGTGTAAGAATTTCTATCTCTTTCACTGTCTTTGTTTCATGGGTTTTTCAAAGTAATTTATTTTTATAATGGGGTTTAGCTGCTTTTCACTGCTGTGTTTATGCCGCTTTACACCCACTTGACACACTAACAGAGAGATATCAATACATAGGTTTTAAGATTATTACTAGTCAGATATATTCTTGTGCGGTGAATAGGGCATGTTGAGTCCAGTTCTCTGAGCAAGGAGTAGGTCTTGTCTATTACATATTGGGTTTATGGAACGGTATCTGAGCTAATTTGAAACCCTTGTTTTATGTATCACCCCACCTCACCTTTCCCGTTAAGCAGCCATAGTGTGTTTTCTGCAAGTGTGACTCTGTTCTGTTTTGTAATTCAGTTCAAGTGTAACGGTTTTTACATTCCCTCTATCAGTGATACCTTATGAGAAGTGTCCTTTTCTGTGTGACTTATTTCACTTAGAATCGTCGTACCTAAATCCACTCATCATGCTGCTACTAGCCTTATGACAGTGATTTCATGGCTGAGTGATATTCCATTGTACATAAGGACCACAACTTCTTTATCCATTTTTCTCTTTCCTGGGATATTGAAGGTGGAATGAAGTGGAGGTCCTTGTCAACAGAGCAGCCCTAAACTTTGGGGTGCTTGTGTCTTGCTGATTTTTCATTTTCCCAATTTATACCCCCATGAGTGGAAGTGCCCTATGCTCTCTAAGCTGTGTTTTTTAGATGTTTCAGGACACACCGTACTCTTCTCCAGAGTGGCTGTTGGCAATTTACATCCCGCCCATCAGTGTAGCAAGGCTCCCATTTCTCCATGGCCTGTCCTGCATTTCTGGTTTTGACACTTTTTTCAGCATGGCCCTTTTAACCGATGGGAAGCGAGACTTCTTTGTAGCGCTGATTTGCCTTTCCAGGTTGCTTGGTTGGCCAAAAAGGGCGTATGCGTTTTTTCCTGAATATATTCAGGAAAAAACGCATACGCCCTTTTTGGCCAAGGGCATCATTGTCAACGTTTTGCCGCTTTTCATGTGCTTTAAAGGCGATTCGAATCTACCTCCTGAAATCTGTTTCCTGCAATTCTGCCTTGATTTCAAATCCTCTTCTTTGCCTTCCCTCAATATATTTGTGGACGAGAGTTATCATTTATAACTCTGCAGGTTTGTGAATTGCAGTGCCCTGAACCTCCATTTTACAACTCGCGTTTTTGGGAGCTGGCCGCAAAAGCGCAGGATGGCTTCAGGCCCTGTTCTTGATCCGGGGGGCAGGCGGAGCCTGTGGTTAATTCTTCTTCCTGATGGGAAAATAGAGTGACCTGTGCCTGTCCCAACACCAAGAGCTAGTCTCTCATTGGTTCCACGTCTTCCCGTTCATCCTCAGGACAAATTGCAACCTGTACGGAACAGGAGGTTAAAGGTGATGATGCTCCAAGGAGGGAGATTGCTAGTAAAGTGGCTGGAATGGCAAACCCGGGCACAGGCAGATGAGAAATGAGGTGCGTTTTAGAAACCTTTCCCCATCACACGGTGTACCATCTTCTGGGTATCTCATGCATGTTTACGATGTAGGAAGATGCCCTTCAACCTGGAGATTTGGGACCCATGCGATGGGTACCACGCAGTATTACTTTAAAGGGTCTGCGTTTGCTCACCCAACCTCACCAAACCTCTCAGCCGCAACAGTGTCCACCCTTATGTCTCATCCAGCTGTGGGTCTAGATATGGTCAATCCAGGTTGCATCACAGCCCCTGAACGCATTGTGTAAGAATTTCGCTCTCTTTCACTGTCTTTGTTTCATGGGTTTTTCAAAGTAATTTATTTTTATAATGGGGTTTAGCTGCTTTTCACTGCTGTGTTTATGCCGCTTTTTACCCACTTGACACACTAACAGAGAGATATCAATACATAGGTTTTAAGATTATTACTAGTCAGATATATTCTTGTGCGGTGAATAGGGCGTGTTGAGTCCAGTTCTCTGAGCAAGGAGTAGGTCTTGTCTATTACATATTGGGTTTATGGAACGGTATCTGAGCTAATTTGAAACCCTTGTTTTATGTATCACCCCACCTCACCTTTCCCGTTAAGCAGCCATAGTGTGTTTTCTGCATGTGTGACTCTGTTCTGTTTTGTAATTCAGTTCAAGTGTAACGGTTTTTACATTCCCTCTATCAGTGATACCTTATGAGAAGTGTCCTTTTCTGTGTGACTTACTTCACTTAGAATCGTCATACCTAAATCCACTCATCATGCTGCTACTAGCCTTATGACATTGATTTCATGGCTGAGTGATATTCCTTTGTACATAAGGACCACAACTCTTTTATCCATTTTTCTCTTTCCTGGGATATTGAAGGTGGAATGAAGTGGAGGTCCTTGTCAACAGAGCAGCCCTAAACTTTGGGGTGCTTGTGTCTTGCTGATTTTTCATTTTCCCAATTTATACCCCCATGAGTAGAAGTGCCCTATGCTCTCTAAGCTGTGTTTTTTAGATGTTTCAGGACTCACCGTACGCTTCTCCAGAGTGGCTGTTGGCAATTTACATCCCGCCCATCAGTGTAGCAAGGCTCCCATTTCTCCATGGCCTGTCCTGCATTTCTGGTTTTGACACTTTTTTCAGCATGGCCCTTTTAACCGATGGGAAGCGAGACTTCTTTGTAGCGCTGATTTGCCTTTCCAGGTTGCTTGGTTGGCCAAAAAGGGCGTATGCGTTTTTTCCTGAATATATTCGGGAAAAAACGCATACGCCCTTTTTGGCCAAGGGCATCATTGTCAACGTTTTGCCGCTTTTCATGTGCTTTAAAGGCGATTCGAATCTACCTCGTGAAATCTGTTTCCTGCAATTCTGCCTTGATTTCAAATCCTCTTCTTTGCCTTCCCTCAATATATTTGTCGACGAGAGTTATCATTTATAACTCTGCAGGTTTGTGAATTGCAGTGCCCTGAACCTCCATTTTACAACTCGCTTTTTAGGGAGCTGGCCGCAATAGCGCAGGATGGCTTCAGGCCCTGTTCTGGTTCCGGGGGGCAGGCTGAGCCTGTGGTTAATTCTTCTTCCTGATGGGAAAATAGAGTGACCTGTGCCTGTCCCAACACCAAGAGCTAGTCTCTCATTGGTTCCACGTCTTCCCGTTCATCCTCAGGACAAATTGCAACCTGTACGGAACAGGAGGTTAAAGGTGATGATGCTCCAAGGAGGGAGATTGCTAGTAAAGTGGCTGGAATGGCAAACCCGGGCACAGGCAGATGAGAAATGAGGTGCGTTTTAGAAACCTTTCCCCATCACACGGTGTACCATCTTCTGGGTATCTCATGCATGTTTACGATGTAGGAAGATGCCCTTCAACCTGGAGATTTGGGACCCATGCGATGGGTACCACGCAGTATTACTTTAAAGGGTCTGCGTTTGCTCACCCAACCTCACCAAACCTCTCAGCCGCAACAGTGTCCACCCTTATGTCTCATCCAGCTGTGGGTCTAGATATGGTCAATCCAGGTTGCATCACAGTCCCTGAACGCATTGTGTAAGAATTTCTCTCTCTTTCACTGTCTTTGTTTCATGGGTTTTTCAAAGTAATTTATTTTTATAATGGGGTTTAGCTGCTTTTCACTGCTGTGTTTATGCCGCTTTTTACCCACTTGACACACTAACAGAGAGATATCAATACATAGGTTTTAAGATTATTACTAGTCAGATATATTCTTGTGCGGTGAATAGGGCGTGTTGAGTCCAGTTCTCTGAGCAAGGAGTAGGTCTTGTCTATTACATATTGGGTTTATGGAACGGTATCTGAGCTAATTTGAAACCCTTGTTTTATGTATCACCCCACCTCACCTTTCCCGTTAAGCAGCCATAGTGTGTTTTCTGCATGTGTGACTCTGTTCTGTTTTGTAATTCAGTTCAAGTGTAACGGTTTTTACATTCCCTCTATCAGTGATACCTTATGAGAAGTGTCCTTTTCTGTGTGACTTATTTCACTTAGAATCGTCGTACCTAAATCCACTCATCATGCTGCTACTAGCCTTATGACATTGATTTCATGGCTGAGTGATATTCCATTGTACATAAGGACCACAACTTCTTTATCCATTTTTCTCTTTCCTGCGATATTGAAGGTGGAATGAAGTGGAGGTCCTTGTCAACAGAGCAGCCCTAAACTTTGGGGTGCTTGTGTCTTGCTGATTTTTCATTTTCCCAATTTATACCCCCATGAGTGGAAGTGCCCTATGCTCTCTAAGCTGTGTTTTTTAGATGTTTCAGGACACACCGTACTCTTCTCCAGAGTGGCTGTTGGCAATTTACATCCCGCCCATCAGTGTAGCAAGGCTCCCATTTCTCCATGGCCTGTCCTGCATTTCTGGTTTTGACACTTTTTTCAGCATGGCCCTTTTAACCGATGGGAAGCGAGACTTCTTTGTAGCGCTGATTTGCCTTTCCAGGTTGCTTGGTTGGCCAAAAAGGGCGTATGCGTTTTTTCCTGAATATATTCAGGAAAAAACGCATACGCCCTTTTTGGCCAAGGGCATCATTGTCAACGTTTTGCCGCTTTTCATGTGCTTTAAAGGCGATTCGAATCTACCTCCTGAAATCTGTTTCCTGCAATTCTGCCTTGATTTCAAATCCTCTTCTTTGCCTTCCCTCAATATATTTGTGGACGAGAGTTATCATTTATAACTCTGCAGGTTTGTGAATTGCAGTGCCCTGAACCTCCATTTTACAACTCGCGTTTTTGGGAGATGGCCGCAAAAGCGCAGGATGGCTTCAGGCCCTGTTCTTGATCCGGGGGGCAGGCGGAGCCTGTGGTTAATTCTTCTTCCTGATGGGAAAATAGAGTGACCTGTGCCTGTCCCAACACCAAGAGCTAGTCTCTCATTGGTTCCACGTCTTCCCGTTCATCCTCAGGACAAATTGCAACCTGTACGGAACAGGAGGTTAAAGGTGATGATGCTCCAAGGAGGGAGATTGCTAGTAAAGTGGCTGGAATGGCAAACCCGGGCACAGGCAGATGAGAAATGAGGTGCGTTTTAGAAACCTTTCCCCATCACACGGTGTACCATCTTCTGGGTATCTCATGCATGTTTACGATGTAGGAAGATGCCCTTCAACCTGGAGATTTGGGACCCATGCGATGGGTACCACGCAGTATTACTTTAAAGGGTCTGCGTTTGCTCACCCAACCTCACCAAACCTCTCAGCCGCAACAGTGTCCACCCTTAGGTCTCATCCAGCTGTGGGTCTAGATATGGTCAATCCAGGTTGCATCACAGTCCCTGAACGCATTGTGTAAGAATTTCTCTCTCTTTCACTGTCTTTGTTTCATGGGTTTTTCAAAGTAATTTATTTTTATAATGGGGTTTAGCTGCTTTTCACTGCTGTGTTTATGCCGCTTTTTACCCACTTGACACACTAACAGAGAGATATCAATACATAGGTTTTAAGATTATTACTAGTCAGATATATTCTTGTGCGGTGAATAGGGCGTGTTGAGTCCAGTTCTCTGAGCAAGGAGTAGGTCTTGTCTATTACATATTGGGTTTATGGAACGGTATCTGAGCTAATTTGAAACCCTTGTTTTATGTATCACCCCACCTCACCTTTCCCGTTAAGCAGCCATAGTGTGTTTTCTGCATGTGTGACTCTGTTCTGTTTTGTAATTCAGTTCAAGTGTAACGGTTTTTACATTCCCTCTATCAGTGATACCTTATGAGAAGTGTCCTTTTCTGTGTGACTTATTTCACTTAGAATCGTCGTACCTAAATCCACTCATCATGCTGCTACTAGCCTTATGACATTGATTTCATGGCTGAGTGATATTCCATTGTACTTAAGGACCACAACTTCTTTATCCATTTTTCTCTTTCCTGGGATATTGAAGGTGGAATGAAGTGGAGGTCCTTGTCAACAGAGCAGCCCTAAACTTTGGGGTGCTTGTGTCTTGTTGATTTTTCATTTTCCCAATTTATACCCCCATGAGTGGAAGTGCCCTATGCTCTCTAAGCTGTGTTTTTTAGATGTTTCAGGACACACCGTACTCTTCTCCAGAGTGGCTGTTGGCAATTTACATCCCGCCCATCAGTGTAGCAAGGCTCCCATTTCTCCATGGCCTGTCCTGCATTTCTGGTTTTGACACTTTTTTCAGCATGGCCCTTTTAACCGATGGGAAGCGAGACTTCTTTGTAGCGCTGATTTGCCTTTCCAGGTTGCTTGGTTGGCCAAAAAGGGCGTATGCGTTTTTTCCTGAATATATTCAGGAAAAAACGCATACGCCCTTTTTGGCCAAGGGCATCATTGTCAACGTTTTGCCGCTTTTCATGTGCTTTAAAGGCGATTCGAATCTACCTCCTGAAATCTGTTTCCTGCAATTCTGCCTTGATTTCAAATCCTCTTCTTTGCCTTCCCTCAATATATTTGTGGACGAGAGTTATCATTTATAACTCTGCAGGTTTGTGAATTGCAGTGCCCTGAACCTCCATTTTACAACTCGCGTTTTTGGGAGATGGCCGCAAAAGCGCAGGATGGCTTCAGGCCCTGTTCTTGATCCGGGGGGCAGGCGGAGCCTGTGGTTAATTCTTCTTCCTGATGGGAAAATAGAGTGACCTGTGCCTGTCCCAACACCAAGAGCTAGTCTCTCATTGGTTCCACGTCTTCCCGTTCATCCTCAGGACAAATTGCAACCTGTACGGAACAGGAGGTTAAAGGTGATGATGCTCCAAGGAGGGAGATTGCTAGTAAAGTGGCTGGAATGGCAAACCCGGGCACAGGCAGATGAGAAATGAGGTGCGTTTTAGAAACCTTTCCCCATCACACGGTGTACCATCTTCTGGGTATCTCATGCATGTTTACGATGTAGGAAGATGCCCTTCAACCTGGAGATTTGGGACCCATGCGATGGGTACCACGCAGTATTACTTTAAAGGGTCTGCGTTTGCTCACCCAACCTCACCAAACCTCTCAGCCGCAACAGTGTCCACCCTTATGTCTCATCCAGCTGTGGGTCTAGATATGGTCAATCCAGGTTGCATCACAGCCCCTGAACGCATTGTGTAAGAATTTCTCTCTCTTTCACTGTCTTTGTTTCATGGGTTTTTCAAAGTAATTTATTTTTATAATGGGGTTTAGCTGCTTTTCACTGCTGTGTTTATGCCGCTTTTTACCCACTTGACACACTAACAGAGAGATATCAATACATAGGTTTTAAGATTATTACTAGTCAGATATATTCTTGTGCGGTGAATAGGGCGTGTTGAGTCCAGTTCTCTGAGCAAGGAGTAGGTCTTGTCTATTACATATTGGGTTTATGGAACGGTATCTGAGCTAATTTGAAACCCTTGTTTTATGTATCACCCCACCTCACCTTTCCCGTTAAGCAGCCATAGTGTGTTTTCTGCATGTGTGACTCTGTTCTGTTTTGTAATTCAGTTCAAGTGTAACGGTTTTTACATTCCCTCTATCAGTGATACCTTATGAGAAGTGTCCTTTTCTGTGTGACTTATTTCACTTAGAATCGTCGTACCTAAATCCACTCATCATGCTGCTACTAGCCTTATGACATTGATTTCATGGCTGAGTGATATTCCATTGTACATAAGGACCACAACTTCTTTATCCATTTTTCTCTTTCCTGGGATATTGAAGGTGGAATGAAGTGGAGGTCCTTGTCAACTGAGCAGCCCTAAACTTTGGGGTGCTTGTGTCTTGCTGATTTTTCATTTTCCCAATTTATAACCCCATGAGTGGAAGTGCCCTATGCTCTCTAAGCTTTGTTTTTTAGATGTTTCAGGACTCACCGTACGCTTCTCCAGAGTGGCTGTTGGCAATTTACATCCCGCCCATCAGTGTAGCAAGGCTCCCATTTCTCCATGGCCTGTCCTGCATTTCTGGTTTTGACACTTTTTTCAGCATGGCCTTTTTAACCGAAGGGAAGCGAGACATCTTTGTAGCGCTGATTTGCCTTTCCAGGTTGCTTGGTTGGCCAAAAAGGGCGTATGCGTTTTTTCCTGAATATATTCAGGAAAAAACGCATACGCCCTTTTTGGCCAAGGGCATCATTGTCAACGTTTTTCCGCTTTTCATGTGCTTTAAAGGCGATTCGAATCTACCTCCTGAAATCTGTTTCCTGCAATTCTGCCTTGATTTCAAATCCTCTTCTTTGCCTTCCCTCAATATATTTGTGGACGAGAGTTATCATTTATAACTCTGCAGGTTTGTGAATTGCAGTGCCCTGAACCTCCATTTTACAACTCGCTTTTTAGGGAGCTGGCCGCAATAGCGCAGGATGGCGTCAGGCCCTGTTCTGGTTCCGGGGGGCAGGCTGAGCCTGTGGTTAATTCTTCTTCCTGATGGGAAAATAGAGTGACCTGTGCCTGTCCCAACACCAAGAGCTAGTCTCTCATTGGTTCCACGTCTTCCCGTTCATCCTCAGGACAAATTGCAACCTGTACGGAACAGGAGGTTAAAGGTGATGATGCTCCAAGTAGGGAGATTGCTAGTAAAGGGCTGGAATAGCGAATCCGGGCACAAGGAGATGAGAAATGAGGTGCGTTTTAGAAACCTTTCCACATCACACGGTGTACCATCTTCTGGGTTTCTCATGCATGTTTTCGATGTAGGAAGATGCCCTTGAACCTGGAGATATGGGACCCATGCGATGGGTACCATGCAGTATTACTTTAAAGGGTCTGCGTTTGCTCACCCAACCTCACCAAACCTCTCAGCCCCAAGAGTGTCCACCCTTATGTCTCATCCAGCTGTGGGTCTAGATATGGTCAATCCAGGTTGCATCACAGCCCGTGAACGCATTGTGTAAGAATTTCTATCTCTTTCACTGTCTTTGTTTCATGGGTTTTTCAAAGTAATTTATTTTTATAATGGGGTTTAGCTGCTTTTCACTGCTGTGTTTATGCCGCTTTACACCCACTTGACACACTAACAGAGAGATATCAATACATAGGTTTTAAGATTATTACTAGTCAGATATATTCTTGTGCGGTGAATAGGGCGTGTTGAGTCCAGTTCTCTGAGCAAGGAGTAGGTCTTGTCTATTACATATTGGGTTTATGGAACGGTATCTGAGCTAATTTGAAACCCTTGTTTTATGTATCACCCCACCTCACCTTTCCCGTTAAGCAGCCATAGTGTGTTTTCTGCATGTGTGACTCTGTTCTGTTTTGTAATTCAGTTCAAGTGTAACGGTTTTTACATTCCCTCTATCAGTGATACCTTATGAGAAGTGTCCTTTTCTGTGTGACTTATTTCACTTAGAATCGTCGTACCTAAATCCACTCATCATGCTGCTACTAGCCTTATGACATTGATTTCACGGCTGAGTGATATTCCATTGTACATAAGGACCACAACTTCTTTATCCATTTTTCTCTTTCCTGGGATATTGAAGGTGGAATGAAGTGGAGGTCCTTGTCAACAGAGCAGCCCTAAACTTTGGGGTGCTTGTGTCTTGCTGATTTTTAATTTTCCCAATTTATAACCCCATGAGTGGAAGTGCCCTATGCTCTCTAAGCTTTGCTTTTTAGACGTTTCAGGACTCACCGTACACTTCTCCAGAGTGGCTGTTGACAATTTACATCCCGCCCATCAGTGTAGCAAGGCTCCCATTTCTCCATGGCCTGTCCTGCATTTCTGGTTTTGACACTTTTTTCAGCATGGCCCTTTTGACTGATGGGAAGCGAGACTTCTTTGTAGCGCTGATTTGCCTTTCCAGGTTGCTTGGTTGGCCAAAAAGGGCGTATGCGTTTTTTCCTGAATATATTCAGGAAAAAACGCATACGCCCTTTTTGGCCAAGGGCATCATTGTCAACGTTTTGCCGCTTTTCATGTGCTTTAAAGGCGATTCGAATCTACCTCCTGAAATCTGTTTCCTGCAATTCTGCCTTGATTTCAAATCCTCTTCTTTGCCTTCCCTCAATATATTTGTGGACGAGAGTTATCATTTATAACTCTGCAGGTTTGTGAATTGCAGTGCCCTGAACCTCCATTTTACAACTCGCGTTTTTGGGAGATGGCCGCAAAAGCGCAGGATGGCTTCAGGCCCTGTTCTTGATCCGGGGGGCAGGCGGAGCCTGTGGTTAATTCTTCTTCCTGATGGGAAAATAGAGTGACCTGTGCCTGTCCCAACACCAAGAGCTAGTCTCTCATTGGTTCCACGTCTTCCCGTTCATCCTCAGGACAAATTGCAACCTGTACGGAACAGGAGGTTAAAGGTGATGATGCTCCAAGGAGGGAGATTGCTAGTAAAGTGGCTGGAATGGCAAACCCGGGCACAGGCAGATGAGAAATGAGGTGCGTTTTAGAAACCTTTCCCCATCACACGGTGTACCATCTTCTGGGTATCTCATGCATGTTTACGATGTAGGAAGATGCCCTTCAACCTGGAGATTTGGGACCCATGCGATGGGTACCACGCAGTATTACTTTAAAGGGTCTGCGTTTGCTCACCCAACCTCACCAAACCTCTCAGCCGCAACAGTGTCCACCCTTATGTCTCATCCAGCTGTGGGTCTAGATATGGTCAATCCAGGTTGCATCACAGTCCCTGAACGCATTGTGTAAGAATTTCTCTCTCTTTCACTGTCTTTGTTTCATGGGTTTTTCAAAGTAATTTATTTTTATAATGGGGTTTAGCTGCTTTTCACTGCTGTGTTTATGCCGCTTTTTACCCACTTGACACACTAACAGAGAGATATCAATACATAGGTTTTAAGATTATTACTAGTCAGATATATTCTTGTGCGGTGAATAGGGCGTGTTGAGTCCAGTTCTCTGAGCAAGGAGTAGGTCTTGTCTATTACATATTGGGTTTATGGAACGGTATCTGAGCTAATTTGAAACCCTTGTTTTATGTATCACCCCACCTCACCTTTCCCGTTAAGCAGCCATAGTGTGTTTTCTGCATGTGTGACTCTGTTCTGTTTTGTAATTCAGTTCAAGTGTAACGGTTTTTACATTCCCTCTATCAGTGATACCTTATGAGAAGTGTCCTTTTCTGTGTGACTTATTTCACTTAGAATCGTCGTACCTAAATCCACTCATCATGCTGCTACTAGCCTTATGACATTGATTTCATGGCTGAGTGATATTCCATTGTACATAAGGACCACAACTTCTTTATCCATTTTTCTCTTTCCTGCGATATTGAAGGTGGAATGAAGTGGAGGTCCTTGTCAACAGAGCAGCCCTAAACTTTGGGGTGCTTGTGTCTTGCTGATTTTTCATTTTCCCAATTTATACCCCCATGAGTGGAAGTGCCCTATGCTCTCTAAGCTGTGTTTTTTAGATGTTTCAGGACACACCGTACTCTTCTCCAGAGTGGCTGTTGGCAATTTACATCCCGCCCATCAGTGTAGCAAGGCTCCCATTTCTCCATGGCCTGTCCTGCATTTCTGGTTTTGACACTTTTTTCAGCATGGCCCTTTTAACCGATGGGAAGCGAGACTTCTTTGTAGCGCTGATTTGCCTTTCCAGGTTGCTTGGTTGGCCAAAAAGGGCGTATGCGTTTTTTCCTGAATATATTCAGGAAAAAACGCATACGCCCTTTTTGGCCAAGGGCATCATTGTCAACGTTTTGCCGCTTTTCATGTGCTTTAAAGGCGATTCGAATCTACCTCCTGAAATCTGTTTCCTGCAATTCTGCCTTGATTTCAAATCCTCTTCTTTGCCTTCCCTCAATATATTTGTGGACGAGAGTTATCATTTATAACTCTGCAGGTTTGTGAATTGCAGTGCCCTGAACCTCCATTTTACAACTCGCGTTTTTGGGAGATGGCCTCAAAAGCGCAGGATGGCTTCAGGCCCTGTTCTTGATCCGGGGGGCAGGCGGAGCCTGTGGTTAATTCTTCTTCCTGATGGGAAAATAGAGTGACCTGTGCCTGTCCCAACACCAAGAGCTAGTCTCTCATTGGTTCCACGTCTTCCCGTTCATCCTCAGGACAAATTGCAACCTGTACGGAACAGGAGGTTAAAGGTGATGATGCTCCAAGGAGGGAGATTGCTAGTAAAGTGGCTGGAATGGCAAACCCGGGCACAGGCAGATGAGAAATGAGGTGCGTTTTAGAAACCTTTCCCCATCACACGGTGTACCATCTTCTGGGTATCTCATGCATGTTTACGATGTAGGAAGATGCCCTTCAACCTGGAGATTTGGGACCCATGCGATGGGTACCACGCAGTATTACTTTAAAGGGTCTGCGTTTGCTCACCCAACCTCACCAAACCTCTCAGCCGCAACAGTGTCCACCCTTATGTCTCATCCAGCTGTGGGTCTAGATATGGTCAATCCAGGTTGCATCACAGCCCCTGAACGCATTGTGTAAGAATTTCTCTCTCTTTCACTGTCTTTGTTTCATGGGTTTTTCAAAGTAATTTATTTTTATAATGGGGTTTAGCTGCTTTTCACTGCTGTGTTTATGCCGCTTTTTACCCACTTGACACACTAACAGAGAGATATCAATACATAGGTTTTAAGATTATTACTAGTCAGATATATTCTTGTGCGGTGAATAGGGCGTGTTGAGTCCAGTTCTCTGAGCAAGGAGTAGGTCTTGTCTATTACATATTGGGTTTATGGAACGGTATCTGAGCTAATTTGAAACCCTTGTTTTATGTATCACCCCACCTCACCTTTCCCGTTAAGCAGCCATAGTGTGTTTTCTGCATGTGTGACTCTGTTCTGTTTTGTAATTCAGTTCAAGTGTAACGGTTTTTACATTCCCTCTATCAGTGATACCTTATGAGAAGTGTCCTTTTCTGTGTGACTTATTTCACTTAGAATCGTCGTACCTAAATCCACTCATCATGCTGCTACTAGCCTTATGACATTGATTTCATGGCTGAGTGATATTCCATTGTACATAAGGACCACAACTTCTTTATCCATTTTTCTCTTTCCTGGGATATTGAAGGTGGAATGAAGTGGAGGTCCTTGTCAACTGAGCAGCCCTAAACTTTGGGGTGCTTGTGTCTTGCTGATTTTTCATTTTCCCAATTTATAACCCCATGAGTGGAAGTGCCCTATGCTCTCTAAGCTTTGTTTTTTAGATGTTTCAGGACTCACCGTACGCTTCTCCAGAGTGGCTGTTGGCAATTTACATCCCGCCCATCAGTGTAGCAAGGCTCCCATTTCTCCATGGCCTGTCCTGCATTTCTGGTTTTGACACTTTTTTCAGCATGGCCTTTTTAACCGAAGGGAAGCGAGACATCTTTGTAGCGCTGATTTGCCTTTCCAGGTTGCTTGGTTGGCCAAAAAGGGCGTATGCGTTTTTTCCTGAATATATTCAGGAAAAAACGCATACGCCCTTTTTGGCCAAGGGCATCATTGTCAACGTTTTTCCGCTTTTCATGTGCTTTAAAGGCGATTCGAATCTACCTCCTGAAATCTGTTTCCTGCAATTCTGCCTTGATTTCAAATCCTCTTCTTTGCCTTCCCTCAATATATTTGTGGACGAGAGTTATCATTTATAACTCTGCAGGTTTGTGAATTGCAGTGCCCTGAACCTCCATTTTACAACTCGCTTTTTAGGGAGCTGGCCGCAATAGCGCAGGATGGCTTCAGGCCCTGTTCTGGTTCCGGGGGGCAGGCTGAGCCTGTGGTTAATTCTTCTTCCTGATGGGAAAATAGAGTGACCTGTGCCTGTCCCAACACCAAGAGCTAGTCTCTCATTGGTTCCACGTCTTCCCGTTCATCCTCAGGACAAATTGCAACCTGTACGGAACAGGAGGTTAAAGGTGATGATGCTCCAAGTAGGGAGATTGCTAGTAAAGGGCTGGAATAGCGAATCCGGGCACAAGGAGATGAGAAATGAGGTGCGTTTTAGAAACCTTTCCACATCACACGGTGTACCATCTTCTGGGTTTCTCATGCATGTTTTCGATGTAGGAAGATGCCCTTGAACCTGGAGATATGGGACCCATGCGATGGGTACCATGCAGTATTACTTTAAAGGGTCTGCGTTTGCTCACCCAACCTCACCAAACCTCTCAGCCCCAAGAGTGTCCACCCTTATGTCTCATCCAGCTGTGGGTCTAGATATGGTCAATCCAGGTTGCATCACAGCCCGTGAACGCATTGTGTAAGAATTTCTATCTCTTTCACTGTCTTTGTTTCATGGGTTTTTCAAAATAATTTATTTTTATAATGGGGTTTAGCTGCTTTTCACTGCTGTGTTTATGCCGCTTTACACCCACTTGACACACTAACAGAGAGATATCAATACATAGGTTTTAAGATTATTACTAGTCAGATATATTCTTGTGCGGTGAATAGGGCGTGTTGAGTCCAGTTCTCTGAGCAAGGAGTAGGTCTTGTCTATTACATATTGGGTTTATGGAACGGTATCTGAGCTAATTTGAAACCCTTGTTTTATGTATCACCCCACCTCACCTTTCCCGTTAAGCAGCCATAGTGTGTTTTCTGCATGTGTGACTCTGTTCTGTTTTGTAATTCAGTTCAAGTGTAACGGTTTTTACATTCCCTCTATCAGTGATACCTTATGAGAAGTGTCCTTTTCTGTGTGACTTATTTCACTTAGAATCGTCGTACCTAAATCCACTCATCATGCTGCTACTAGCCTTATGACATTGATTTCACGGCTGAGTGATATTCCATTGTACATAAGGACCACAACTTCTTTATCCATATTTCTCTTTCCTGGGATATTGAAGGTGGAATGAAGTGGAGGTCCTTGTCAACAGAGCAGCCCTAAACTTTGGGGTGCTTGTGTCTTGCTGATTTTTAATTTTCCCAATTTATAACCCCATGAGTGGAAGTGCCCTATGCTCTCTAAGCTTTGCTTTTTAGACGTTTCAGGACTCACCGTACACTTCTCCAGAGTGGCTGTTGACAATTTACATCCCGCCCATCAGTGTAGCAAGGCTCCCATTTCTCCATGGCCTGTCCTGCATTTCTGGTTTTGACACTTTTTTCAGCATGGCCCTTTTGACCGATGGGAAGCGAGACTTCTTTGTAGCGCTGATTTGCCTTTCCAGGTTGCTTGGTTGGCCAAAAAGGGCGTATGCGTTTTTTCCTGAATATATTCAGGAAAAAACGCATACGACCTTTTTGGCCAAGGGCATCATTGTCAACGTTTTGCCGCTTTTCATGTGCTTTAAAGGCGATTCGAATCTACCTCCTGAAATCTGTTTCCTGCAATTCTGCCTTGATTTCAAATCCTCTTCTTTGCCTTCCCTCAATATATTTGTGGACGAGAGGTATCATTTATAACTCTGCAGGTTTGTGAATTGCAGTGCCCTGAACCTCCATTTTACAACTCGCGTTTTTGGGAGATGGCCGCAAAAGCGCAGGATGGCTTCAGGCCCTGTTCTGGTTCCGGGGGGCAGGCTGAGCCTGTGGTTAATTCTTCTTCCTGATGGGAAAATAGAGTGACCTCTGCGTGTCCCAACACCAAGAGCTAGTCTCTCATTGGTTCCACGTCTTCCCGTTCATCCTCAGGACAAATTGCAACCTGTACGGAACAGGAGGTTAAAGGTGCTGATGCTCCAAGGAGGGAGATTGCTAGTAAAGTGGCTGGAATGGCGAACCCGAGCACAAGGAGATGAGAAATGAGGTGCGTTTTAGAAACCTTTCCCCATCACACGGTGTACCATCTTCTGGGTTTCTCATGCATGTTTTCGATGGAGGAAGATGCCCTTGAACCTGGAGATTTGGGACCCATGCGATGGGTACCACGCAGTATTACTTTAAAGGGTCTGCGTTTGCTCACCCAACCTCACCAAACCTCTCAGCCTCAAGAGTGTCCACCCTTATGTCTCATCCAGCTGTGGGTCTAGATATGGTCAATCCAGGTTGGATCACAGCCCCTGAACGCATTGTGTAAGAATTTCGCTCTCTTTCACTGTCTTTGTTTCATGGGTTTTTCAAAGTAATTTATTTTTATAATGGGGTTTAGCTGCTTTTCACTGCTGTGTTTATGCCGCTTTTTACCCACTTGACACACTAACAGAGAGATATCAATACATAGGTTTTAAGATTATTACTAGTCAGATATATTCTTGTGCGGTGAATAGGGCGTGTTGAGTCCAGTTCTCTGAGCAAGGAGTAGGTCTTGTCTATTACATATTGGGTTTATGGAACGGTATCTGAGCTAATTTGAATCCCTTGTTTTATGTATCACCCCACCTCACCTTTCCCGTTAAGCAGCCATAGTGTGTTTTCTGCATGTGTGACTCTGTTCTGTTTTCTGATTCAGTTCAAGTGTAACGGTTTTTACATTCCCTCTATCAGTGATACCTTATGAGAAGTGTCGTTTTCTGTGTGACTTATTTCACTTAGAATCGTCGTACCTAAATCCACTCATCATGCTGCTACTAGTCTTATGACATTGATTTCACGGCTGAGTGATATTCCATTGTACATAAGGACCACAACTTCTTTATCCATTTTTCTCTTTCCTTGGATATTTAAGGTGGAATGAAGTGGAGGTCCTTGTCAACAGAGCAGCCCTAAACTTTGGGGTGCTTGTGTCTTGCTGATTTTTCATTTTCCCAATTTATACCCCCATGAGTGGAAGTGCCCTATGCTCTCTAAGCTTTGCTTTTTAGACGTTTCAGGACTCACCGTACACTTCTCCAGAGTGGCTGTTGGCAATTTACATCCCGCCCATCAGTGTAGCAAGGCTCCCATTTCTCCATGGCCTGTCCTGCATTTCTGGTTTTGACACTTTTTTCAGCATGGCCCTTTTGACCGATGGGAAGCGAGACATCTTTGTAGCGCTGATTTGCCTTTCCAGGTTGCTTGGTTGGCCAAAAAGGGCGTATGCGTTTTTTCCTGAATATATTCAGGAAAAAACGCATACGCCCTTTTTGGCCAAGGGCATCATTGTCAACGTTTTGCCGCTTTTCATGTGCTTTAAAGGCGATTCGAATCTACCTCCTGAAATCTGTTTCCTGCAATTCTGCCTTGATTTCAAATCCTCTTCTTTGCCTTCCCTCAATATATTTGTGGATGAGAGTTATCATTTATAACTCTGCAGGTTTGTGAATTGCAGTGCCCTGAACCTCCATTTTACAACTCGTTTTTTAGGGAGCTGGCCGCAAAAGCGCAGGATGGCTTCAGCCCCTGTTCTGGTTCCGGGGGGCAGGCTGAGCCTGTGGTTAATTCTTCTTCCTGATGGGAAAATAGAGTGACCTGTGCCTGTCCCAACACCAAGAGCTAGTCTTTCATTGGTTCCACGTCTTCCCGTTCATCCTCAGTACAAATTGCAACCTGTACGGAACAGGAGGTTAAAGGTGCTGATGCTCCAAGGAGGGAGATTGCTAGTAAAGTGGCTGGAATGGCGAACCCGGGCACAAGCAAATGAGAAATGAGTTGCGTTTTAGAAACCTTTCCCCATCACACGGTGTACCATCTTCTGGGTATCTCATGCATGTTTTCGATGTAGGAAGATGCCCTTGAACCTGGCGATTTGGGACCCATGCGATGGGTACCACGCAGTATTACTTTAAAGGGTCTGCGTTTGCTCACCCAACCTCACCAAACCTCTCAGCCCCAAGAGTGTCCACCCTTATGTCTCATCCAGCTGTGGGTCTAGATATGGTCAATCCAGGTTGCATCACAGCCCCTGAACGCATTGTGTAAGAATTTCTATCTCTTTCACTGTCTTTGTTTCATGGGTTTTTCAAAGTAATTTATTTTTATAATGGGGTTTAGCTGCTTTTCACTGCTTTGTTTATGCCGCTTTACACCTACTTGACACACTAACAGAGAGATATCAATACATAAGTTTTAAGATTATTACTAGTCAGATATATTCTTGTGCGGTGAATAGGGCGTGTTGAGTCCAGTTCTCTGAGCAAGGAGTAGGTCTTGTCTATTACATATTGGTTTTATGGAACGGTATCTGAGCTAATTTGAAACCCTTGTTTTATGTATCACCCCACCTCACCTTTCCCGTTAAGCAGCCATAGTGTGTTTTCTGCATGTGTGACTCTGTTCTGTTTTGTAATTCAGTTCAAGTGTAACGGTTTTTACATTCCCTCTATCAGTGATACCTTATGAGAAGTGTCCTTTTCTGTGTGACTTATTTCACTTAGAGTCGTTGTACCTAAATCCACTCATCATGCTGCTACTAGCCTTATGACATTGATTTCACGGCTGAGTGATATTCCATTGTACATAAGGACCACAACTTCTTTATCCATTTTTCTCTTTCCTGGGATATTGAAGGTGGAATGAAGTGGAGGTCCTTGTCAACAGAGCAGCCCTAAACTTTGGGGTGCTTGTGTCTTGCTGATTTTTCATTTTCCCAATTTATACCCCCATGAGTGGAAGTGCCCTATGCTCTCTAAGCTTTGCTTTTTAGACGTTTCAGGACTCACCGTACACTTCTCCAGAGTGGCTGTTGGCAATTTACATCCCGCCCATCAGTGTAGCAAGGCTCCCATTTCTCCATGGCCTGTCCTGCATTTCTGGTTTTGACACTTTTTTCAGCATGGCCCTTTTAACCGATGGGAAGCGAAACTTCTTTGTAGCGCTGATTTGCCTTTCCAGGTTGCTTGGTTGGCCAAAAAGGGCGTATGCGTTTTTTCTTGAATATATTCAGGAAAAAACGCATACGCCCTTTTTGGCCAAGGGCATCATTGTCAACGTTTTGCCGCTTTTCATGTGCTTTAAAGGCGATTCGAATCTACCTCCTGAAATCTGTTTCCTGCAATTCTGCCTTGATTTCAAATCCTCTTCTTTGCCTTCCCTCAATATATTTGTGGATGAGAGTTATCATTTATAACTCTGCAGGTTTGTGAATTGCAGTGCCCTGAACCTCCATTTTACAACTCGCTTTTTAGGGAGCTGGCCGCAAAAGCGCAGGATGGCTTCAGGCCCTGTTCGGGTTCCGGGGGGCAGGCTGAGCCTGTGGTTAATTCTTCTTCCTGATGGGAAAATAGAGTGACCTGTGCCTGTCCCAACACCAAGAGCTAGTCTTTCATTGGTTCCACGTCTTCCCGTTCATCCTCAGTACAAATTGCAACCTGTACGGAACAGGAGGTTAAAGGTGCTGATGCTCCAAGGAGGGAGATTGCTAGTAAAGTGGCTGGAATGGCGAACCCGGGCACAAGCAGATGAGAAATGAGGTGCGTTTTAGAAACCTTTCCCCATCACACAGTGTACCATCTTCTGGGTATCTCATGCATGTTTTCGATGTAGGAAGATGCCCTTGAACCTGGAGATTTGGGACCCATGCGATGGGTACCACGCAGTATTACTTTAAAGGGTCTGCGTTTGCTCACCCAACCTCACCAAACCTCTCAGCCGCAACAGTGTCCACCCTTATGTCTCATCCAGCTGTGGGTCTAGATATGGTCAATCCAGGTTGCATCACAGCCCCTGAACGCATTGTGTAAGAATTTCTCTCTCTTTCACTGTCTTTGTTTCATGGGTTTTTCAAAGTAATTTATTTTTATAATGGGGTTTAGCTGCTTTTCACTACTGTGTTTATGCCGCTTTTTACCCACTTGACACACTAACAGAGAGATATCAATACATAGGTTTTAAGATTATTACTAGTCAGATATATTCTTGTGCGGTGAATAGGGCGTGTTGAGTCCAGTTCTCTGAGCAAGGAGTAGGTCTTGTCTATTACATATTGGGTTTATGGAACGGTATCTGAGCTAATTTGAAACCCTTGTTTTATGTATCACCCCACCTCACCTTTCCCGTTAAGCAGCCACAGTGTGTTTTCTGCATGTGTGACTCTGTTCTGTTTTGTAATTCAGTTCAAGTGTAACGGTTTTTACATTCCCTCTATAAGTGATACCTTATGAGAAGTGTCCTTTTCTGGTGACTTATTTCACTTAGAGTCGTCGTACCTAAATCCACTCATCATGCTGCTACTAGCCTTATGACATTGATTTCACGGCAGAGTGATATTCCATTGTACATAAGGACCACAACTTCTTTATCCAGTTTTCTCTTTCCTGGGATATTGAAGGTGGAATGAAGTGGAGGTCCTTGTCAAGAGAGCAGCCCTAAACTTTGGGGTGCTTGTGTCTTGCTGATTTTTCATTTTCCCAATTTATACCCCCATGAGTGGAAGTGCCCTATGCTCTCTAAGCTTTGCTTTTTAGACGTTTCAGGACTCACCCTACACTTCTCCAGAGTGGCTGTTGACAATTTACATCCCGCCCATCAGTGTAGCAAGGCTCCCATTTCTCCATGGCCTGTCCTGCATTTCTGGTTTCGACACTTTTTTCAGCATGGCCCTTTTGACCAATGGGAAGCGAGACATCTTTGTAGCGCTGATTTGCCTTTCCAGGTTGCTTGGTTGGCCAAAAAGGGCGTATGCGTTTTTTCCTGAATATATTCAGGAAAAAACGCATACGCCCTTTTTGGCCAAGGGCATCATTGTCAACGTTTTGCCGCTTTTCATGTGCTTTAAGGGCGATTCGAATCTACCTCCTGAAATCTGTTTCCTGCAATTCTGCCTTGATTTCAAATCCTCTTCTTTGCCTTCCCTCAATATATTTGTGGATGAGAGTTATCATTTATAACTCTGCAGGTTTGTGAATTGCAGTGCCCTGAGCCTCCATTTTACAACTTGCTTTTTAGGGAGCTGGCCGCAAAAGCGCAGGATGGCTTCAGGCCCGGTTCTGGTTCCGGGGGGCAGGCTGAGCCTGTGGTTAATTCTTCTTCCTGATGGGAAAATAGAGTGACCTGTGCCTGTCCCAACACCAAGAGCTAGTCTCTCGTTGGTTCCACGTCTTCCCGTTTATCCTCAGGACAATTTGCAACCTGTACGGAACAGGAGGTTAAAGGTGCTGATGCTCCAAGTAGGGAGATTGCTAGTAAAGCGGCTGGAATAGCGAACCCGGGCACAAGGAGATGAGAAATGAGGTGCGTTTTAGAAACCTTTCCACATCACACGGTGTACCATCTTCTGGGTTTCTCATGCATGTTTTCGATGTAGGAAGATGCCCTTGAACATGGCGATTTGGGACCCATGCGATGGGTACCATGCAGTATTACTTTAAAGGGTCTGCGTTTGCTCACCCAACCTCACCAAACCTCTCAGCCCCAAGAGTGTCCACCCTTATGTCTCATACAGCTGTGGGTCTAGATATGGTCAATCCAGGTTGCATCACAGCCCGTGGACGCATTGTGTAAGAATTTCTATCTCTTTCACTGTCTTTGTTTCATGGGTTTTTCAAAGTAATTTATTTTTATAAATGGGTTTAGCTGCTTTTCACTGCTGTGTTTATGCCGCTTTTCACCCACTTGACACACTAACAGAGAGATATCAATACATAGGTTTTAAGATTATTACTTGTCAGATATATTCTTGTGCGGTGAATAGGGCGTGTTGAGTCCAGTTCTCTGAGCAAGGAGTAGGTCTTGTCTATTACATATTGGTTTTATGGAACGGTATCTGAGCTAATTTGAAACCCTTGTTTTATGCATCACCCCACCTCACCTTTCCCGTGAAGCAGCCATAGTGTGTTTTCTGCATGTGTGACTCTGTTCTGTTTTGTAATTCAGTTCAAGTGTAACGGTTTTTACATTCCCTCTATCAGTGATACCTTATGAGAAGTGTCCTTTTCTGTGTGACTTATTTCACTTAGAGTCGTTGTACCTAAATCCACTCATCATGCTGCTACTAGCCTTATGACATTGATTTCACGGCTGAGTGATATTCCATTGTACATAAGGACCACAACTTCTTTATCCATTTTTCTCTTTCCTGGGATATTGAAGGTGGAATGAAGTGGAGGTCCTTGTCAACAGAGCAGCCCTAAACTTTGGGGTGCTTGTGTCTTGCTGATTTTTCATTTTCCCAATTTATACCCCCATGAGTGGAAGTGCCCTATGCTCTCTAAGCTTTGCTTTTTAGACGTTTCAGGACTCACCGTACACTTCTCCAGAGTGGCTGTTGGCAATTTACATCCCGCCCATCAGTGTAGCAAGGCTCCCATTTCTCCATGGCCTGTCCTGCATTTCTGGTTTTGACACTTTTTTCAGCATGGCCCTTTTAACCGATGGGAAGCGAAACTTCTTTGTAGCGCTGATTTGCCTTTCCAGGTTGCTTGGTTGGCCAAAAAGGGCGTATGCGTTTTTTCTTGAATATATTCAGGAAAAAACGCATACGCCCTTTTTGGCCAAGGGCATCATTGTCAACGTTTTGCCGCTTTTCATGTGCTTTAAAGGCGATTCGAATCTACCTCCTGAAATCTGTTTCCTGCAATTCTGCCTTGATTTCAAATCCTCTTCTTTGCCTTCCCTCAATATATTTGTGGATGAGAGTTATCATTTATAACTCTGCAGGTTTGTGAATTGCAGTGCCCTGAACCTCCATTTTACAACTCGCTTTTTAGGGAGCTGGCCGCAAAAGCGCAGGATGGCTTCAGGCCCTGTTCGGGTTCCGGGGGGCAGGCTGAGCCTGTGGTTAATTCTTCTTCCTGATGGGAAAATAGAGTGACCTGTGCCTGTCCCAACACCAAGAGCTAGTCTTTCATTGGTTCCACGTCTTCCCGTTCATCCTCAGTACAAATTGCAACCTGTACGGAACAGGAGGTTAAAGGTGCTGATGCTCCAAGGAGGGAGATTGCTAGTAAAGTGGCTGGAATGGCGAACCCGGGCACAAGCAGATGAGAAATGAGGTGCGTTTTAGAAACCTTTCCCCATCACACAGTGTACCATCTTCTGGGTATCTCATGCATGTTTTCGATGTAGGAAGATGCCCTTGAACCTGGAGATTTGGGACCCATGCGATGGGTACCACGCAGTATTACTTTAAAGGGTCTGCGTTTGCTCACCCAACCTCACCAAACCTCTCAGCCGCAACAGTGTCCACCCTTATGTCTCATCCAGCTGTGGGTCTAGATATGGTCAATCCAGGTTGCATCACAGCCCCTGAACGCATTGTGTAAGAATTTCTCTCTCTTTCACTGTCTTTGTTTCATGGGTTTTTCAAAGTAATTTATTTTTATAATGGGGTTTAGCTGCTTTTCACTACTGTGTTTATGCCGCTTTTTACCCACTTGACACACTAACAGAGAGATATCAATACATAGGTTTTAAGATTATTACTAGTCAGATATATTCTTGTGCGGTGAATAGGGCGTGTTGAGTCCAGTTCTCTGAGCAAGGAGTAGGTCTTGTCTATTACATATTGGGTTTATGGAACGGTATCTGAGCTAATTTGAAACCCTTGTTTTATGTATCACCCCACCTCACCTTTCCCGTTAAGCAGCCACAGTGTGTTTTCTGCATGTGTGACTCTGTTCTGTTTTGTAATTCAGTTCAAGTGTAACGGTTTTTACATTCCCTCTATAAGTGATACCTTATGAGAAGTGTCCTTTTCTGTTGACTTATTTCACTTAGAGTCGTCGTACCTAAATCCACTCATCATGCTGCTACTAGCCTTATGACATTGATTTCACGGCAGAGTGATATTCCATTGTACATAAGGACCACAACTTCTTTATCCAGTTTTCTCTTTCCTGGGATATTGAAGGTGGAATGAAGTGGAGGTCCTTGTCAAGAGAGCAGCCCTAAACTTTGGGGTGCTTGTGTCTTGCTGATTTTTCATTTTCCCAATTTATACCCCCATGAGTGGAAGTGCCCTATGCTCTCTAAGCTTTGCTTTTTAGACGTTTCAGGACTCACCCTACACTTCTCCAGAGTGGCTGTTGACAATTTACATCCCGCCCATCAGTGTAGCAAGGCTCCCATTTCTCCATGGCCTGTCCTGCATTTCTGGTTTCGACACTTTTTTCAGCATGGCCCTTTTGACCAATGGGAAGCGAGACATCTTTGTAGCGCTGATTTGCCTTTCCAGGTTGCTTGGTTGGCCAAAAAGGGCGTATGCGTTTTTTCCTGAATATATTCAGGAAAAAACGCATACGCCCTTTTTGGCCAAGGGCATCATTGTCAACGTTTTGCCGCTTTTCATGTGCTTTAAGGGCGATTCGAATCTACCTCCTGAAATCTGTTTCCTGCAATTCTGCCTTGATTTCAAATCCTCTTCTTTGCCTTCCCTCAATATATTTGTGGATGAGAGTTATCATTTATAACTCTGCAGGTTTGTGAATTGCAGTGCCCTGAGCCTCCATTTTACAACTCGCTTTTTAGGGAGCTGGCCGCAAAAGCGCAGGATGGCTTCAGGCCCGGTTCTGGTTCCGGGGGGCAGGCTGAGCCTGTGGTTAATTCTTCTTCCTGATGGGAAAATAGAGTGACCTGTGCCTGTCCCAACACCAAGAGCTAGTCTCTCGTTGGTTCCACGTCTTCCCGTTTATCCTCAGGACAATTTGCAACCTGTACGGAACAGGAGGTTAAAGGTGCTGATGCTCCAAGTAGGGAGATTGCTAGTAAAGCGGCTGGAATAGCGAACCCGGGCACAAGGAGATGAGAAATGAGGTGCGTTTTAGAAACCTTTCCACATCACACGGTGTACCATCTTCTGGGTTTCTCATGCATGTTTTCGATGTAGGAAGATGCCCTTGAACATGGCGATTTGGGACCCATGCGATGGGTACCATGCAGTATTACTTTAAAGGGTCTGCGTTTGCTCACCCAACCTCACCAAACCTCTCAGCCCCAAGAGTGTCCACCCTTATGTCTCATACAGCTGTGGGTCTAGATATGGTCAATCCAGGTTGCATCACAGCCCGTGGACGCATTGTGTAAGAATTTCTATCTCTTTCACTGTCTTTGTTTCATGGGTTTTTCAAAGTAATTTATTTTTATAAATGGGTTTAGCTGCTTTTCACTGCTGTGTTTATGCCGCTTTTCACCCACTTGACACACTAACAGAGAGATATCAATACATAGGTTTTAAGATTATTACTAGTCAGATATATTCTTGTGCGGTGAATAGGGCGTGTTGAGTCCAGTTCTCTGAGCAAGGAGTAGGTCTTGTCTATTACATATTGGTTTTATGGAACGGTATCTGAGCTAATTTGAAACCCTTGTTTTATGCATCACCCCACCTCACCTTTCCCGTGAAGCAGCCATAGTGTGTTTTCTGCATGTGTGACTCTGTTCTGTTTTGTAATTCAGTTCAAGTGTAACGGTTTTTACATTCCCTCTATCAGTGATACCTTATGAGAAGTGTCCTTTTCTGTGTGACTTATTTCACTTAGAATCGTCGTACCTAAATCCACTCATCATGCTGCTACTAGCCTTATGACATTGATTTCACGGCTGAGTGATATTCCATTGTACATAAGGACCACAACTTCTTTATCCATTTTTCTCTTTCCTGGGATATTGAAGGTGGAATGAAGTGGAGGTCCTTGTCAACAGAGCAGCCCTAAACTTTGGGGTGCTTGTGTCTTGCTGATTTTTCATTTTCCCAATTTATACCCCCATGAGTGGAAGTGCCCTATGCTCTCTAAGCTTTGCTTTTTAGACGTTTCAGGACTCACCGTACACTTCTCCAGAGTGGCTGTTGACAATTTACATCCCGCCCATCAGTGTAGCAAGGCTCCCATTTCTCCATGGCCTGTCCTGCATTTCTGGTTTTGACACTTTTTTCAGCATGGCCCTTTTGACCGATGGGAAGCGAGACTTTTTTGTAGCGCTGATTTGCCTTTCCAGGTTGCTTGGTTGGCCAAAAAGGGCGTATGCGTTTTTTCCTGAATATATTCAGGAAAAAACGCATACGCCCTTTCTGGCCAAGGGCATCATTGTCAACGTTTTGCCGCTTTTCATGTGCTTTAAAGGCGATTCGAATCTACCTCCTGAAATCTGTTTCCTGCAATTCTGCCTTGATTTCAAATCCTCTTCTTTGCCTTCCCTCAATATATTTGTGGATGAGAGTTATCATTTATAACTCTGCAGGTTTGTGAATTGCAGTGCCCTGAACCTCCATTTTACAACTCGCTTTTTAGGGAGCTGGCCGCAAAAGCGCAGGATGGCTTCAGGCCCTGTTCTGGTTCCGGGGGGCAGGCTGAGGCTGTGGTTAATTCTTCTTCCTGATGGGAAAATAGAGTGACCTGTGCCTGTCCCAACACCAAGAGCTAGTCTTTCATTGGTTCCACGTCTTCCCGTTCATCCTCAGTACAAATTGCAACCTGTACGGAACAGGAGGTTAAAGGTGCTGATGCTCCAAGGAGGGAGATTGCTAGTAAAGTGGCTGGAATGGCGAACCCGGGCACAAGCAGATGAGAAATGAGGTGCGTTTTAGAAACCTTTCCCCATCACACAGTGTACCATCTTCTGGGTATCTCATGCATGTTTTCGATGTAGGAAGATGCCCTTGAACCTGGAGATTTGGGACCCATGCGATGGGTACCACGCAGTATTACTTTAAAGGGTCTGCGTTTGCTCACCCAACCTCACCAAACCTCTCAGCCGCAACAGTGTCCACCCTTGGGTCTCATCCAGCTGTGGGTCTAGATATGGTCAATCCAGGTTGCATCACAGCCCCTGAACGCATTGTGTAAGAATTTCTCTCTCTTTCACTGTCTTTGTTTCATGGGTTTTTCAAAGTAATTTATTTTTATAATGGGGTTTAGCTGCTTTTCACTGCTGTGTTTATGCCGCTTTTTACCCACTTGACACACTAACAGAGACATATCAATACATAGGTTTTAAGATTATTACTAGTCAGATATATTCTTGTGCGGTGAATAGGGCGTGTTGAGTCCAGTTCTCTGAGCAAGGAGTAGGTCTTGTCTATTACATATTGGGTTTATGGAACGGTATCTGAGCTAATTTGAAACCCTTGTTTTATGTATCACCCCACCTCACCTTTCCCGTTAAGCAGCCATAGTGTGTTTTCTGCATGTGTGACTCTGTTCTGTTTTGTAATTCAGTTCAAGAGTAACGGTTTTTACATTCCCTCTATAAGTGATACCTTATGAGAAGTGTCCTTTGCTGTGTGACTTATTTCACTTAGAGTCGTCGTACCTAAATCCACTCATCATGCTGCTACTAGCCTTATGACATTGATTTCACGGCTGAGTGATATTCCATTGTACATAAGGACCACAACTTCTTTATCCATTTTTCTCTTTCCTGGGATATTGAAGGTGGAATGAAGTGGAGGTCCTTGTCAACAGAGCAGCCCTAAACTTTGGGGTGCTTGTGTCTTGCTGATTTTTCATTTTCCCAATTTATACCCCCATGAGTGGAAGTGCCCTATGCTCTCTAAGCTTTGCTTTTTAGACGTTTCAGGACTCACCGTACACTTCTCCAGAGTGACTGTTGGCAATTTACATCCCGCCCATCAGTGTAGCAAGGCTCCCATTTCTCCATGGCCTGTCCTGCATTTCTGGTTTTGACACTTTTTTCAGCATGGCCCTTTTGACCAATGGGAAGCGAGACATCTTTGTAGCGCTGATTTGCCTTTCCAGGTTGCTTGGTTGGCCAAAAAGGGCGTATGCGTTTTTTCCTGAATATATTCAGGAAAAAACGCATACGCCCTTTTTGGCCAAGGGCATCATTGTCAACGTTTTGCCGCTTTTCATGTGCTTTAAAGGCGATTCGAATCTACCTCCTGAAATCTGTTTCCTGCAATTCTGCCTTGATTTCAAATCCTCTTCTTTGCCTTCCCTCAATATATTTGTGGGTGAGAGTTATCATTTATAACTCTGCAGGTTTGTGAATTGCAGTGCCCTGAACCTCCATTTTACAACTCGCTTTTTAGGGAGCTGGCCGCAAAAGCGCAGGATGGCTTCAGGCCCTGTTCTGGTTCCGGGGGGCAGGCTGAGCCTGTGGTTAATTCTTCTTCCTGATGGGAAAATAGAGTGACCTGTGCCTGTCCCAACACCAAGAGCTAGTCTTTCATTGGTTCCACGTCTTCCCGTTCATCCTCAGTACAAATTGCAACCTGTACGGAACAGGAGGTTAAAGGTGCTGATGCTCCAAGGAGGGAGATTGCTAGTAAAGTGGCTGGAATGGCGAACCCGGGCACAAGCAAATGAGAAATGAGGTGCGTTTTAGAAACCTTTCCCCATCACACGGTGTACCATCTTCTGGGTATATCATGCATGTTTTCGATGTAGGAAGATGCCCTTGAACCTGGAGATTTGGGACCCATGCGATGGGTACCACGCAGTATTACTTTAAAGGGTCTGCGTTTGCTCACCCAACCTCACCAAACCTCTCAGCCGCAACAGTGTCCACCCTTAGGTCTCATCCAGCTGTGGGTCTAGATATGGTCAATCCAGGTTGCATCACAGCCCCTGAACGCATTGTGTAAGAATTTCTCTCTCTTTCACTGTCTTTGTTTCATGGGTTTTTCAAAGTAATTTATTTTTATAATGGGGTTTAGCTGCTTTTCACTGCTGTGTTTATGCCGCTTTTTACCCACTTGACACACTAACAGAGAGATATCAATACATAGGTTTTAAGATTATTACTAGTCAGATATATTCTTGTGCGGTGAATAGGGCGTGTTGAGTCCAGTTCTCTGAGCAAGGAGTAGGTCTTGTCTATTACATATTGGGTTTATGGAACGGTATCTGAGCTAATTTGAAACCCTTGTTTTATGTATCACCCCACCTCACCTTTCCCGTTAAGCAGCCATAGTGTGTTTTCTGCATGTGTGACTCTGTTCTGTTTTGTAATTCAGTTCAAGTGTAACGGTTTTTACATTCCCTCTATAAGTGATACCTTATGAGAAGTGTCCTTTGCTGTGTGACTTATTTCACTTAGAGTCGTCGTACCTAAATCCACTCATCATGCTGCTACTAGCCTTATGACATTGATTTCACGGCTGAGTGATATTCCATTGTACATAAGGACCACAACTTCTTTATCCATTTTTCTCTTTCCTGGGATATTGAAGGTGGAATGAAGTGGAGGTCCTTGTCAACAGAGCAGCCCTAAACTTTGGGGTGCTTGTGTCTTGCTGATTTTTCATTTTCCCAATTTATACCCCCATGAGTGGAAGTGCCCTATGCTCTCTAAGCTTTGCTTTTTAGACGTTTCAGGACTCACCGTACACTTCTCCAGAGTGGCTGTTGACAATTTACATCCCGCCCATCAGTGTAGCAAGGCTCCCATTTCTCCATGGCCTGTCCTGCATTTCTGGTTTTGACACTTTTTTCAGCATGGCCCTTTTGACCAATGGGAAGCGAGACATCTTTGTAGCGCTGATTTGCCTTTCCAGGTTGCTTGGTTGGCCAAAAAGGGCGTATGCGTTTTTTCCTGAATATATTCAGGAAAAAACGCATACGCCCTTTTTGGCCAAGGGCATCATTGTCAACGTTTTGCCGCTTTTCATGTGCTTTAAAGGTGATTCGAATCTACCTCCTGAAATCTGTTTCCTGCAATTCTGCCTTGATTTCAAATCCTCTTCTTTGCCTTCCCTCAATATATTTGTGGGTGAGAGTTATCATTTATAACTCTGCAGGTTTGTGAATTGCAGTGCCCTGAACCTCCATTTTACAACTCGCTTTTTAGGGAGCTGGCCGCAAAAGCGCAGGATGGGTTCAGGCCCTGTTCTGGTTCCGGGGGGCAGGCTGAGCCTGTGGTTTATTCTTCTTCCTGATGGGAAAATAGAGTGACCTGTGCCTGTCCCAACACCAAGAGCTAGTCTCTCATTGGTTCCACGTCTTCCCGTTCATCCTCAGTACAAATTGCAACCTGTACGGAACAGGAGGTTAAAGGTGCTGATGCTCCAAGGAGGGAGATTGCTAGTAAAGTGGCTGGAATGGCGAACCCGGGCACAAGCAAATGAGAAATGAGTTGCGTTTGAGAAACCTTTCCCCATCACACGGTGTACCATCTTCTGGGTATCTCATGCATGTTTTCGATGTAGGAAGATGCCCTTGAACCTGGAGATTTGGGACCCATGCGATGGGTACCACGCAGTATTACTTTAAAGGGTCTGCGTTTGCTCACCCAACCTCACCAAACCTCTCAGCCGCAACAGTGTCCACCCTTAGGTCTCATCCAGCTGTGGGTCTAGATATGGTCAATCCAGGTTGCATCACAGCCCCTGAACGCATTGTGTAAGAATTTCTCTCTCTTTCACTGTCTTTGTTTCACGGGTTTTTCAAAGTAATTTATTTTTATAATGGGGTTTAGCTGCTTTTCACTGCTGTGTTTATGCCGCTTTACACCCACTTGACACACTAACAGAGAGATATCAATACATAGGTTTTAAGATTATTACTAGTCAGATATATTCTTGTGCGGTGAAGAGGGCGTGTTGAGTCCAGTTCTCTGAGCAAGGAGTAGGTCTTGTCTATTACATATTGGTTTTATGGAACGGTATCTGAGCTAATTTGAAACCCTTGTTTTATGTATCACCCCACCTCACCTTTCCCGTTAAGCAGCCATAGTGTGTTTTCTGCATGTGTGACTCTGTTCTGTTTTGTAATTCAGTTCAAGAGTAACGGTTTTTACATTCCCTCTATCAGTGATACCTTATGAGAAGTGTCCTTTGCTGTGTGACTTATTTCACTTAGAGTCGTCGTACCTAAATCCACTCATCATGCTGCTACTAGCCTTATGACATTGATTTCACGGCTGAGTGATATTCCATTGTACATAAGGACCACAACTTCTTTATCCATTTTTCTCTTTCCTGGGATATTGAAGGTGGAATGAAGTGGAGGTCCTTGTCAAGAGAGCAGCCCTAAACTTTGGGGTGCTTGTGTCTTGCTGATTTTTCATTTTCCCAATTTATACCCCCATGAGTGGAAGTGCCCTATGCTCTCTAAGCTTTGCTTTTTAGACGTTTCAGGACTCACCGTACACTTCTCCAGAGTGGCTGTTGACAATTTACATCCCGCCCATCAGTGTAGCAAGGCTCCCATTTCTCCATGGCCTGTCCTGCATTTCTGGTTTTGACACTTTTTTCAGCATGGCCCTTTTGACCAATGGGAAGCGAGACATCTTTGTAGCGCTGATTTGCCTTTCCAGGTTGCTTGGTTGGCCAAAAAGGGCGTATGCGTTTTTTCCTGAATATATTCAGGAAAAAACGCATACGCCCTTTTTGGCCAAGGGCATCATTGTCAACGTTTTGCCGCTTTTCATGTGCTTTAAAGGCGATTCGAATCTACCTCCTGAAATCTGTTTCCTGCAATTCTGCCTTGATTTCAAATCCTCTTCTTTGCCTTCCCTCAATATATTTGTGGGTGAGAGTTATCATTTATAACTCTGCAGGTTTGTGAATTGCAGTGCCCTGAACCTCCATTTTACAACTCGCTTTTTAGGGAGCTGGCTGCAAAAGCGCAGGATGGCTTCAGCCCCTGTTCTGGTTCCGGGGGGCAGGCTGAGCCTGTGGTTAATTCTTCTTCCTGATGGGAAAATAGAGTGACCTGTGCCTGTCCCAACACCAAGAGCTAGTCTTTCATTGGTTCCACGTCTTCCCGTTCATCCTCAGTACAAATTGCAACCTGTACGGAACAGGAGGTTAAAGGTGCTGATGCTCCAAGGAGGGAGATTGCTAGTAAAGTGGCTGGAATGGCGAACCCGGGCACAAGCAAATGAGAAATGAGTTGCGTTTTAGAAACCTTTCCCCATCACACGGTGTACCATCTTCTGGGTATCTCATGCATGTTTTCGATGTAGGAAGATGCCCTTGAACCTGGAGATTTGGGACCCATGCCATGGGTACCACGCAGTATTACTTTAAAGGGTCTGCGTTTGCTCA
The DNA here is from genome assembly GCF_965194805.1 of Balaenoptera borealis. Classification (NCBI taxonomy): domain Eukaryota; kingdom Metazoa; phylum Chordata; class Mammalia; order Artiodactyla; family Balaenopteridae; genus Balaenoptera; species Balaenoptera borealis. Next base: position 499,089 of record NW_028123713.1, on the reverse strand, counting down.
CCCAACCTCACCAAACCTCTCAGGCGCAACAGTGTCCACCCTTAGGTCTCATCCAGCTGTGGGTCTAGATATGGTCAATCCAGGTTGCATCACAGCCCCTGAACGCATTGTGTAAGAATTTCTCTCTCTTTCACTGTCTTTGTTTCATGGGTTTTTCAAAGTAATTTATTTTTATAATGGGGTTTAGCTGCTTTTCACTGCTGTGCTTATGCCGCTTTTCACCCACTTGACACACTAACAGAGAGATATCAATACATAGGTTTTAAGATTATTACTAGTCAGATATATTCTTGTGCGGTGAATAGGGCGTGTTGAGTCCAGTTCTCTGAGCAAGGAGTAGGTCTTGTCTATTACATATTGGGTTTATGGAACGGTATCTGAGCTAATTTGAAACCCTTGTTTTATGTATCACCCCACCTCACCTTTCCCGTTAAGCAGCCATAGTGTGTTTTCTGCATGTGTGACTCTGTTCTGTTTTGTAATTCAGTTCAAGTGTAACGGTTTTTACATTCCCTCTATCAGTGATACTTTATGAGAAGTGTCCTTTTCTGTGTGACTTATTTCACTTAGAATCGTCGTACCTAAATCCACTCATCATGCTGCTACTAGCCTTATGACATTGATTTCATGGCTGAGTGATATTCCATTGTACATAAGGACCACAACTTCTTTATCCATTTTTCTCTTTCCTGGGATATTGAAGGTGGAATGAAGTGGAGGTCCTTGTCAACAGAGCAGCCCTAAACTTTGGGGTGCTTGTGTCTTGCTGATTTTTCATTTTCCCAATTTATACCCCCATGAGTGGAAGTGCCCTATGCTCTCTAAGCTTTGCTTTTTAGACGTTTCAGGACTCACCGTACACTTCTCCAGAGTGGCTGTTGACAATTTACATCCCGCCCATCAGTGTAGCAAGGCTCCCATTTCTCCATGGCCTGTCCTGCATTTCTGGTTTTGAGACTTTTTTCAGCATGGCCCTTTTGACCGATGGGAAGCGAGACTTCTTTGTAGCGCTGATTTGCCTTTCCAGGTTGCTTGGTTGGCCAAAAAGGGCGTATGCGTTTTTTCCTGAATATATTCAGGAAAAAACGCATACGCCCTTTTTGGCCAAGGGCATCATTGTCAACGTTTTGCCGCTTTTCATGTGCTTTAAAGGCGATTCGAATCTACCTCCTGAAATCTGTTTCCTGCAATTCTGCCTTGATTTCAAATCCTCTTCTTTGCCTTCCCTCAATATATTTGTGGATGAGAGTTATCATTTATAACTCTGCAGGTTTGTGAATTGCAGTGCCCTGAACCTCCATTTTACAACTCGCTTTTTAGGGAGCTGGCCGCAAAAGCGCAGGATGGCTTCAGGCCCTGTTCTGGTTCCGGGGGGCAGGCTGAGCCTGTGGTTAATTCTTCTTCCTGATGGGAAAATAGAGTAACCTGTGCCTGTCCCAACACCAAGAGCTAGTCTCTCATTGGTTCCACGTCTTCCCGTTCATCCTCAGGACAAATTGCAACCTGTACGGAACAGGAGGTTAAAGGTGCTGATGCTCCAAGTAGGGAGATTGCTAGTAAAGCGGCTGGAATAGCGAACCCGGGCACAAGGAGATGAGAAATGAGGTGCGTTTTAGAAAACTTTCCACATCACACGGTGTACCATCTTCTGGGTTTCTCATGCATGTTTTCGATGTAGGAAGATGCCCTGGAACCTGGCGATTTGGGACCCATGCGATGGGTACCATGCAGTATTACTTTAAAGGGTCTGCGTTTGCTCACCCAACCTCACCAAACCTCTCAGCCCCAAGAGTGTCCACCCTTATGTCTCATCCAGCTGTGGGTCTAGATATGGTCAATCCAGGTTGCATCACAGCCCGTGAATGCATTGTGTAAGAATTTCTATCTGTTTCACTGTTTTTGTTTCATGGGTTTTTCAAAGTAATTTATTTTTATAAATGGGTTTAGCTGCTTTTCACTGCTGTGTTTATGCCGCTTTTCACCCACTTGACACACTAACAGAGAGATATCAATACATAGGTTTTAAGATTATTACTAGTCAGATATATTCTTGTGCGGTGAATACGGCGTGTTGAGTCCAGTTCTCTGAGCAAGGAGTAGGTCTTGTCTATTACATATTGGTTTTATGGAACGGTATCTGAGCTAATTTGAAACCCTTGTTTTATGTATCACCCCACCTCACCTTTCCCGTTAAGCAGCCATAGTGTGTTTTCTGCATGTGTGACTCTGTTCTGTTTTGTAATTCAGTTCAAGTGTAACGGTTTTTACATTCCCTCTATCAGTGATACTTTATGAGAAGTGTCCTTTTCTGTGTGACTTATTTCACTTAGAATCGTCGTACCTAAATCCACTCATCATGCTGCTACTAGCCTTATGACATTGATTTCCTGGCTGAGTGATATTCCATTGTACATAAGGACCACAACTTCTTTATCCATTTTTCTCTTTCCTGGGATATTGAAGGTGGAATGAAGTGGAGGTCCTTGTCAACAGAGCAGCCCTAAACTTTGGGGTGCTTGTGTCTTGCTGATTTTTAATTTTCCCAATTTATACCCCCATGAGTGGAAGTGCCCTATGCTCTCTAAGCTGTGTTTTTTAGATGTTTCAGGACACACCGTACTCTCCTCCAGAGTGGCTGTTGGCAATTTACATCCCGCCCATCAGTGTACCAAGGCTCCCATTTCTCCATGGCCTGTCCTGCATTTCTGGTTTTGACACTTTTTTCAGCATGGCCCTTTTAACCGATGGGAAGCGAGACTTCTTTGTAGCGCTGATTTGCCTTTCCAGGTTGCTTGGTTGGCCAAAAAGGGCGTATGCGTTTTTTCCTGAATATATTCAGGAAAAAACGCATACGCCCTTTTTGGCCAAGGGCATCATTGTCAACGTTTTGCCGCTTTTCATGTGCTTTAAAGGCGATTCGAATCTACCTCCTGAAATCTGTTTCCTGCAATTCTGCCTTGATTTCAAATCCTCTTCTTTGCCTTCCCTCAATATATTTGTGGATGAGAGTTATCATTTATAACTCTGCAGGTTTGTGAATTGCAGTGCCCTGAACCTCCATTTTACAACTCGCTTTTTAGGGAGCTGGCCGCAAAAGCGCAGGATGGCTTCAGGCCCTGTTCTGGTTCCGGGGGGCAGGCTGAGCCTGTGGTTAATTCTTCTTCCTGATGGGAAAATAGAGTGACCTGTGCCTGTCCCAACACCAAGAGCTAGTCTTTCATTGGTTCCACGTCTTCCCGTTCATCCTCAGTACAAATTGCAACCTGTACGGAACAGGAGGTTAAAGGTGCTGATGCTCCAAGGAGGGAGATTGCTAGTAAAGTGGCTGGAATGGCGAACCCGGGCACAAGCAGATGAGAAATGAGGTGCGTTTTAGAAACCTTTCCCCATCACACAGTGTACCATCTTCTGGGTATCTCATGCATGTTTTCGATGTAGGAAGATGCCCTTGAACCTGGAGATTTGGGACCCATGCGATGGGTACCACGCAGTATTACTTTAAAGGGTCTGCGTTTGCTCACCCAACCTCACCAAACCTCTCAGCCGCAACAGTGTCCACCCTTAGGTCTCATCCAGCTGTGGGTCTAGATATGGTCAATCCAGGTTGCATCACAGCCCCTGAACGCATTGTGTAAGAATTTCTCTCTCTTTCACTGTCTTTGTTTCATGGGTTTTTCAAAGTAATTTATTTTTATAATGGGGTTTAGCTGCTTTTCACTGCTGTGTTTATGCCACTTTTTACCCACTTGACACACTAACAGAGAGATATCAATACATAGGTTTTAAGATTATTACTAGTCAGATATATTCTTGTGCGGTGAATAGGGCGTGTTGAGTCCAGTTCTCTGAGCAAGGAGTAGGTCTTGTCTATTACATATTGGGTTTATGGAACGGTATCTGAGCTAATTTGAAACCCTTGTTTTATGTATCACCCCACCTCACCTTTCCCGTTAAGCAGCCATAGTGTGTTTTCTGCATGTGTGACTCTGTTCTGTTTTGTAATTCAGTTCAAGTGTAACGGTTTTTACATTCCCTCTATAAGTGATACCTTATGAGAAGTGTCCTTTGCTGTGTGACTTATTTCACTTAGAGTCGTCGTACCTAAATCCACTCATCATGCTGCTACTAGCCTTATGACATTGATTTCACGGCTGAGTGATATTCCATTGTACATAAGGACCACAACTTCTTTATCCATTTTTCTCTTTCCTGGGATATTGAAGGTGGAATGAAGTGGAGGTCCTTGTCAACAGAGCAGCCCTAAACTTTGGGGTGCTTGTGTCTTGCTGATTTTTCATTTTCCCAATTTATACCCCCATGAGTGGAAGTGCCCTATGCTCTCTAAGCTTTGGTTTTTAGACGTTTCAGGACTCACCGTACACTTCTCCAGAGTGGCTGTTGACAATTTACATCCCGCCCATCAGTGTAGCAAGGCTCCCATTTCTCCATGGCCTGTCCTGCATTTCTGGTTTTGACACTTTTTTCAGCATGGCCCTTTTGACCAATGGGAAGCCAGACATCTTTGTAGCGCTGATTTGCCTTTCCAGGTTGCTTGGTTGGCCAAAAAGGGCGTATGCGTTTTTTCCTGAATATATTCAGGAAAAAACGCATACGCCCTTTTTGGCCAAGGGCATCATTGTCAACGTTTTGCCGCTTTTCATGTGCTTTAAAGGCGATTCGAATCTACCTCCTGAAATCTGTTTCCTGCAATTCTGCCTTGATTTCAAATCCTCTTCTTTGCCTTCCCTCAATATATTTGTGGATGAGAGTTATCATTTATAACTCTGCAGGTTTGTGAATTGCAGTGCCCTGAACCTCCATTTTACAACTCGCTTTTTAGGGAGCTGGCCGCAAAAGCGCAGGATGGCTTCAGCCCCTGTTCTGGTTCCGGGGGGCAGGCTGAGCCTGTGGTTAATTCTTCTTCCTGATGGGAAAATAGAGTGACCTGTGCCTGTCCCAACACCAAGAGCTAGTCTTTCATTGGTTCCACGTCTTCCCGTTCATCCTCAGTACAAATTGCAACCTGTACGGAACAGGAGGTTAAAGGTGCTGATGCTCCAAGGAGGGAGATTGCTAGTAAAGTGGCTGGAATGGCGAACCCGGGCACAAGCAAATGAGAAATGAGGTGCGTTTTAGAAACCTTTCCCCATCACACAGTGTACCATCTTCTGGGTATCTCATGCATGTTTTCGATGTAGGAAGATGCCCTTGAACCTGGAGATTTGGGACCCATGCGATGGGTACCACGCAGTATTACTTTAAAGGGTCTGCGTTTGCTCACCCAACCTCACCAAACCTCTCAGCCGCAACAGTGTCCACCCTTAGGTCTCATCCAGCTGTGGGTCTAGATATGGTCAATCCAGGTTGCATCACAGCCCCTGAACGCATTGTGTAAGAATTTCGCTCTCTTTCACTGTCTTTGTTTCACGGGTTTTTCAAAGTAATTTATTTTTATAATGGGGTTTAGCTGCTTTTCACTGCTGTGTTTATGCCGCTTTACACCCACTTGACACACTAACAGAGAGATATCAATACATAGGTTTTAAGATTATTACTAGTCAGATATATTCTTGTGCGGTGAATAGGGCGTGTTGAGTCCAGTTCTCTGAGCAAGGAGTAGGTCTTGTCTATTACATATTGGTTTTATGGAACGGTATCTGAGCTAATTTGAAACCCTTGTTTTATGTATCACCCCACCTCACCTTTCCCGTTAAGCAGCCATAGTGTGTTTTCTGCATGTGTGACTCTGTTCTGTTTTGTAATTCAGTTCAAGTGTAACGGTTTTTACATTCCCTCTATCAGTGATACCTTATGAGAAGTGTCCTTTTCTGTGTGACTTATTTCACTTAGAATCGTCGTACCTAAATCCACTCATCATGCTGCTACTAGCCTTATGACATTGATTTCATGGCTGAGTGATATTCCATTGTACATAAGGACCACAACTTCTTTATCCATTTTTCTCTTTCCTGGGATATTGAAGGTGGAATGAAGTGGAGGTCCTTGTCAACAGAGCAGCCCTAAACTTTGGGGTGCTTGTGTCTTGCTGATTTTTAATTTTCCCAATTTATACCCCCATGAGTGGAAGTGCCCTATGCTCTCTAAGCTTTGCTTTTTAGACGTTTCAGGACTCACCGTACACTTCTCCAGAGTGGCTGTTGACAATTTACATCCCGCCCATCAGTGTAGCAAGGCTCCCATTTCTCCATGGCCTGTCCTGCATTTCTGGTTTTGACACTTTTTTCAGCATGGCCCTTTTGACCGATGGGAAGCGAGACTTCTTTGTAGCGCTGATTTGCCTTTCCAGGTTGCTTGGTTGGCCAAAAAGGGCGTATGCGTTTTTTCCTGAATATATTCAGGAAAAAACGCATACGCCCTTTTTGGCCAAGGGCATCATTGTCAACGTTTTGCCGCTTTTCATGTGCTTTAAAGGCGATTCGAATCTACCTCCTGAAATCTGTTTCCAGCAATTCTGCCTTGATTTCAAATCCTCTTCTTTGCCTTCCCTCAATATATTTGTGGATGAGAGTTATCATTTATAACTCTGCAGGTTTGTGAATTGCAGTGCCCTGAACCTCCATTTTACAACTCGCTTTTTAGGGAGCTGGCCGCAAAAGCGCAGGATGGCTTCAGGCCCTGTTCTGGTTCCGGGGGGCAGGCTGAGCCTGTGGTTAATTCTTCTTCCTGATGGGAAAATAGAGTGACCTGTGCCTGTCCCAACACCAAGAGCTAGTCTTTCATTGGTTCCACGTCTTCCCGTTCATCCTCAGTACAAATTGCAACCTGTACGGAACAGGAGGTTAAAGGTGCTGATGCTCCAAGGAGGGAGATTGCTAGTAAAGTGGCTGGAATGGCGAACCCGGGCACAAGCAGATGAGAAATGAGGTGCGTTTTAGAAACCTTTCCCCATCACACAGTGTACCATCTTCTGGGTATCTCATTCATGTTTTCGATGTAGGAAGATGCCCTTGAACCTGGAGATTTGGGACCCATGCGATGGGTACCACGCAGTATTACTTTAAAGGGTCTGCGTTTGCTCACCCAACCTCACCAAACCTCTCAGCCGCAACAGTGTCCACCCTTAGGTCTCATCCAGCTGTGGGTCTAGATATGGTCAATCCAGGTTGCATCACAGCCCCTGAACGCATTGTGTAAGAATTTCTCTCTCTTTCACTGTCTTTGTTTCATGGGTTTTTCAAAGTAATTTATTTTTATAATGGGGTTTAGCTGCTTTTCACTGCTGTGTTTATGCCGCTTTTTACCCACTTGACACACTAATAGAGAGATATCAATACATAGGTTTTAAGATTATTACTAGTCAGATATATTCTTGTGCGGTGAATAGGGCGTGTTGAGTCCAGTTCTCTGAGCAAGGAGTAGGTCTTGTCTATTACATATTGGGTTTATGGAACGGTATCTGAGCTAATTTGAAACCCTTGTTTTATGTATCACCCCACCTCACCTTTCCCGTTAAGCAGCCATAGTGTGTTTTCTGCATGTGTGACTCTGTTCTGTTTTGTAATTCAGTTCAAGTGTAACGGTTTTTACATTCCCTCTATAAGTGATACCTTATGAGAAGTGTCCTTTGCTGTGTGACTTATTTCACTTAGAGTCGTCGTACCTAAATCCACTCATCATGCTGCTACTAGCCTTATGACATTGATTTCACGGCTGAGTGATATTCCATTGTACATAAGGACCACAACTTCTTTATCCATTTTTCTCTTTCCTGGGATATTGAAGGTGGAATGAAGTGGAGGTCCTTGTCAACAGAGCAGCCCTAAACTTTGGGGTGCTTGTGTCTTGCTGATTTTTCATTTTCCCAATTTATACCCCCATGAGTGGAAGTGCCCTATGCTCTCTAAGCTTTGCTTTTTAGACGTTTCAGGACTCACCGTACACTTCTCCAGAGTGGCTGTTGACAATTTACATCCCGCCCATCAGTGTAGCAAGGCTCCCATTTCTCCATGGCCTGTCCTGCATTTCTGGTTTTGACACTTTTTTCAGCATGGCCCTTTTGACCAATGGGAAGCGAGACATCTTTGTAGCGCTGATTTGCCTTTCCAGGTTGCTTGGTTGGCCAAAAAGGGCGTATGCGTTTTTTCCTGAATATATTCAGGAAAAAACGCATACGCCCTTTTTGGCCAAGGGCATCATTGTCAACGTTTTGCCGCTTTTCATGTGCTTTAAAGGTGATTCGAATCTACCTCCTGAAATCTGTTTCCTGCAATTCTGCCTTGATTTCAAATCCTCTTCTTTGCCTTCCCTCAATATATTTGTGGGTGAGAGTTATCATTTATAACTCTGCAGGTTTGTGAATTGCAGTGCCCTGAACCTCCATTTTACAACTCGCTTTTTAGGGAGCTGGCCGCAAAAGCGCAGGATGGGTTCAGGCCCTGTTCTGGTTCCGGGGGGCAGGCTGAGCCTGTGGTTTATTCTTCTTCCTGATGGGAAAATAGAGTGACCTGTGCCTGTCCCAACACCAAGAGCTAGTCTCTCATTGGTTCCACGTCTTCCCGTTCATCCTCAGTACAAATTGCAACCTGTACGGAACAGGAGGTTAAAGGTGCTGATGCTCCAAGGAGGGAGATTGCTAGTAAAGTGGCTGGAATGGCGAACCCGGGCACAAGCAAATGAGAAATGAGTTGCGTTTGAGAAACCTTTCCCCATCACACGGTGTACCATCTTCTGGGTATCTCATGCATGTTTTCGATGTAGGAAGATGCCCTTGAACCTGGAGATTTGGGACCCATGCGATGGGTACCACGCAGTATTACTTTAAAGGGTCTGCGTTTGCTCACCCAACCTCACCAAACCTCTCAGCCGCAACAGTGTCCACCCTTAGGTCTCATCCAGCTGTGGGTCTAGATATGGTCAATCCAGGTTGCATCACAGCCCCTGAACGCATTGTGTAAGAATTTCTCTCTCTTTCACTGTCTTTGTTTCACGGGTTTTTCAAAGTAATTTATTTTTATAATGGGGTTTAGCTGCTTTTCACTGCTGTGTTTATGCCGCTTTACACCCACTTGACACACTAACAGAGAGATATCAATACATAGGTTTTAAGATTATTACTAGTCAGATATATTCTTGTGCGGTGAAGAGGGCGTGTTGAGTCCAGTTCTCTGAGCAAGGAGTAGGTCTTGTCTATTACATATTGGTTTTATGGAACGGTATCTGAGCTAATTTGAAACCCTTGTTTTATGTATCACCCCACCTCACCTTTCCCGTTAAGCAGCCATAGTGTGTTTTCTGCATGTGTGACTCTGTTCTGTTTTGTAATTCAGTTCAAGTGTAACGGTTTTTACATTCCCTCTATCAGTGATACCTTATGAGAAGTGTCCTTTGCTGTGTGACTTATTTCACTTAGAGTCGTCGTACCTAAATCCACTCATCATGCTGCTACTAGCCTTATGACATTGATTTCACGGCTGAGTGATATTCCATTGTACATAAGGACCACAACTTCTTTATCCATTTTTCTCTTTCCTGGGATATTGAAGGTGGAATGAAGTGGAGGTCCTTGTCAAGAGAGCAGCCCTAAACTTTGGGGTGCTTGTGTCTTGCTGATTTTTCATTTTCCCAATTTATACCCCCATGAGTGGAAGTGCCCTATGCTCTCTAAGCTTTGCTTTTTAGACGTTTCAGGACTCACCGTACACTTCTCCAGAGTGGCTGTTGACAATTTACATCCCGCCCATCAGTGTAGCAAGGCTCCCATTTCTCCATGGCCTGTCCTGCATTTCTGGTTTTGACACTTTTTTCAGCATGGCCCTTTTGACCAATGGGAAGCGAGACATCTTTGTAGCGCTGATTTGCCTTTCCAGGTTGCTTGGTTGGCCAAAAAGGGCGTATGCGTTTTTTCCTGAATATATTCAGGAAAAAACGCATACGCCCTTTTTGGCCAAGGGCATCATTGTCAACGTTTTGCCGCTTTTCATGTGCTTTAAAGGCGATTCGAATCTACCTCCTGAAATCTGTTTCCTGCAATTCTGCCTTGATTTCAAATCCTCTTCTTTGCCTTCCCTCAATATATTTGTGGGTGAGAGTTATCATTTATAACTCTGCAGGTTTGTGAATTGCAGTGCCCTGAACCTCCATTTTACAACTCGCTTTTTAGGGAGCTGGCTGCAAAAGCGCAGGATGGCTTCAGCCCCTGTTCTGGTTCCGGGGGGCAGGCTGAGCCTGTGGTTAATTCTTCTTCCTGATGGGAAAATAGAGTGACCTGTGCCTGTCCCAACACCAAGAGCTAGTCTTTCATTGGTTCCACGTCTTCCCGTTCATCCTCAGTACAAATTGCAACCTGTACGGAACAGGAGGTTAAAGGTGCTGATGCTCCAAGGAGGGAGATTGCTAGTAAAGTGGCTGGAATGGCGAACCCGGGCACAAGCAAATGAGAAATGAGTTGCGTTTTAGAAACCTTTCCCCATCACACGGTGTACCATCTTCTGGGTATCTCATGCATGTTTTCGATGTAGGAAGATGCCCTTGAACCTGGAGATTTGGGACCCATGCCATGGGTACCACGCAGTATTACTTTAAAGGGTCTGCGTTTGCTCACCCAACCTCACCAAACCTCTCAGGCGCAACAGTGTCCACCCTTAGGTCTCATCCAGCTGTGGGTCTAGATATGGTCAATCCAGGTTGCATCACAGCCCCTGAACGCATTGTGTAAGAATTTCTCTCTCTTTCACTGTCTTTGTTTCATGGGTTTTTCAAAGTAATTTATTTTTATAATGGGGTTTAGCTGCTTTTCACTGCTGTGCTTATGCCGCTTTTCACCCACTTGACACACTAACAGAGAGATATCAATACATAGGTTTTAAGATTATTACTAGTCAGATATATTCTTGTGCGGTGAATAGGGCGTGTTGAGTCCAGTTCTCTGAGCAAGGAGTAGGTCTTGTCTATTACATATTGGGTTTATGGAACGGTATCTGAGCTAATTTGAAACCCTTGTTTTATGTATCACCCCACCTCACCTTTCCCGTTAAGCAGCCATAGTGTGTTTTCTGCATGTGTGACTCTGTTCTGTTTTGTAATTCAGTTCAAGTGTAACGGTTTTTACATTCCCTCTATCAGTGATACTTTATGAGAAGTGTCCTTTTCTGTGTGACTTATTTCACTTAGAATCGTCGTACCTAAATCCACTCATCATGCTGCTACTAGCCTTATGACATTGATTTCATGGCTGAGTGATATTCCATTGTACATAAGGACCACAACTTCTTTATCCATTTTTCTCTTTCCTGGGATATTGAAGGTGGAATGAAGTGGAGGTCCTTGTCAACAGAGCAGCCCTAAACTTTGGGGTGCTTGTGTCTTGCTGATTTTTCATTTTCCCAATTTATACCCCCATGAGTGGAAGTGCCCTATGCTCTCTAAGCTTTGCTTTTTAGACGTTTCAGGACTCACCGTACACTTCTCCAGAGTGGCTGTTGACAATTTACATCCCGCCCATCAGTGTAGCAAGGCTCCCATTTCTCCATGGCCTGTCCTGCATTTCTGGTTTTGACACTTTTTTCAGCATGGCCCTTTTGACCGATGGGAAGCGAGACTTCTTTGTAGCGCTGATTTGCCTTTCCAGGTTGCTTGGTTGGCCAAAAAGGGCGTATGCGTTTTTTCCTGAATATATTCAGGAAAAAACGCATACGCCCTTTTTGGCCAAGGGCATCATTGTCAACGTTTTGCCGCTTTTCATGTGCTTTAAAGGCGATTCGAATCTACCTCCTGAAATCTGTTTCCTGCAATTCTGCCTTGATTTCAAATCCTCTTCTTTGCCTTCCCTCAATATATTTGTGGATGAGAGTTATCATTTATAACTCTGCAGGTTTGTGAATTGCAGTGCCCTGAACCTCCATTTTACAACTCGCTTTTTAGGGAGCTGGCCGCAAAAGCGCAGGATGGCTTCAGGCCCTGTTCTGGTTCCGGGGGGCAGGCTGAGCCTGTGGTTAATTCTTCTTCCTGATGGGAAAATAGAGTAACCTGTGCCTGTCCCAACACCAAGAGCTAGTCTCTCATTGGTTCCACGTCTTCCCGTTCATCCTCAGGACAAATTGCAACCTGTACGGAACAGGAGGTTAAAGGTGCTGATGCTCCAAGTAGGGAGATTGCTAGTAAAGCGGCTGGAATAGCGAACCCGGGCACAAGGAGATGAGAAATGAGGTGCGTTTTAGAAAACTTTCCACATCACACGGTGTACCATCTTCTGGGTTTCTCATGCATGTTTTCGATGTAGGAAGATGCCCTGGAACCTGGCGATTTGGGACCCATGCGATGGGTACCATGCAGTATTACTTTAAAGGGTCTGCGTTTGCTCACCCAACCTCACCAAACCTCTCAGCCCCAAGAGTGTCCACCCTTATGTCTCATCCAGCTGTGGGTCTAGATATGGTCAATCCAGGTTGCATCACAGCCCGTGAACGCATTGTGTAAGAATTTCTATCTGTTTCACTGTTTTTGTTTCATGGGTTTTTCAAAGTAATTTATTTTTATAAATGGGTTTAGCTGCTTTTCACTGCTGTGTTTATGCCGCTTTTCACCCACTTGACACACTAACAGAGAGATATCAATACATAGGTTTTAAGATTATTACTAGTCAGATATATTCTTGTGCGGTGAATACGGCGTGTTGAGTCCAGTTCTCTGAGCAAGGAGTAGGTCTTGTCTATTACATATTGGTTTTATGGAACGGTATCTGAGCTAATTTGAAACCCTTGTTTTATGTATCACCCCACCTCACCTTTCCCGTTAAGCAGCCATAGTGTGTTTTCTGCATGTGTGACTCTGTTCTGTTTTGTAATTCAGTTCAAGTGTAACGGTTTTTACATTCCCTCTATCAGTGATACTTTATGAGAAGTGTCCTTTTCTGTGTGACTTATTTCACTTAGAATCGTCGTACCTAAATCCACTCATCATGCTGCTACTAGCCTTATGACATTGATTTCCTGGCTGAGTGATATTCCATTGTACATAAGGACCACAACTTCTTTATCCATTTTTCTCTTTCCTGGGATATTGAAGGTGGAATGAAGTGGAGGTCCTTGTCAACAGAGCAGTCCTAAACTTTGGGGTGCTTGTGTCTTGCTGATTTTTAATTTTCCCAATTTATACCCCCATGAGTGGAAGTGCCCTATGCTCTCTAAGCTGTGTTTTTTAGATGTTTCAGGACACACCGTACTCTCCTCCAGAGTGGCTGTTGGCAATTTACATCCCGCCCATCAGTGTACCAAGGCTCCCATTTCTCCATGGCCTGTCCTGCATTTCTGGTTTTGACACTTTTTTCAGCATGGCCCTTTTAACCGATGGGAAGCGAGACTTCTTTGTAGCGCTGATTTGCCTTTCCAGGTTGCTTGGTTGGCCAAAAAGGGCGTATGCGTTTTTTCCTGAATATATTCAGGAAAAAACGCATACGCCCTTTTTGGCCAAGGGCATCATTGTCAACGTTTTGCCGCTTTTCATGTGCTTTAAAGGCGATTCGAATCTACCTCCTGAAATCTGTTTCCTGCAATTCTGCCTTGATTTCAAATCCTCTTCTTTGCCTTCCCTCAATATATTTGTGGATGAGAGTTATCATTTATAACTCTGCAGGTTTGTGAATTGCAGTGCCCTGAACCTCCATTTTACAACTCGCTTTTTAGGGAGCTGGCCGCAAAAGCGCAGGATGGCTTCAGGCCCTGTTCTGGTTCCGGGGGGCAGGCTGAGCCTGTGGTTAATTCTTCTTCCTGATGGGAAAATAGAGTGACCTGTGCCTGTCCCAACACCAAGAGCTAGTCTTTCATTGGTTCCACGTCTTCCCGTTCATCCTCAGTACAAATTGCAACCTGTACGGAACAGGAGGTTAAAGGTGCTGATGCTCCAAGGAGGGAGATTGCTAGTAAAGTGGCTGGAATGGCGAACCCGGGCACAAGCAGATGAGAAATGAGGTGCGTTTTAGAAACCTTTCCCCATCACACAGTGTACCATCTTCTGGGTATCTCATGCATGTTTTCGATGTAGGAAGATGCCCTTGAACCTGGAGATTTGGGACCCATGCGATGGGTACCACGCAGTATTACTTTAAAGGGTCTGCGTTTGCTCACCCAACCTCACCAAACCTCTCAGCCGCAACAGTGTCCACCCTTAGGTCTCATCCAGCTGTGGGTCTAGATATGGTCAATCCAGGTTGCATCACAGCCCCTGAACGCATTGTGTAAGAATTTCTCTCTCTTTCACTGTCTTTGTTTCATGGGTTTTTCAAAGTAATTTATTTTTATAATGGGGTTTAGCTGCTTTTCACTGCTGTGCTTATGCCGCTTTTCACCCACTTGACACACTAACAGAGAGATATCAATACATAGGTTTTAAGATTATTACTAGTCAGATATATTCTTGTGCGGTGAATAGGGCGTGTTGAGTCCAGTTCTCTGAGCAAGGAGTAGGTCTTGTCTATTACATATTGGGTTTATGGAACGGTATCTGAGCTAATTTGAAACCCTTGTTTTATGTATCACCCCACCTCACCTTTCCCGTTAAGCAGCCATAGTGTGTTTTCTGCATGTGTGACTCTGTTCTGTTTTGTAATTCAGTTCAAGTGTAACGGTTTTTACATTCCCTCTATAAGTGATACCTTATGAGAAGTGTCCTTTGCTGTGTGACTTATTTCACTTAGAGTCGTCGTACCTAAATCCACTCATCATGCTGCTACTAGCCTTATGACATTGATTTCACGGCTGAGTGATATTCCATTGTACATAAGGACCACAACTTCTTTATCCATTTTTCTCTTTCCTGGGATATTGAAGGTGGAATGAAGTGGAGGTCCTTGTCAACAGAGCAGCCCTAAACTTTGGGGTGCTTGTGTCTTGCTGATTTTTCATTTTCCCAATTTATACCCCCATGAGTGGAAGTGCCCTATGCTCTCTAAGCTTTGGTTTTTAGACGTTTCAGGACTCACCGTACACTTCTCCAGAGTGGCTGTTGACAATTTACATCCCGCCCATCAGTGTAGCAAGGCTCCCATTTCTCCATGGCCTGTCCTGCATTTCTGGTTTTGACACTTTTTTCAGCATGGCCCTTTTGACCAATGGGAAGCCAGACATCTTTGTAGCGCTGATTTGCCTTTCCAGGTTGCTTGGTTGGCCAAAAAGGGCGTATGCGTTTTTTCCTGAATATATTCAGGAAAAAACGCATACGCCCTTTTTGGCCAAGGGCATCATTGTCAACGTTTTGCCGCTTTTCATGTGCTTTAAAGGCGATTCGAATCTACCTCCTGAAATCTGTTTCCTGCAATTCTGCCTTGATTTCAAATCCTCTTCTTTGCCTTCCCTCAATATATTTGTGGATGAGAGTTATCATTTATAACTCTGCAGGTTTGTGAATTGCAGTGCCCTGAACCTCCATTTTACAACTCGCTTTTTAGGGAGCTGGCCGCAAAAGCGCAGGATGGCTTCAGCCCCTGTTCTGGTTCCGGGGGGCAGGCTGAGCCTGTGGTTAATTCTTCTTCCTGATGGGAAAATAGAGTGACCTGTGCCTGTCCCAACACCAAGAGCTAGTCTTTCATTGGTTCCACGTCTTCCCGTTCATCCTCAGTACAAATTGCAACCTGTACGGAACAGGAGGTTAAAGGTGCTGATGCTCCAAGGAGGGAGATTGCTAGTAAAGTGGCTGGAATGGCGAACCCGGGCACAAGCAAATGAGAAATGAGGTGCGTTTTAGAAACCTTTCCCCATCACACAGTGTACCATCTTCTGGGTATCTCATGCATGTTTTCGATGTAGGAAGATGCCCTTGAACCTGGAGATTTGGGACCCATGCGATGGGTACCACGCAGTATTACTTTAAAGGGTCTGCGTTTGCTCACCCAACCTCACCAAACCTCTCAGCCGCAACAGTGTCCACCCTTAGGTCTCATCCAGCTGTGGGTCTAGATATGGTCAATCCAGGTTGCATCACAGCCCCTGAACGCATTGTGTAAGAATTTCGCTCTCTTTCACTGTCTTTGTTTCACGGGTTTTTCAAAGTAATTTATTTTTATAATGGGGTTTAGCTGCTTTTCACTGCTGTGTTTATGCCGCTTTACACCCACTTGACACACTAACAGAGAGATATCAATACATAGGTTTTAAGATTATTACTAGTCAGATATATTCTTGTGCGGTGAATAGGGCGTGTTGAGTCCAGTTCTCTGAGCAAGGAGTAGGTCTTGTCTATTACATATTGGTTTTATGGAACGGTATCTGAGCTAATTTGAAACCCTTGTTTTATGTATCACCCCACCTCACCTTTCCCGTTAAGCAGCCATAGTGTGTTTTCTGCATGTGTGACTCTGTTCTGTTTTGTAATTCAGTTCAAGTGTAACGGTTTTTACATTCCCTCTATCAGTGATACCTTATGAGAAGTGTCCTTTTCTGTGTGACTTATTTCACTTAGAATCGTCGTACCTAAATCCACTCATCATGCTGCTACTAGCCTTATGACATTGATTTCATGGCTGAGTGATATTCCATTGTACATAAGGACCACAACTTCTTTATCCATTTTTCTCTTTCCTGGGATATTGAAGGTGGAATGAAGTGGAGGTCCTTGTCAACAGAGCAGC
Source organism: Balaenoptera borealis (assembly GCF_965194805.1). Classification (NCBI taxonomy): domain Eukaryota; kingdom Metazoa; phylum Chordata; class Mammalia; order Artiodactyla; family Balaenopteridae; genus Balaenoptera; species Balaenoptera borealis. Next base: position 482,510 of record NW_028123713.1, on the reverse strand, counting down.
CCTAAACTTTGGGGTGCTTGTGTCTTGCTGATTTTTAATTTTCCCAATTTATACCCCCATGAGTGGAAGTGCCCTATGCTCTCTAAGCTTTGCTTTTTAGACGTTTCAGGACTCACCGTACACTTCTCCAGAGTGGCTGTTGACAATTTACATCCCGCCCATCAGTGTAGCAAGGCTCCCATTTCTCCATGGCCTGTCCTGCATTTCTGGTTTTGACACTTTTTTCAGCATGGCCCTTTTGACCGATGGGAAGCGAGACTTCTTTGTAGCGCTGATTTGCCTTTCCAGGTTGCTTGGTTGGCCAAAAAGGGCGTATGCGTTTTTTCCTGAATATATTCAGGAAAAAACGCATACACCCTTTTTGGCCAAGGGCATCATTGTCAACGTTTTGCCGCTTTTCATGTGCTTTAAAGGCGATTCGAATCTACCTCCTGAAATCTGTTTCCAGCAATTCTGCCTTGATTTCAAATCCTCTTCTTTGCCTTCCCTCAATATATTTGTGGATGAGAGTTATCATTTATAACTCTGCAGGTTTGTGAATTGCAGTGCCCTGAACCTCCATTTTACAACTCGCTTTTTAGGGAGCTGGCCGCAAAAGCGCAGGATGGCTTCAGGCCCTGTTCTGGTTCCGGGGGGCAGGCTGAGCCTGTGGTTAATTCTTCTTCCTGATGGGAAAATAGAGTGACCTGTGCCTGTCCCAACACCAAGAGCTAGTCTTTCATTGGTTCCACGTCTTCCCGTTCATCCTCAGTACAAATTGCAACCTGTACGGAACAGGAGGTTAAAGGTGCTGATGCTCCAAGGAGGGAGATTGCTAGTAAAGTGGCTGGAATGGCGAACCCGGGCACAAGCAGATGAGAAATGAGGTGCGTTTTAGAAACCTTTCCCCATCACACAGTGTACCATCTTCTGGGTATCTCATTCATGTTTTCGATGTAGGAAGATGCCCTTGAACCTGGAGATTTGGGACCCATGCGATGGGTACCACGCAGTATTACTTTAAAGGGTCTGCGTTTGCTCACCCAACCTCACCAAACCTCTCAGCCGCAACAGTGTCCACCCTTAGGTCTCATCCAGCTGTGGGTCTAGATATGGTCAATCCAGGTTGCATCACAGCCCCTGAACGCATTGTGTAAGAATTTCTCTCTCTTTCACTGTCTTTGTTTCATGGGTTTTTCAAAGTAATTTATTTTTATAATGGGGTTTAGCTGCTTTTCACTGCTGTGTTTATGCCGCTTTTTACCCACTTGACACACTAATAGAGAGATATCAATACATAGGTTTTAAGATTATTACTAGTCAGATATATTCTTGTGCGGTGAATAGGGCGTGTTGAGTCCAGTTCTCTGAGCAAGGAGTAGGTCTTGTCTATTACATATTGGGTTTATGGAACGGTATCTGAGCTAATTTGAAACCCTTGTTTTATGTATCACCCCACCTCACCTTTCCCGTTAAGCAGCCATAGTGTGTTTTCTGCATGTGTGACTCTGTTCTGTTTTGTAATTCAGTTCAAGTGTAACGGTTTTTACATTCCCTCTATAAGTGATACCTTATGAGAAGTGTCCTTTGCTGTGTGACTTATTTCACTTAGAGTCGTCGTACCTAAATCCACTCATCATGCTGCTACTAGCCTTATGACATTGATTTCACGGCTGAGTGATATTCCATTGTACATAAGGACCACAACTTCTTTATCCATTTTTCTCTTTCCTGGGATATTGAAGGTGGAATGAAGTGGAGGTCCTTGTCAACAGAGCAGCCCTAAACTTTGGGGTGCTTGTGTCTTGCTGATTTTTCATTTTCCCAATTTATACCCCCATGAGTGGAAGTGCCCTATGCTCTCTAAGCTTTGCTTTTTAGACGTTTCAGGACTCACCGTACACTTCTCCAGAGTGGCTGTTGACAATTTACATCCCGCCCATCAGTGTAGCAAGGCTCCCATTTCTCCATGGCCTGTCCTGCATTTCTGGTTTTGACACTTTTTTCAGCATGGCCCTTTTGACCAATGGGAAGCGAGACATCTTTGTAGCGCTGATTTGCCTTTCCAGGTTGCTTGGTTGGCCAAAAAGGGCGTATGCGTTTTTTCCTGAATATATTCAGGAAAAAACGCATACGCCCTTTTTGGCCAAGGGCATCATTGTCAACGTTTTGCCGCTTTTCATGTGCTTTAAAGGCGATTCGAATCTACCTCCTGAAATCTGTTTCCTGCAATTCTGCCTTGATTTCAAATCCTCTTCTTTGCCTTCCCTCAATATATTTGTGGGTGAGAGTTATCATTTATAACTCTGCAGGTTTGTGAATTGCAGTGCCCTGAACCTCCATTTTACAACTCGCTTTTTAGGGAGCTGGCCGCAAAAGCGCAGGATGGCTTCAGCCCCTGTTCTGGTTCCGGGGGGCAGGCTGAGCCTGTGGTTAATTCTTCTTCCTGATGGGAAAATAGAGTGACCTGTGCCTGTCCCAACACCAAGAGCTAGTCTTTCATTGGTTCCACGTCTTCCCGTTCATCCTCAGTACAAATTGCAACCTGTACGGAACAGGAGGTTAAAGGTGCTGATGCTCCAAGGAGGGAGATTGCTAGTAAAGTGGCTGGAATGGCGAACCCGGGCACAAGCAAATGAGAAATGAGGTGCGTTTTAAAAACCTTTCCCCATCACACAGTGTACCATCTTCTGGGTATCTCATGCATGTTTTCGATGTAGGAAGATGCCCTTGAACCTGGAGATTTGGGACCCATGCGATGGGTACCACGCAGTATTACTTTAAAGGGTCTGCGTTTGCTCACCCAACCTCACCAAACCTCTCAGCCGCAACAGTGTCCACCCTTAGGTCTCATTTAGCTGTGGGTCTAGATATGGTCAATCCAGGTTGCATCACAGCCCCTGAACGCATTGTGTAAGAATTTCGCTCTCTTTCACTGTCTTTGTTTCACGGGTTTTTCAAAGTAATTTATTTTTATAATGGGGTTTAGCTGCTTTTCACTGCTGTGTTTATGCCGCTTTACACCCACTTGACACACTAACAGAGAGATATCAATACATAGGTTTTAAGATTATTACTAGTCAGATATATTCTTGTGCGGTGAATAGGGCGTGTTGAGTCCAGTTCTCTGAGCAAGGAGTAGGTCTTGTCTATTACATATTGGTTTTATGGAACGGTATCTGAGCTAATTTGAAACCCTTGTTTTATGTATCACCCCACCTCACCTTTCCCGTTAAGCAGCCATAGTGTGTTTTCTGCATGTGTGACTCTGTTCTGTTTTGTAATTCAGTTCAAGTGTAACGGTTTTTACATTCCCTCTATCAGTGATACCTTATGAGAAGTGTCCTTTTCTGTGTGACTTATTTCACTTAGAATCGTCGTACCTAAATCCACTCATCATGCTGCTACTAGCCTTATGACATTGATTTCATGGCTGAGTGATATTCCATTGTACATAAGGACCACAACTTGTTTATCCATTTTTCTCTTTCCTGGGATATTGAAGGTGGAATGAAGTGGAGGTCCTTGTCAACAGAGCAGCCCTAAACTTTGGGGTGCTTGTGTCTTGCTGATTTTTCCTTTTCCCAATTTATACCCCCATGAGTGGAAGTGCCCTATGCTCTCTAAGCTTTGCTTTTTAGACGTTTCAGGACTCACCGTACACTTCTCCAGAGTGGCTGTTGACAATTTACATCCCGCCCATCAGTGTAGCAAGGCTCCCATTTCTCCATGGCCTGTCCTGCATTTCTGGTTTTGACACTTTTTTCAGCATGGCCCTTTTGACCGATGGGAAGCGAGACTTCTTTGTAGCGCTGATTTGCCTTTCCAGGTTGCTTGGTTGGCCAAAAAGGGCGTATGCGTTTTTTCCTGAATATATTCAGGAAAAAACGCATACGCCCTTTTTGGCCAAGGGCATCATTGTCAACGTTTTGCCGCTTTTCATGTGCTTTAAAGGCGATTCGAATCTACCTCCTGAAATCTGTTTCCTGCAATTCTGCCTTGATTTCAAATCCTCTTCTTTGCCTTCCCTCAATATATTTGTGGATGAGAGTTATCATTTATAACTCTGCAGGTTTGTGAATTGCAGTGCCCTGAACCTCCATTTTACAACTCGCTTTTTAGGGAGCTGGCCGCAAAAGCGCAGGATGGCTTCAGGCCCTGTTCTGGTTCCGGGGGGCAGGCTGAGCCTGTGGTTAATTCTTCTTCCTGATGGGAAAATAGAGTAACCTGTGCCTGTCCCAACACCAAGAGCTAGTCTCGCATTGGTTCCACGTCTTCCCGTTCATCCTCAGGACAAATTGCAACCTGTACTGAACAGGAGGATAAAGGTGCTGATGCTCCAAGTAGGGAGATTGCTAGTAAAGCGGCTGGAATAGCGAACCCGGGCACAAGGAGATGAGAAATGAGGTGCGTTTTAGAAACCTTTCCACATCACACGGTGTACCATCTTCTGTGTTTCTCATGCATGTTTTGGATGTAGGAAGATGCCCTTGAACCTGGCGATTTGGGACCCATGCGATGGGTACCATGCAGTATTACTTTAAAGGGTCTGCGTTTGCTCACCCAACCTCACCAAACCTCTCAGCCCCAAGAGTGTCCACCCTTATGTCTCATCCAGCTGTGGGTCTAGATATGGTCAATCCAGGTTGCATCACAGCCCCTGAACGCATTGTGTAAGAATTTCTATCTCTTTCACTGTCTTTGTTTCATGGGTTTTTCAAAGTAATTTATTTTTATAATGGGGTTTAGCTGCTTTTCACTGCTGTGTTTATGCCGCTTTACACCCACTTGACACACTAACAGAGAGATATCAATACATAAGTTATAAGATTATTACTAGTCAGATATATTCTTGTGCGGTGAATAGGGCGTGTTGAGTCCAGTTCTCTGAGCAAGGAGTAGGTCTTGTCTATTACATATTGGTTTTATGGAACGGTATCTGAGCTAATTTGAAACCCTTGTTTTATGTATCACCCCACCTCACCTTTCCCGTTAAGCAGCCATAGTGTGTTTTCTGCATGTGTGACTCTGTTCTGTTTTGTAATTCAGTTCAAGTGTAACGGTTTTTACATTCCCTCTATCAGTGATACCTTATGAGAAGTGTCCTTTTCTGTGTGACTTATTTCACTTAGAATCGTCGTACCTAAATCCACTCATCATGCTGCTACTAGCCTTATGACATTGATTTCATGGCTGAGTGATATTCCATTGTACATAAGGACCACAACTTCTTTATCCATTTTTCTCTTTCCTGGGATATTGAAGGTGGAATGAAGTGGAGGTCCTTGTCAACAGAGCAGCCCTAAACTTTGGGGTGCTTGTGTCTTGCTGATTTTTCATTTTCCCAATTTATACCCCCATGAGTGGAAGTGCCCTATGCTCTCTAAGCTTTGCTTTTTAGACGTTTCAGGACTCACCGTACACTTCTCCAGAGTGGCTGTTGACAATTTACATCCCGCCCATCAGTGTAGCAAGGCTCCCATTTCTCCATGGCCTGTCCTGCATTTCTGGTTTTGACACTTTTTTCAGCATGGCCCTTTTGACCGATGGGAAGCGAGACTTCTTTGTAGCGCTGATTTGCCTTTCCAGGTTGCTTGGTTGGCCAAAAAGGGCGTATGCGTTTTTTCCTGAATATATTCAGGAAAAAACGCATACGCCCTTTTTGGCCAAGGGCATCATTGTCAACGTTTTGCCGCTTTTCATGTGCTTTAAAGGCGATTCGAATCTACCTCCTGAAATCTGTTTCCTGCAATTCTGCCTTGATTTCAAATCCTCTTCTTTGGCTTCCCTCAATATATTTGTGGATGAGAGTTATCATTTATAACTCTGCAGGTTTGTGAATTGCAGTGCCCTGAACCTCCATTTTACAACTCGCTTTTTAGGGAGCTGGCCGCAAAAGCGCAGGATGGCTTCAGGCCCTGTTCTGGTTCCGGGGGGCAGGCTGAGCCTGTGGTTAATTCTTCTTCCTGATGGGAAAATAGAGTAACCTGTGCCTGTCCCAACACCAAGAGCTAGTCTCGCATTGGTTCCACGTCTTCCCGTTCATCCTCAGGACAAATTGCAACCTGTACTGAACAGGAGGATAAAGGTGCTGATGCTCCAAGTAGGGAGATTGCTAGTAAAGCGGCTGGAATAGCGAATCCGGGCACAAGGAGATGAGAAATGAGGTGCGTTTTAGAAACCTTTCCACATCACACGGTGTACCATCTTCTGTGTTTCTCATGCATGTTTTGGATGTAGGAAGATGCCCTTGAACCTGGCGATTTGGGACCCATGCGATGGGTACCATGCAGTATTACTTTAAAGGGTCTGCGTTTGCTCACCCAACCTCACCAAACCTCTCAGCCCCAAGAGTGTCCACCCTTATGTCTCATCCAGCTGTGGGTCTAGATATGGTCAATCCAGGTTGCATCACAGCCCCTGAACGCATTGTGTAAGAATTTCTATCTCTTTCACTGTCTTTGTTTCATGGGTTTTTCAAAGTAATTTATTTTTATAATGGGGTTTAGCTGCTTTTCACTGCTGTGTTTATGCCGCTTTACACCCACTTGACACACTAACAGAGAGATATCAATACATAAGTTATAAGATTATTACTAGTCAGATATATTCTTGTGCGGTGAATAGGGCGTGTTGAGTCCAGTTCTCTGAGCAAGGAGTAGGTCTTGTCTATTACATATTGGTTTTATGGAACGGTATCTGAGCTAATTTGAAACCCTTGTTTTATGTATCACCCCACCTCACCTTTCCCGTTAAGCAGCCATAGTGTGTTTTCTGCATGTGTGACTCTGTTCTGTTTTGTAATTCAGTTCAAGTGTAACGGTTTTTACATTCCCTCTATCAGTGATACCTTATGAGAAGTGTCCTTTTCTGTGTGACTTATTTCACTTAGAGTCGTTGTACCTAAATCCACTCATCATGCTGCTACTAGCCTTATGACATTGATTTCACGGCTGAGTGATATTCCATTGTACATAAGGACCACAACTTCTTTATCCATTTTTCTCTTTCCTGGGATATTGAATGTGGAATGAAGTGGAGGTCCTTCTCAACAGAGCAGCCCTAAACTTTGGGGTGCTTGTGTCTTGCTGATTTTTCCTTTTCCCAATTTATACCCCCATGAGTGGAAGTGCCCTATGCTCTCTAAGCTTTGCTTTTTAGACGTTTCAGGACTCACCGTACACTTCTCCAGAGTGGCTGTTGACAATTTTCATCCCGCCCATCAGTGTAGCAAGGCTCCCATTTCTCCATGGCCTGTCCTGCATTTCTGGTTTTGACACTTTTTTCAGCATGGCCCTTTTGACCGATGGGAAGCGAGACTTCTTTGTAGCGCTGATTTGCCTTTCCAGGTTGCTTGGTTGGCCAAAAAGGGCGTATGCGTTTTTTCCTGAATATATTCAGGAAAAAACGCATACGCCCTTTTTGGCCAAGGGCATCATTGTCAACGTTTTGCCGCTTTTCATGTGTTTTAAAGGCGATTCGAATCTACCTCCTGAAATCTGTTTCCTGCAATTCTGCCTTGATTTCAAATCCTCTTCTTTGCCTTCCCTCAATATATTTGTGGATGAGAGTTATCATTTATAACTCTGCAGGTTTGTGAATTGCAGTGCCCTGAACCTCCATTTTACAACTCGCTTTTTAGGGAGCTGGCCGCAAAAGCGCAGGATGGCTTCAGGCCCTGTTCTGGTTCCGGGGGGCAGGCTGAGCCTGTGGTTAATTCTTCTTCCTGATGGGAAAATAGAGTAACCTGTGCGTGTCCCTACACCAAGAGCTAGTCTCTCATTGGTTCCACGTCTTCCCGTTCATCCTCAGGACAAATTGCAACCTGTACGGAACAGGAGGTTAAAGGTGCTGATGCTCCAAGTAGGGAGATTGCTAGTAAAGCGGCTGGAATAGCGAACCCGGGCACAAGGAGATGAGAAATGAGGTGCGTTTTAGAAACCTTTCCACATCACACGGTGTACCATCTTCTGGGTTTCTCATGCATGTTTTCGATGTAGGAAGATGCCCTGGAACCTGGCGATTTGGGACCCATGCGATGGGTACCATGAAGTATTACTTTAAAGGGTCTGCGTTTGCTCACCCAACCTCACCAAACCTCTCAGCCTCAAGAGTGTCCACCCTTATGTCTCATCCAGCTGTGGGTCTAGATATGGTCAATCCAGGTTGCATCACAGCCCCTGAACGCATTGTGTAAGAATTTCTATCTCTTTCACTGTCTTTGTTTCATGGGTTTTTCAAAGTAATTTATTTTTATAATGGGGTTTAGCTGCTTTTCACTGCTGTGTTTATGCCGCTTTACACCCACTTGACACACTAACAGAGAGATATCAATACATAAGTTATAAGATTTTTACTAGTCAGATATATTCTTGTGTGGTGAATAGGGCGTGTTGAGTCCAGTTCTCTGAGCAAGGAGTAGGTCTTGTCTATTACATATTGGTTTAATGGAACGGTATCTGAGCTAATTTGAAACCCTTGTTTTATGTATCACCCAACCTCACCTTTCCCGTTAAGCAGCCATAGTGTGTTTTCTGCATGTGTGACTCTGTTCTGTTTTGTAATTCAGTTCAAGTGTAACGGTTTTTACATTCCCTCTATAAGTGATACCTTATGAGAAGTGTCCTTTTCTGTGTGACTTATTTCACTTCGAGTCGTTGTACCTAAATCCACTCATCATGCTGCTACTAGCCTTATGACATTGATTTCACGGCTGAGTGATATTCCATTGTACATAAGGACCACAACTTCTTTATCCATTTTTCTCTTTCCTGGGATATTGAAGGTGGAATGAAGTGGAGGTCCTTGTCAACAGAGCAGCCCTAAACTTTGGGGTGCTTGTGTCTTGCTGATTTTTCATTTTCCCAATTTATACCCCCATGAGTGGAAGTGCCCTATGCTCTCTAAGCTTTGCTTTTTAGACGTTTCAGGACTCACCGTACACTTCTCCAGAGTGGCTGTTGACAATTTACATCCCGCCCATCAGTGTAGCAAGGCTCCCATTTCTCCATGGCCTGTCCTGCATTTCTGGTTTTGACACTTTTTTCAGCATGGCCCTTTTAACCGATGGGAAGCGAGACTTCTTTGTAGCGCTGATTTGCCTTTTCAGGTTGCTTGGTTGGCCAAAAAGGGCGTATGCGTTTTTTCCTGAATATATTCAGGAAAAAACGCATACGCCCTTTTTGGCCAAGGGCATCATTGTCAACGTTTTGCCGCTTTTCATGTGCTTTAAAGGCGATTCGAATCTACCTCCTGAAATCTGTTTCCTGCAATTCTGCCTTGATTTCAAATCCTCTTCTTTGCCTTCCCTCAATATATTTGTGGATGAGAGTTATCATTTATAACTCTGCAGGTTTGTGAATTGCAGTGCCCTGAACCTCCATTTTACAACTCGCTTTTTAGGGAGCTGGCCGCAAAAGCGCAGGATGGCTTCAGCCCCTGTTCTGGTTCCGGGGGGCAGGCTGAGCCTGTGGTTAATTCTTCTTCCTGATGGGAAAATAGAGTGACCTGTGCCTGTCCCAACACCAAGAGCTAGTCTTTCATTGGTTCCACGTCTTCCCGTTCATCCTCAGTACAAATTGCAACCTGTACGGAACAGGAGGTTAAAGGTGCTGATGCTCCAAGGAGGGAGATTGCTAGTAAAGTGGCTGGAATGGCGAACCCGGGCACAAGCAAATGAGAAATGAGTTGCGTTTTAGAAACCTTTCCCCATCACACGGTGTACCATCTTCTGGGTATCTCATGCATGTTTTCGATGTAGGAAGATGCCCTTGAACCTGGAGATTTGGGACCCATGCGATGGGTACCACGCAGTATTACTTTAAAGGGTCTGCGTTTGCTCACCCAACCTCACCAAACCTCTCAGCCGCAACAGTGTCCACCCTTAGGTCTCATCCAGCTGTGGGTCTAGATATGGTCAATCCAGGTTGCATCACAGCCCGTGAACGCATTGTGTAAGAATTTCGCTCTCTTTCACTGTCTTTGTTTCACGGGTTTTTCAAAGTAATTTATTTTTATAATGGGGTTTAGCTGCTTTTCACTGCTGTGTTTATGCCGCTTTACACCCACTTGACACACTAACAGAGAGATATCAATACATAAGTTTTAAGATTATTACTAGTCAGATATATTCTTGTGCGGTGAATAGGGCGTGTTGAGTCCAGTTCTCTGAGCAAGGAGTAGGTCTTGTCTATTACATATTGGTTTTATGGAACGGTATCTGAGCTCATTTGAAACCCTTGTTTTATGTATCACCCCACCTCACCTTTCCCGTTAAGCAGCCATAGTGTGTTTTCTGCATGTGTGACTCTGTTCTGTTTTGTAATTCAGTTCAAGTGTAACGGTTTTTACATTCCCTCTATCAGTGATACCTTATGAGAAGTGTCCTTTTCTGTGTGACTTATTTCACTTAGAGTCGTTGTACCTAAATCCACTCATCATGCTGCTACTAGCCTTATGACATTGATTTCACGGCTGAGTGATATTCCATTGTACATAAGGACCACAACTTCTTTATCCATTTTTCTCTTTCCTGGGATATTGAAGGTGGAATGAAGTGGAGGTCCTTGTCAACAGAGCAGCCCTAAACTTTGGGGTGCTTGTGTCTTGCTGATTTTTCATTTTCCCAATTTATACCCCCATGAGTGGAAGTGCCCTATGCTCTCTAAGCTTTGCTTTTTAGACGTTTCAGGAATCACCGTACACTTCTCCAGAGTGGCTGTTGACAATTTACATCCCGCCCATCAGTGTAGCAAGGCTCCCATTTCTCCATGGCCTGTCCTGCATTTCTGGTTTTGACACTTTTTTCAGCATGGCCCTTTTAACCGATGGGAAGCGAGACTTCTTTGTAGCGCTGATTTGCCTTTCCAGGTTGCTTGGTTGGCCAAAAAGGGCGTATGCGTTTTTTCCTGAATATATTCAGGAAAAAACGCATACGCCCTTTTTGGCCAAGGGCATCATTGTCAACGTTTTGCCGCTTTTCATGTGCTTTAAAGGCGATTCGAATCTACCTCCTGAAATCTGTTTCCTGCAATTCTGCCTTGATTTCAAATCCTCTTCTTTGCCTTCCCTCAATATATTTGTGGATGAGAGTTATCATTTATAACTCTGCAGGTTTGTGAATTGCAGTGCCCTGAACCTCCATTTTACAACTCGCTTTTTAGGGAGCTGGCCGCAAAAGCGCAGGATGGCTTCAGCCCCTGTTCTGGTTGCGGGGGGCAGGCTGAGCCTGTGGTTAATTCTTCTTCCTGATGGGAAAATAGAGTGACCTGTGCCTGTCCCAACACCAAGAGCTAGTCTTTCATTGGTTCCACGTCTTCCCGTTCATCCTCAGGACAAATTGCAACCTGTACGGAACAGGAGGTTAAAGGTGCTGATGCTCCAAGGAGGGAGATTGCTAGTAAAGTGGCTGGAATGGCGAACCGGGGCACAAGCAGATGAGAAATGAGATGCGTTTTAGAAACCTTTCCCCATCACACGGTGTACCATCTTCTGGGTATCTCATGCATGTTTTCGATGTAGGAAGATGCCCTTGAACCTGGAGATTTGGGACCCATGCGATGGGTACCACGCAGTATTACTTTAAAGGGTCTGCGTTTGCTCACCCAACCTCACCAAACCTCTCAGCCGCAACAGTGTACACCCTTATGTCTCATCCAGCTGTGGGTCTAGATATGGTCAATCCAGGTTGCATCACAGCCCCTGAACGCATTGTGTAAGAATTTCGCTCTCTTTCACTGTCTTTGTTTCACGGGTTTTTCAAAGTAATTTATTTTTATAATGGGGTTTAGCTGCTTTTCACTGCTGTGTTTATGCCGCTTTACACCCACTTGACACACTAACAGAGAGATATCAATACATAAGTTATAAGATTATTACTAGTCAGATATATTCTTGTGCGGTGAATAGGGCGTGTTGAGTCCAGTTCTCTGAGCAAGGAGTAGGTCTTGTCTATTACATATTGGTTTTATGGAACGGTATCTGAGCTAATTTGAAACCCTTGTTTTATGTATCACCCCACCTCACCTTTCCCGTTAAGCAGCCATAGTGTGTTTTCTGCATGTGTGACTCTGTTCTGTTTTGTAATTCAGTTCAAGTGTAACGGTTTTTACATTCCCTCTATCAGTGATACCTTATGAGAAGTGTCCTTTTCTGTGTGACTTATTTCACTTAGAATCGTCGTACCTAAATCCACTCATCATGCTGCTACTAGCCTTATGACATTGATTTCATGGCTGAGTGATATTCCATTGTACATAAGGACCACAACTTCTTTATCCATTTTTCTCTTTCCTGGGATATTGAAGGTGGAATGAAGTGGAGGTCCTTGTCAACAGAGCAGCCCTAAACTTTGGGGTGCTTGTGTCTTGCTGATTTTTCCTTTTCCCAATTTATACCCCCATGAGTGGAAGTGCCCTATGCTCTCTAAGCTTTGCTTTTTAGACGTTTCAGGACTCACCGTACACTTCTCCAGAGTGGCTGTTGACAATTTACATCCCGCCCATCAGTGTAGCAAGGCTCCCATTTCTCCATGGCCTGTCCTGCATTTCTGGTTTTGACACTTTTTTCAGCATGGCCCTTTTGACCGATGGGAAGCGAGACTTCTTTGTAGCGCTGATTTGCCTTTCCAGGTTGCTTGGTTGGCCAAAAAGGGCGTATGCGTTTTTTCCTGAATATATTCAGGAAAAAACGCATACGCCCTTTTTGGCCAAGGGCATCATTGTCAACGTTTTGCCGCTTTTCATGTGCTTTAAAGGCGATTCGAATCTACCTCCTGAAATCTGTTTCCTGCAATTCTGCCTTGATTTCAAATCCTCTTCTTTGGCTTCCCTCAATATATTTGTGGATGAGAGTTATCATTTATAACTCTGCAGGTTTGTGAATTGCAGTGCCCTGAACCTCCATTTTACAACTCGCTTTTTAGGGAGCTGGCCGCAAAAGCGCAGGATGGCTTCAGGCCCTGTTCTGGTTCCGGGGGGCAGGCTGAGCCTGTGGTTAATTCTTCTTCCTGATGGGAAAATAGAGTAACCTGTGCCTGTCCCAACACCAAGAGCTAGTCTCGCATTGGTTCCACGTCTTCCCGTTCATCCTCAGGACAAATTGCAACCTGTACTGAACAGGAGGATAAAGGTGCTGATGCTCCAAGTAGGGAGATTGCTAGTAAAGCGGCTGGAATAGCGAATCCGGGCACAAGGAGATGAGAAATGAGGTGCGTTTTAGAAACCTTTCCACATCACACGGTGTACCATCTTCTGTGTTTCTCATGCATGTTTTGGATGTAGGAAGATGCCCTTGAACCTGGCGATTTGGGACCCATGCGATGGGTACCATGCAGTATTACTTTAAAGGGTCTGCGTTTGCTCACCCAACCTCACCAAACCTCTCAGCCCCAAGAGTGTCCACCCTTATGTCTCATCCAGCTGTGGGTCTAGATATGGTCAATCCAGGTTGCATCACAGCCCCTGAACGCATTGTGTAAGAATTTCTATCTCTTTCACTGTCTTTGTTTCATGGGTTTTTCAAAGTAATTTATTTTTATAATGGGGTTTAGCTGCTTTTCACTGCTGTGTTTATGCCGCTTTACACCCACTTGACACACTAACAGAGAGATATCAATACATAAGTTATAAGATTATTACTAGTCAGATATATTCTTGTGCGGTGAATAGGGCGTGTTGAGTCCAGTTCTCTGAGCAAGGAGTAGGTCTTGTCTATTACATATTGGTTTTATGGAACGGTATCTGAGCTAATTTGAAACCCTTGTTTTATGTATCACCCAACCTCACCTTTCCCGTTAAGCAGCCATAGTGTGTTTTCTGCATGTGTGACTCTGTTCTGTTTTGTAATTCAGTTCAAGTGTAACGGTTTTTACATTCCCTCTATCAGTGATACCTTATGAGAAGTGTCCTTTTCTGTGTGACTTATTTCACTTAGAGTCGTTGTACCTAAATCCACTCATCATGCTGCTACTAGCCTTATGACATTGATTTCACGGCTGAGTGATATTCCATTGTACATAAGGACCACAACTTCTTTATCCATTTTTCTCTTTCCTGGGATATTGAATGTGGAATGAAGTGGAGGTCCTTCTCAACAGAGCAGCCCTAAACTTTGGGGTGCTTGTGTCTTGCTGATTTTTCCTTTTCCCAATTTATACCCCCATGAGTGGAAGTGCCCTATGCTCTCTAAGCTTTGCTTTTTAGACGTTTCAGGACTCACCGTACACTTCTCCAGAGTGGCTGTTGACAATTTTCATCCCGCCCATCAGTGTAGCAAGGCTCCCATTTCTCCATGGCCTGTCCTGCATTTCTGGTTTTGACACTTTTTTCAGCATGGCCCTTTTGACCGATGGGAAGCGAGACTTCTTTGTAGCGCTGATTTGCCTTTCCAGGTTGCTTGGTTGGCCAAAAAGGGCGTATGCGTTTTTTCCTGAATATATTCAGGAAAAAACGCATACGCCCTTTTTGGCCAAGGGCATCATTGTCAACGTTTTGCCGCTTTTCATGTGTTTTAAAGGCGATTCGAATCTACCTCCTGAAATCTGTTTCCTGCAATTCTGCCTTGATTTCAAATCCTCTTCTTTGCCTTCCCTCAATATATTTGTGGATGAGAGTTATCATTTATAACTCTGCAGGTTTGTGAATTGCAGTGCCCTGAACCTCCATTTTACAACTCGCTTTTTAGGGAGCTGGCCGCAAAAGCGCAGGATGGCTTCAGGCCCTGTTCTGGTTCCGGGGGGCAGGCTGAGCCTGTGGTTAATTCTTCTTCCTGATGGGAAAATAGAGTAACCTGTGCGTGTCCCTACACCAAGAGCTAGTCTCTCATTGGTTCCACGTCTTCCCGTTCATCCTCAGGACAAATTGCAACCTGTACGGAACAGGAGGTTAAAGGTGCTGATGCTCCAAGTAGGGAGATTGCTAGTAAAGCGGCTGGAATAGCGAACCCGGGCACAAGGAGATGAGAAATGAGGTGCGTTTTAGAAACCTTTCCACATCACACGGTGTACCATCTTCTGGGTTTCTCATGCATGTTTTCGATGTAGGAAGATGCCCTGGAACCTGGCGATTTGGGACCCATGCGATGGGTACCATGAAGTATTACTTTAAAGGGTCTGCGTTTGCTCACCCAACCTCACCAAACCTCTCAGCCTCAAGAGTGTCCACCCTTATGTCTCATCCAGCTGTGGGTCTAGATATGGTCAATCCAGGTTGCATCACAGCCCCTGAACGCATTGTGTAAGAATTTCTATCTCTTTCACTGTCTTTGTTTCATGGGTTTTTCAAAGTAATTTATTTTTATAATGGGGTTTAGCTGCTTTTCACTGCTGTGTTTATGCCGCTTTACACCCACTTGACACACTAACAGAGAGATATCAATACATAAGTTATAAGATTTTTACTAGTCAGATATATTCTTGTGTGGTGAATAGGGCGTGTTGAGTCCAGTTCTCTGAGCAAGGAGTAGGTCTTGTCTATTACATATTGGTTTAATGGAACGGTATCTGAGCTAATTTGAAACCCTTGTTTTATGTATCACCCAACCTCACCTTTCCCGTTAAGCAGCCATAGTGTGTTTTCTGCATGTGTGACTCTGTTCTGTTTTGTAATTCAGTTCAAGTGTAACGGTTTTTACATTCCCTCTATAAGTGATACCTTATGAGAAGTGTCCTTTTCTGTGTGACTTATTTCACTTCGAGTCGTTGTACCTAAATCCACTCATCATGCTGCTACTAGCCTTATGACATTGATTTCACGGCTGAGTGATATTCCATTGTACATAAGGACCACAACTTCTTTATCCATTTTTCTCTTTCCTGGGATATTGAAGGTGGAATGAAGTGGAGGTCCTTGTCAACAGAGCAGCCCTAAACTTTGGGGTGCTTGTGTCTTGCTGATTTTTCATTTTCCCAATTTATACCCCCATGAGTGGAAGTGCCCTATGCTCTCTAAGCTTTGCTTTTTAGACGTTTCAGGACTCACCGTACACTTCTCCAGAGTGGCTGTTGACAATTTACATCCCGCCCATCAGTGTAGCAAGGCTCCCATTTCTCCATGGCCTGTCCTGCATTTCTGGTTTTGACACTTTTTTCAGCATGGCCCTTTTAACCGATGGGAAGCGAGACTTCTTTGTAGCGCTGATTTGCCTTTTCAGGTTGCTTGGTTGGCCAAAAAGGGCGTATGCGTTTTTTCCTGAATATATTCAGGAAAAAACGCATACGCCCTTTTTGGCCAAGGGCATCATTGTCAACGTTTTGCCGCTTTTCATGTGCTTTAAAGGCGATTCGAATCTACCTCCTGAAATCTGTTTCCTGCAATTCTGCCTTGATTTCAAATCCTCTTCTTTGCCTTCCCTCAATATATTTGTGGATGAGAGTTATCATTTATAACTCTGCAGGTTTGTGAATTGCAGTGCCCTGAACCTCCATTTTACAACTCGCTTTTTAGGGAGCTGGCCGCAAAAGCGCAGGATGGCTTCAGCCCCTGTTCTGGTTCCGGGGGGCAGGCTGAGCCTGTGGTTAATTCTTCTTCCTGATGGGAAAATAGAGTGACCTGTGCCTGTCCCAACACCAAGAGCTAGTCTTTCATTGGTTCCACGTCTTCCCGTTCATCCTCAGTACAAATTGCAACCTGTACGGAACAGGAGGTTAAAGGTGCTGATGCTCCAAGGAGGGAGATTGCTAGTAAAGTGGCTGGAATGGCGAACCCGGGCACAAGCAAATGAGAAATGAGTTGCGTTTTAGAAACCTTTCCCCATCACACGGTGTACCATCTTCTGGGTATCTCATGCATGTTTTCGATGTAGGAAGATGCCCTTGAACCTGGAGATTTGGGACCCATGCGATGGGTACCACGCAGTATTACTTTAAAGGGTCTGCGTTTGCTCACCCAACCTCACCAAACCTCTCAGCCGCAACAGTGTCCACCCTTAGGTCTCATCCAGCTGTGGGTCTAGATATGGTCAATCCAGGTTGCATCACAGCCCGTGAACGCATTGTGTAAGAATTTCGCTCTCTTTCACTGTCTTTGTTTCACGGGTTTTTCAAAGTAATTTATTTTTATAATGGGGTTTAGCTGCTTTTCACTGCTGTGTTTATGCCGCTTTACACCCACTTGACACACTAACAGAGAGATATCAATACATAAGTTTTAAGATTATTACTAGTCAGATATATTCTTGTGCGGTGAATAGGGCGTGTTGAGTCCAGTTCTCTGAGCAAGGAGTAGGTCTTGTCTATTACATATTGGTTTTATGGAACGGTATCTGAGCTCATTTGAAACCCTTGTTTTATGTATCACCCCACCTCACCTTTCCCGTTAAGCAGCCATAGTGTGTTTTCTGCATGTGTGACTCTGTTCTGTTTTGTAATTCAGTTCAAGTGTAACGGTTTTTACATTCCCTCTATCAGTGATACCTTATGAGAAGTGTCCTTTTCTGTGTGACTTATTTCACTTAGAGTCGTTGTACCTAAATCCACTCATCATGCTGCTACTAGCCTTATGACATTGATTTCACGGCTGAGTGATATTCCATTGTACATAAGGACCACAACTTCTTTATCCATTTTTCTCTTTCCTGGGATATTGAAGGTGGAATGAAGTGGAGGTCCTTGTCAACAGAGCAGCCCTAAACTTTGGGGTGCTTGTGTCTTGCTGATTTTTCATTTTCCCAATTTATACCCCCATGAGTGGAAGTGCCCTATGCTCTCTAAGCTTTGCTTTTTAGACGTTTCAGGAATCACCGTACACTTCTCCAGAGTGGCTGTTGACAATTTACATCCCGCCCATCAGTGTAGCAAGGCTCCCATTTCTCCATGGCCTGTCCTGCATTTCTGGTTTTGACACTTTTTTCAGCATGGCCCTTTTAACCGATGGGAAGCGAGACTTCTTTGTAGCGCTGATTTGCCTTTCCAGGTTGCTTGGTTGGCCAAAAAGGGCGTATGCGTTTTTTCCTGAATATATTCAGGAAAAAACGCATACGCCCTTTTTGGCCAAGGGCATCATTGTCAACGTTTTGCCGCTTTTCATGTGCTTTAAAGGCGATTCGAATCTACCTCCTGAAATCTGTTTCCTGCAATTCTGCCTTGATTTCAAATCCTCTTCTTTGCCTTCCCTCAATATATTTGTGGATGAGAGTTATCATTTATAACTCTGCAGGTTTGTGAATTGCAGTGCCCTGAACCTCCATTTTACAACTCGCTTTTTAGGGAGCTGGCCGCAAAAGCGCAGGATGGCTTCAGCCCCTGTTCTGGTTGCGGGGGGCAGGCTGAGCCTGTGGTTAATTCTTCTTCCTGATGGGAAAATAGAGTGACCTGTGCCTGTCCCAACACCAAGAGCTAGTCTTTCATTGGTTCCACGTCTTCCCGTTCATCCTCAGGACAAATTGCAACCTGTACGGAACAGGAGGTTAAAGGTGCTGATGCTCCAAGGAGGGAGATTGCTAGTAAAGTGGCTGGAATGGCGAACCGGGGCACAAGCAGATGAGAAATGAGATGCGTTTTAGAAACCTTTCCCCATCACACGGTGTACCATCTTCTGGGTATCTCATGCATGTTTTCGATGTAGGAAGATGCCCTTGAACCTGGAGATTTGGGACCCATGCGATGGGTACCACGCAGTATTACTTTAAAGGGTCTGCGTTTGCTCACCCAACCTCACCAAACCTCTCAGCCGCAACAGTGTACACCCTTATGTCTCATCCAGCTGTGGGTCTAGATATGGTCAATCCAGGTTGCATCACAGCCCCTGAACGCATTGTGTAAGAATTTCGCTCTCTTTCACTGTCTTTGTTTCACGGGTTTTTCAAAGTAATTTATTTTTATAATGGGGTTTAGCTGCTTTTCACTGCTGTGTTTATGCCACTTTTTACCCACTTGACACACTAACAGAGAGATATCAATACATAGGTTTTAAGATTATTACTAGTCAGATATATTCTTGTGCGGTGAATAGGGCGTGTTGAGTCCAGTTCTCTGAGCAAGGAGTAGGTCTTGTCTATTACATATTGGGTTTATGGAACGGTATCTGAGCTAATTTGAAACCCTTGTTTTATGTATCACCCCACCTCACCTTTCCCGTTAAGCAGCCATAGTGTGTTTTCTGCATGTGTGACTCTGTTCTGTTTTGTAATTCAGTTCAAGTGTAACGGTTTTTACATTCCCTCTATAAGTGATACCTTATGAGAAGTGTCCTTTGCTGTGTGACTTATTTCACTTAGAGTCGTCGTACCTAAATCCACTCATCATGCTGCTACTAGCCTTATGACATTGATTTCACGGCTGAGTGATATTCCATTGTACATAAGGACCACAACTTCTTTATCCATTTTTCTCTTTCCTGGGATATTGAAGGTGGAATAAAGTGGAGGTCCTTGTCAACAGAGCAGCCCTAAACTTTGGGGTGCTTGTGTCTTGCTGATTTTTCATTTTCCCAATTTATACCCCCATGAGTGGAAGTGCCCTATGCTCTCTAAGCTTTGGTTTTTAGACGTTTCAGGACTCACCGTACACTTCTCCAGAGTGGCTGTTGACAATTTACATCCCGCCCATCAGTGTAGCAAGGCTCCCATTTCTCCATGGCCTGTCCTGCATTTCTGGTTTTGACACTTTTTTCAGCATGGCCCTTTTGACCAATGGGAAGCCAGACATCTTTGTAGCGCTGATTTGCCTTTCCAGGTTGCTTGGTTGGCCAAAAAGGGCGTATGCGTTTTTTCCTGAATATATTCAGGAAAAAACGCATACGCCCTTTTTGGCCAAGGGCATCATTGTCAACGTTTTGCCGCTTTTCATGTGCTTTAAAGGCGATTCGAATCTACCTCCTGAAATCTGTTTCCTGCAATTCTGCCTTGATTTCAAATCCTCTTCTTTGCCTTCCCTCAATATATTTGTGGATGAGAGTTATCATTTATAACTCTGCAGGTTTGTGAATTGCAGTGCCCTGAACCTCCATTTTACAACTCGCTTTTTAGGGAGCTGGCCGCAAAAGCGCAGGATGGCTTCAGCCCCTGTTCTGGTTCCGGGGGGCAGGCTGAGCCTGTGGTTAATTCTTCTTCCTGATGGGAAAATAGAGTGACCTGTGCCTGTCCCAACACCAAGAGCTAGTCTTTCATTGGTTCCACGTCTTCCCGTTCATCCTCAGTACAAATTGCAACCTGTACGGAACAGGAGGTTAAAGGTGCTGATGCTCCAAGGAGGGAGATTGCTAGTAAAGTGGCTGGAATGGCGAACCCGGGCACAAGCAAATGAGAAATGAGGTGCGTTTTAGAAACCTTTCCCCATCACACAGTGTACCATCTTCTGGGTATCTCATGCATGTTTTCGATGTAGGAAGATGCCCTTGAACCTGGAGATTTGGGACCCATGCGATGGGTACCACGCAGTATTACTTTAAAGGGTCTGCGTTTGCTCACCCAACCTCACCAAACCTCTCAGCCGCAACAGTGTCCACCCTTAGGTCTCATCCAGCTGTGGGTCTAGATATGGTCAATCCAGGTTGCATCACAGCCCCTGAACGCATTGTGTAAGAATTTCGCTCTCTTTCACTGTCTTTGTTTCACGGGTTTTTCAAAGTAATTTATTTTTATAATGGGGTTTAGCTGCTTTTCACTGCTGTGTTTATGCCGCTTTACACCCACTTGACACACTAACAGAGAGATATCAATACATAGGTTTTAAGATTATTACTAGTCAGATATATTCTTGTGCGGTGAATAGGGCGTGTTGAGTCCAGTTCTCTGAGCAAGGAGTAGGTCTTGTCTATTACATATTGGTTTTATGGAACGGTATCTGAGCTAATTTGAAACCCTTGTTTTATGTATCACCCCACCTCACCTTTCCCGTTAAGCAGCCATAGTGTGTTTTCTGCATGTGTGACTCTGTTCTGTTTTGTAATTCAGTTCAAGTGTAACGGTTTTTACATTCCCTCTATCAGTGATACCTTATGAGAAGTGTCCTTTTCTGTGTGACTTATTTCACTTAGAATCGTCGTACCTAAATCCACTCATCATGCTGCTACTAGCCTTATGACATTGATTTCATGGCTGAGTGATATTCCATTGTACATAAGGACCACAACTTCTTTATCCATTTTTCTCTTTCCTGGGATATTGAAGGTGGAATGAAGTGGAGGTCCTTGTCAACAGAGCAGCCCTAAACTTTGGGGTGCTTGTGTCTTGCTGATTTTTAATTTTCCCAATTTATACCCCCATGAGTGGAAGTGCCCTATGCTCTCTAAGCTTTGCTTTTTAGACGTTTCAGGACTCACCGTACACTTCTCCAGAGTGGCTGTTGACAATTTACATCCCGCCCATCAGTGTAGCAAGGCTCCCATTTCTCCATGGCCTGTCCTGCATTTCTGGTTTTGACACTTTTTTCAGCATGGCCCTTTTGACCGATGGGAAGCGAGACTTCTTTGTAGCGCTGATTTGCCTTTCCAGGTTGCTTGGTTGGCCAAAAAGGGCGTATGCGTTTTTTCCTGAATATATTCAGGAAAAAACGCATACGCCCTTTTTGGCCAAGGGCATCATTGTCAACGTTTTGCCGCTTTTCATGTGCTTTAAAGGCGATTCGAATCTACCTCCTGAAATCTGTTTCCAGCAATTCTGCCTTGATTTCAAATCCTCTTCTTTGCCTTCCCTCAATATATTTGTGGATGAGAGTTATCATTTATAACTCTGCAGGTTTGTGAATTGCAGTGCCCTGAACCTCCATTTTACAACTCGCTTTTTAGGGAGCTGGCCGCAAAAGCGCAGGATGGCTTCAGGCCCTGTTCTGGTTCCGGGGGGCAGGCTGAGCCTGTGGTTAATTCTTCTTCCTGATGGGAAAATAGAGTGACCTGTGCCTGTCCCAACACCAAGAGCTAGTCTTTCATTGGTTCCACGTCTTCCCGTTCATCCTCAGTACAAATTGCAACCTGTACGGAACAGGAGGTTAAAGGTGCTGATGCTCCAAGGAGGGAGATTGCTAGTAAAGTGGCTGGAATGGCGAACCCGGGCACAAGCAGATGAGAAATGAGGTGCGTTTTAGAAACCTTTCCCCATCACACAGTGTACCATCTTCTGGGTATCTCATTCATGTTTTCGATGTAGGAAGATGCCCTTGAACCTGGAGATTTGGGACCCATGCGATGGGTACCACGCAGTATTACTTTAAAGGGTCTGCGTTTGCTCACCCAACCTCACCAAACCTCTCAGCCGCAACAGTGTCCACCCTTAGGTCTCATCCAGCTGTGGGTCTAGATATGGTCAATCCAGGTTGCATCACAGCCCCTGAACGCATTGTGTAAGAATTTCTCTCTCTTTCACTGTCTTTGTTTCATGGGTTTTTCAAAGTAATTTATTTTTATAATGGGGTTTAGCTGCTTTTCACTGCTGTGTTTATGCCGCTTTTTACCCACTTGACACACTAATAGAGAGATATCAATACATAGGTTTTAAGATTATTACTAGTCAGATATATTCTTGTGCGGTGAATAGGGCGTGTTGAGTCCAGTTCTCTGAGCAAGGAGTAGGTCTTGTCTATTACATATTGGGTTTATGGAACGGTATCTGAGCTAATTTGAAACCCTTGTTTTATGTATCACCCCACCTCACCTTTCCCGTTAAGCAGCCA
This sequence comes from Balaenoptera borealis, assembly GCF_965194805.1. NCBI lineage: Eukaryota > Metazoa > Chordata > Mammalia > Artiodactyla > Balaenopteridae > Balaenoptera > Balaenoptera borealis. The sequence goes on along the minus strand of NW_028123713.1, from coordinate 459,928 downwards.
TAGTGTGTTTTCTGCATGTGTGACTCTGTTCTGTTTTGTAATTCAGTTCAAGTGTAACGGTTTTTACATTCCCTCTATAAGTGATACCTTATGAGAAGTGTCCTTTGCTGTGTGACTTATTTCACTTAGAGTCGTCGTACCTAAATCCACTCATCATGCTGCTACTAGCCTTATGACATTGATTTCACGGCTGAGTGATATTCCATTGTACATAAGGACCACAACTTCTTTATCCATTTTTCTCTTTCCTGGGATATTGAAGGTGGAATGAAGTGGAGGTCCTTGTCAACAGAGCAGCCCTAAACTTTGGGGTGCTTGTGTCTTGCTGATTTTTCATTTTCCCAATTTATACCCCCATGAGTGGAAGTGCCCTATGCTCTCTAAGCTTTGCTTTTTAGACGTTTCAGGACTCACCGTACACTTCTCCAGAGTGGCTGTTGACAATTTACATCCCGCCCATCAGTGTAGCAAGGCTCCCATTTCTCCATGGCCTGTCCTGCATTTCTGGTTTTGACACTTTTTTCAGCATGGCCCTTTTGACCAATGGGAAGCGAGACATCTTTGTAGCGCTGATTTGCCTTTCCAGGTTGCTTGGTTGGCCAAAAAGGGCGTATGCGTTTTTTCCTGAATATATTCAGGAAAAAACGCATACGCCCTTTTTGGCCAAGGGCATCATTGTCAACGTTTTGCCGCTTTTCATGTGCTTTAAAGGCGATTCGAATCTACCTCCTGAAATCTGTTTCCTGCAATTCTGCCTTGATTTCAAATCCTCTTCTTTGCCTTCCCTCAATATATTTGTGGGTGAGAGTTATCATTTATAACTCTGCAGGTTTGTGAATTGCAGTGCCCTGAACCTCCATTTTACAACTCGCTTTTTAGGGAGCTGGCCGCAAAAGCGCAGGATGGCTTCAGCCCCTGTTCTGGTTCCGGGGGGCAGGCTGAGCCTGTGGTTAATTCTTCTTCCTGATGGGAAAATAGAGTGACCTGTGCCTGTCCCAACACCAAGAGCTAGTCTTTCATTGGTTCCACGTCTTCCCGTTCATCCTCAGTACAAATTGCAACCTGTACGGAACAGGAGGTTAAAGGTGCTGATGCTCCAAGGAGGGAGATTGCTAGTAAAGTGGCTGGAATGGCGAACCCGGGCACAAGCAAATGAGAAATGAGGTGCGTTTTAGAAACCTTTCCCCATCACACAGTGTACCATCTTCTGGGTATCTCATGCATGTTTTCGATGTAGGAAGATGCCCTTGAACCTGGAGATTTGGGACCCATGCGATGGGTACCACGCAGTATTACTTTAAAGGGTCTGCGTTTGCTCACCCAACCTCACCAAACCTCTCAGCCGCAACAGTGTCCACCCTTAGGTCTCATTCAGCTGTGGGTCTAGATATGGTCAATCCAGGTTGCATCACAGCCCCTGAACGCATTGTGTAAGAATTTCGCTCTCTTTCACTGTCTTTGTTTCACGGGTTTTTCAAAGTAATTTATTTTTATAATGGGGTTTAGCTGCTTTTCACTGCTGTGTTTATGCCGCTTTACACCCACTTGACACACTAACAGAGAGATATCAATACATAGGTTTTAAGATTATTACTAGTCAGATATATTCTTGTGCGGTGAATAGGGCGTGTTGAGTCCAGTTCTCTGAGCAAGGAGTAGGTCTTGTCTATTACATATTGGTTTTATGGAACGGTATCTGAGCTAATTTGAAACCCTTGTTTTATGTATCACCCCACCTCACCTTTCCCGTTAAGCAGCCATAGTGTGTTTTCTGCATGTGTGACTCTGTTCTGTTTTGTAATTCAGTTCAAGTGTAACGGTTTTTACATTCCCTCTATCAGTGATACCTTATGAGAAGTGTCCTTTTCTGTGTGACTTATTTCACTTAGAATCGTCGTACCTAAATCCACTCATCATGCTGCTACTAGCCTTATGACATTGATTTCATGGCTGAGTGATATTCCATTGTACATAAGGACCACAACTTCTTTATCCATTTTTCTCTTTCCTGGGATATTGAAGGTGGAATGAAGTGGAGGTCCTTGTCAACAGAGCAGCCCTAAACTTTGGGGTGCTTGTGTCTTGCTGATTTTTCCTTTTCCCAATTTATACCCCCATGAGTGGAAGTGCCCTATGCTCTCTAAGCTTTGCTTTTTAGACGTTTCAGGACTCACCGTACACTTCTCCAGAGTGGCTGTTGACAATTTACATCCCGCCCATCAGTGTAGCAAGGCTCCCATTTCTCCATGGCCTGTCCTGCATTTCTGGTTTTGACACTTTTTTCAGCATGGCCCTTTTGACCGATGGGAAGCGAGACTTCTTTGTAGCGCTGATTTGCCTTTCCAGGTTGCTTGGTTGGCCAAAAAGGGCGTATGCGTTTTTTCCTGAATATATTCAGGAAAAAACGCATACGCCCTTTTTGGCCAAGGGCATCATTGTCAACGTTTTGCCGCTTTTCATGTGCTTTAAAGGCGATTCGAATCTACCTCCTGAAATCTGTTTCCTGCAATTCTGCCTTGATTTCAAATCCTCTTCTTTGCCTTCCCTCAATATATTTGTGGATGAGAGTTATCATTTATAACTCTGCAGGTTTGTGAATTGCAGTGCCCTGAACCTCCATTTTACAACTCGCTTTTTAGGGAGCTGGCCGCAAAAGCGCAGGATGGCTTCAGGCCCTGTTCTGGTTCCGGGGGGCAGGCTGAGCCTGTGGTTAATTCTTCTTCCTGATGGGAAAATAGAGTAACCTGTGCCTGTCCCAACACCAAGAGCTAGTCTCGCATTGGTTCCACGTCTTCCCGTTCATCCTCAGGACAAATTGCAACCTGTACTGAACAGGAGGATAAAGGTGCTGATGCTCCAAGTAGGGAGATTGCTAGTAAAGCGGCTGGAATAGCGAACCCGGGCACAAGGAGATGAGAAATGAGGTGCGTTTTAGAAACCGTTCCACATCACACGGTGTACCATCTTCTGTGTTTCTCATGCATGTTTTGGATGTAGGAAGATGCCCTTGAACCTGGCGATTTGGGACCCATGCGATGGGTACCATGCAGTATTACTTTAAAGGGTCTGCGTTTGCTCACCCAACCTCACCAAACCTCTCAGCCCCAAGAGTGTCCACCCTTATGTCTCATCCAGCTGTGGGTCTAGATATGGTCAATCCAGGTTGCATCACAGCCCCTGAACGCATTGTGTAAGAATTTCTATCTCTTTCACTGTCTTTGTTTCATGGGTTTTTCAAAGTAATTTATTTTTATAATGGGGTTTAGCTGCTTTTCACTGCTGTGTTTATGCCGCTTTACACCCACTTGACACACTAACAGAGAGATATCAATACATAAGTTATAAGATTATTACTAGTCAGATATATTCTTGTGCGGTGAATAGGGCGTGTTGAGTCCAGTTCTCTGAGCAAGGAGTAGGTCTTGTCTATTACATATTGGTTTTATGGAACGGTATCTGAGCTAATTTGAAACCCTTGTTTTATGTATCACCCCACCTCACCTTTCCCGTTAAGCAGCCATAGTGTGTTTTCTGCATGTGTGACTCTGTTCTGTTTTGTAATTCAGTTCAAGTGTAACGGTTTTTACATTCCCTCTATCAGTGATACCTTATGAGAAGTGTCCTTTTCTGTGTGACTTATTTCACTTAGAATCGTCGTACCTAAATCCACTCATCATGCTGCTACTAGCCTTATGACATTGATTTCATGGCTGAGTGATATTCCATTGTACATAAGGACCACAACTTCTTTATCCATTTTTCTCTTTCCTGGGATATTGAAGGTGGAATGAAGTGGAGGTCCTTGTCAACAGAGCAGCCCTAAACTTTGGGGTGCTTGTGTCTTGCTGATTTTTCCTTTTCCCAATTTATACCCCCATGAGTGGAAGTGCCCTATGCTCTCTAAGCTTTGCTTTTTAGACGTTTCAGGACTCACCGTACACTTCTCCAGAGTGGCTGTTGACAATTTACATCCCGCCCATCAGTGTAGCAAGGCTCCCATTTCTCCATGGCCTGTCCTGCATTTCTGGTTTTGACACTTTTTTCAGCATGGCCCTTTTGACCGATGGGAAGCGAGACTTCTTTGTAGCGCTGATTTGCCTTTCCAGGTTGCTTGGTTGGCCAAAAAGGGCGTATGCGTTTTTTCCTGAATATATTCAGGAAAAAACGCATACGCCCTTTTTGGCCAAGGGCATCATTGTCAACGTTTTGCCGCTTTTCATGTGCTTTAAAGGCGATTCGAATCTACCTCCTGAAATCTGTTTCCTGCAATTCTGCCTTGATTTCAAATCCTCTTCTTTGGCTTCCCTCAATATATTTGTGGATGAGAGTTATCATTTATAACTCTGCAGGTTTGTGAATTGCAGTGCCCTGAACCTCCATTTTACAACTCGCTTTTTAGGGAGCTGGCCGCAAAAGCGCAGGATGGCTTCAGGCCCTGTTCTGGTTCCGGGGGGCAGGCTGAGCCTGTGGTTAATTCTTCTTCCTGATGGGAAAATAGAGTAACCTGTGCCTGTCCCAACACCAAGAGCTAGTCTCGCATTGGTTCCACGTCTTCCCGTTCATCCTCAGGACAAATTGCAACCTGTACTGAACAGGAGGATAAAGGTGCTGATGCTCCAAGTAGGGAGATTGCTAGTAAAGCGGCTGGAATAGCGAATCCGGGCACAAGGAGATGAGAAATGAGGTGCGTTTTAGAAACCTTTCCACATCACACGGTGTACCATCTTCTGTGTTTCTCATGCATGTTTTGGATGTAGGAAGATGCCCTTGAACCTGGCGATTTGGGACCCATGCGATGGGTACCATGCAGTATTACTTTAAAGGGTGTGCGTTTGCTCACCCAACCTCACCAAACCTCTCAGCCCCAAGAGTGTCCACCCTTATGTCTCATCCAGCTGTGGGTCTAGATATGGTCAATCCAGGTTGCATCACAGCCCCTGAACGCATTGTGTAAGAATTTCTATCTCTTTCACTGTCTTTGTTTCATGGGTTTTTCAAAGTAATTTATTTTTATAATGGGGTTTAGCTGCTTTTCACTGCTGTGTTTATGCCGCTTTACACCCACTTGACACACTAACAGAGAGATATCAATACATAAGTTATAAGATTATTACTAGTCAGATATATTCTTGTGCGGTGAATAGGGCGTGTTGAGTCCAGTTCTCTGAGCAAGGAGTAGGTCTTGTCTATTACATATTGGTTTTATGGAACGGTATCTGAGCTAATTTGAAACCCTTGTTTTATGTATCACCCCACCTCACCTTTCCCGTTAAGCAGCCATAGTGTGTTTTCTGCATGTGTGACTCTGTTCTGTTTTGTAATTCAGTTCAAGTGTAACGGTTTTTACATTCCCTCTATCAGTGATACCTTATGAGAAGTGTCCTTTTCTGTGTGACTTATTTCACTTAGAGTCGTTGTACCTAAATCCACTCATCATGCTGCTACTAGCCTTATGACATTGATTTCACGGCTGAGTGATATTCCATTGTACATAAGGACCACAACTTCTTTATCCATTTTTCTCTTTCCTGGGATATTGAATGTGGAATGAAGTGGAGGTCCTTCTCAACAGAGCAGCCCTAAACTTTGGGGTGCTTGTGTCTTGCTGATTTTTCCTTTTCCCAATTTATACCCCCATGAGTGGAAGTGCCCTATGCTCTCTAAGCTTTGCTTTTTAGACGTTTCAGGACTCACCGTACACTTCTCCAGAGTGGCTGTTGACAATTTTCATCCCGCCCATCAGTGTAGCAAGGCTCCCATTTCTCCATGGCCTGTCCTGCATTTCTGGTTTTGACACTTTTTTCAGCATGGCCCTTTTGACCGATGGGAAGCGAGACTTCTTTGTAGCGCTGATTTGCCTTTCCAGGTTGCTTGGTTGGCCAAAAAGGGCGTATGCGTTTTTTCCTGAATATATTCAGGAAAAAACGCATACGCCCTTTTTGGCCAAGGGCATCATTGTCAACGTTTTGCCGCTTTTCATGTGTTTTAAAGGCGATTCGAATCTACCTCCTGAAATCTGTTTCCTGCAATTCTGCCTTGATTTCAAATCCTCTTCTTTGCCTTCCCTCAATATATTTGTGGATGAGAGTTATCATTTATAACTCTGCAGGTTTGTGAATTGCAGTGCCCTGAACCTCCATTTTACAACTCGCTTTTTAGGGAGCTGGCCGCAAAAGCGCAGGATGGCTTCAGGCCCTGTTCTGGTTCCGGGGGGCAGGCTGAGCCTGTGGTTAATTCTTCTTCCTGATGGGAAAATAGAGTAACCTGTGCGTGTCCCTACACCAAGAGCTAGTCTCTCATTGGTTCCACGTCTTCCCGTTCATCCTCAGGACAAATTGCAACCTGTACGGAACAGGAGGTTAAAGGTGCTGATGCTCCAAGTAGGGAGATTGCTAGTAAAGCGGCTGGAATAGCGAACCCGGGCACAAGGAGATGAGAAATGAGGTGCGTTTTAGAAACCTTTCCACATCACACGGTGTACCATCTTCTGGGTTTCTCATGCATGTTTTCGATGTAGGAAGATGCCCTGGAACCTGGCGATTTGGGACCCATGCGATGGGTACCATGAAGTATTACTTTAAAGGGTCTGCGTTTGCTCACCCAACCTCACCAAACCTCTCAGCCTCAAGAGTGTCCACCCTTATGTCTCATCCAGCTGTGGGTCTAGATATGGTCAATCCAGGTTGCATCACAGCCCCTGAACGCATTGTGTAAGAATTTCTATCTCTTTCACTGTCTTTGTTTCATGGGTTTTTCAAAGTAATTTATTTTTATAATGGGGTTTAGCTGCTTTTCACTGCTGTGTTTATGCCGCTTTACACCCACTTGACACACTAACAGAGAGATATCAATACATAAGTTATAAGATTTTTACTAGTCAGATATATTCTTGTGTGGTGAATAGGGCGTGTTGAGTCCAGTTCTCTGAGCAAGGAGTAGGTCTTGTCTATTACATATTGGTTTAATGGAACGGTATCTGAGCTAATTTGAAACCCTTGTTTTATGTATCACCCCACCTCACCTTTCCCGTTAAGCAGCCATAGTGTGTTTTCTGCATGTGTGACTCTGTTCTGTTTTGTAATTCAGTTCAAGTGTAACGGTTTTTACATTCCCTCTATAAGTGATACCTTATGAGAAGTGTCCTTTTCTGTGTGACTTATTTCACTTCGAGTCGTTGTACCTAAATCCACTCATCATGCTGCTACTAGCCTTATGACATTGATTTCACGGCTGAGTGATATTCCATTGTACATAAGGACCACAACTTCTTTATCCATTTTTCTCTTTCCTGGGATATTGAAGGTGGAATGAAGTGGAGGTCCTTGTCAACAGAGCAGCCCTAAACTTTGGGGTGCTTGTGTCTTGCTGATTTTTCATTTTCCCAATTTATACCCCCATGAGTGGAAGTGCCCTATGCTCTCTAAGCTTTGCTTTTTAGACGTTTCAGGACTCACCGTACACTTCTCCAGAGTGGCTGTTGACAATTTACATCCCGCCCATCAGTGTAGCAAGGCTCCCATTTCTCCATGGCCTGTCCTGCATTTCTGGTTTTGACACTTTTTTCAGCATGGCCCTTTTAACCGATGGGAAGCGAGACTTCTTTGTAGCGCTGATTTGCCTTTTCAGGTTGCTTGGTTGGCCAAAAAGGGCGTATGCGTTTTTTCCTGAATATATTCAGGAAAAAACGCATACGCCCTTTTTGGCCAAGGGCATCATTGTCAACGTTTTGCCGCTTTTCATGTGCTTTAAAGGCGATTCGAATCTACCTCCTGAAATCTGTTTCCTGCAATTCTGCCTTGATTTCAAATCCTCTTCTTTGCCTTCCCTCAATATATTTGTGGATGAGAGTTATCATTTATAACTCTGCAGGTTTGTGAATTGCAGTGCCCTGAACCTCCATTTTACAACTCGCTTTTTAGGGAGCTGGCCGCAAAAGCGCAGGATGGCTTCAGCCCCTGTTCTGGTTCCGGGGGGCAGGCTGAGCCTGTGGTTAATTCTTCTTCCTGATGGGAAAATAGAGTGACCTGTGCCTGTCCCAACACCAAGAGCTAGTCTTTCATTGGTTCCACGTCTTCCCGTTCATCCTCAGTACAAATTGCAACCTGTACGGAACAGGAGGTTAAAGGTGCTGATGCTCCAAGGAGGGAGATTGCTAGTAAAGTGGCTGGAATGGCGAACCCGGGCACAAGCAAATGAGAAATGAGTTGCGTTTTAGAAACCTTTCCCCATCACACGGTGTACCATCTTCTGGGTATCTCATGCATGTTTTCGATGTAGGAAGATGCCCTTGAACCTGGAGATTTGGGACCCATGCGATGGGTACCACGCAGTATTACTTTAAAGGGTCTGCGTTTGCTCACCCAACCTCACCAAACCTCTCAGCCGCAACAGTGTCCACCCTTAGGTCTCATCCAGCTGTGGGTCTAGATATGGTCAATCCAGGTTGCATCACAGCCCGTGAACGCATTGTGTAAGAATTTCGCTCTCTTTCACTGTCTTTGTTTCACGGGTTTTTCAAAGTAATTTATTTTTATAATGGGGTTTAGCTGCTTTTCACTGCTGTGTTTATGCCGCTTTACACCCACTTGACACACTAACAGAGAGATATCAATACATAAGTTTTAAGATTATTACTAGTCAGATATATTCTTGTGCGGTGAATAGGGCGTGTTGAGTCCAGTTCTCTGAGCAAGGAGTAGGTCTTGTCTATTACATATTGGTTTTATGGAACGGTATCTGAGCTCATTTGAAACCCTTGTTTTATGTATCACCCCACCTCACCTTTCCCGTTAAGCAGCCATAGTGTGTTTTCTGCATGTGTGACTCTGTTCTGTTTTGTAATTCAGTTCAAGTGTAACGGTTTTTACATTCCCTCTATCAGTGATACCTTATGAGAAGTGTCCTTTTCTGTGTGACTTATTTCACTTAGAGTCGTTGTACCTAAATCCACTCATCATGCTGCTACTAGCCTTATGACATTGATTTCACGGCTGAGTGATATTCCATTGTACATAAGGACCACAACTTCTTTATCCATTTTTCTCTTTCCTGGGATATTGAAGGTGGAATGAAGTGGAGGTCCTTGTCAACAGAGCAGCCCTAAACTTTGGGGTGCTTGTGTCTTGCTGATTTTTCATTTTCCCAATTTATACCCCCATGAGTGGAAGTGCCCTATGCTCTCTAAGCTTTGCTTTTTAGACGTTTCAGGAATCACCGTACACTTCTCCAGAGTGGCTGTTGACAATTTACATCCCGCCCATCAGTGTAGCAAGGCTCCCATTTCTCCATGGCCTGTCCTGCATTTCTGGTTTTGACACTTTTTTCAGCATGGCCCTTTTAACCGATGGGAAGCGAGACTTCTTTGTAGCGCTGATTTGCCTTTCCAGGTTGCTTGGTTGGCCAAAAAGGGCGTATGCGTTTTTTCCTGAATATATTCAGGAAAAAACGCATACGCCCTTTTTGGCCAAGGGCATCATTGTCAACGTTTTGCCGCTTTTCATGTGCTTTAAAGGCGATTCGAATCTACCTCCTGAAATCTGTTTCCTGCAATTCTGCCTTGATTTCAAATCCTCTTCTTTGCCTTCCCTCAATATATTTGTGGATGAGAGTTATCATTTATAACTCTGCAGGTTTGTGAATTGCAGTGCCCTGAACCTCCATTTTACAACTCGCTTTTTAGGGAGCTGGCCGCAAAAGCGCAGGATGGCTTCAGCCCCTGTTCTGGTTGCGGGGGGCAGGCTGAGCCTGTGGTTAATTCTTCTTCCTGATGGGAAAATAGAGTGACCTGTGCCTGTCCCAACACCAAGAGCTAGTCTTTCATTGGTTCCACGTCTTCCCGTTCATCCTCAGGACAAATTGCAACCTGTACGGAACAGGAGGTTAAAGGTGCTGATGCTCCAAGGAGGGAGATTGCTAGTAAAGTGGCTGGAATGGCGAACCGGGGCACAAGCAGATGAGAAATGAGATGCGTTTTAGAAACCTTTCCCCATCACACGGTGTACCATCTTCTGGGTATCTCATGCATGTTTTCGATGTAGGAAGATGCCCTTGAACCTGGAGATTTGGGACCCATGCGATGGGTACCACGCAGTATTACTTTAAAGGGTCTGCGTTTGCTCACCCAACCTCACCAAACCTCTCAGCCGCAACAGTGTACACCCTTATGTCTCATCCAGCTGTGGGTCTAGATATGGTCAATCCAGGTTGCATCACAGCCCCTGAACGCATTGTGTAAGAATTTCGCTCTCTTTCACTGTCTTTGTTTCACGGGTTTTTCAAAGTAATTTATTTTTATAATGGGGTTTAGCTGCTTTTCACTGCTGTGTTTATGCCGCTTTACACCCACTTGACACACTAACAGAGAGATATCAATACATAGGTTTTAAGATTATTACTAGTCAGATATATTCTTGTGCGGTGAATAGGGCGTGTTGAGTCCAGTTCTCTGAGCAAGGAGTAGGTCTTGTCTATTACATATTGGTTTTATGGAACGGTATCTGAGCTAATTTGAAACCCTTGTTTTATGTATCACCCCACCTCACCTTTCCCGTTAAGCAGCCATAGTGTGTTTTCTGCATGTGTGACTCTGTTCTGTTTTGTAATTCAGTTCAAGTGTAACGGTTTTTACATTCCCTCTATCAGTGATACCTTATGAGAAGTGCCCTTTTCTGTGTGACTTATTTCACTTAGAGTCGTCGTACCTAAATCCACTCATCATGCTGGTACTAGCCTTATGACATTGATTTCACGGCTGAGTGATATTCCATTGTACATAAGGACCACAACTTCTTTATCCATTTTTCTCTTTCCTGGGATATTGAAGGTGGAATGAAGTGGAGGTCCTTGTCAACAGAGCAGCCCTAAACTTTGGGGTGCTTGTGTCTTGCTGATTTTTCATTTTCCCAATTTATAACCCCATGAGTGGAAGTGCCCTATGCTCTCTAAGCTTTGCTTTTTAGACGTTTCAGGACTCACCGTACACTTCTCCAGAGTGGCTGTTGACAATTTACATCCCGCCCATCAGTGTAGCAAGGCTCCCATTTCTCCATGGCCTGTCCTGCATTTCTGGTTTTGACACTTTTTTCAGCATGGCCCTTTTGACCAATGGGAAGCGAGACATCTTTGTAGCGCTGATTTGCCTTTCCAGGTTGCTTGGTTGGCCAAAAAGGGCGTATGCGTTTTTTCCTGAATATATTCAGGAAAAAACGCATACGCCCTTTTTGGCCAAGGGCATCATTGTCAACGTTTTGCCGCTTTTCATGTGCTTTAAAGGCGATTCGAATCTACCTCCTGAAATCTGTTTCCTGCAATTCTGCCTTGATTTCAAATCCTCTTCTTTGCCTTCCCTCAATATATTTGTGGATGAGAGTTATCATTTATAACTCTGCAGGTTTGTGAATTGCAGTGCCCTGAACCTCCATTTTACAACTCGCTTTTTAGGGAGCTGGCCGCAAAAGCGCAGGATGGCTTCAGCCCCTGTTCTGGTTGCGGGGGGCAGGCTGAGCCTGTGGTTAATTCTTCTTCCTGATGGGAAAATAGAGTGACCTGTGCCTGTCCCAACACCAAGAGCTAGTCTTTCATTGGTTCCACGTCTTCCCGTTCATCCTCAGTACAAATTGCAACCTGTACGGAACAGGAGGTTAAAGGTGCTGATGCTCCAAGGAGGGAGATTGCTAGTAAAGTGGCTGGAATGGCGAACCCGGGCACAAGCAAATGAGAAATGAGGTGCGTTTTAGAAACCTTTCCCCATCACACAGTGTACCATCTTCTGGGTATCTCATGCATGTTTTCGATGTAGGAAGATGCCCTTGAACCTGGAGATTTGGGACCCATGCGATGGGTACCACGCAGTATTACTTTAAAGGGTCTGCGTTTGCTCACCCAACCTCACCAAACCTCTCAGCCGCAACAGTGTCCACCCTTAGGTCTCATCCAGCTGTGGGTCTAGATATGGTCAATCCAGGTTGCATCACAGCCCCTGAACGCATTGTGTAAGAATTTCGCTCTCTTTCACTGTCTTTGTTTCACGGGTTTTTCAAAGTAATTTATTTTTATAATGGGGTTTAGCTGCTTTTCACTGCTGTGTTTATGCCGCTTTACACCCACTTGACACACTAACAGAGAGATATCAATACATAGGTTTTAAGATTATTACTAGTCAGATATATTCTTGTGCGGTGAATAGGGCGTGTTGAGTCCAGTTCTCTGAGCAAGGAGTAGGTCTTGTCTATTACATATTGGTTTTATGGAACGGTATCTGAGCTAATTTGAAACCCTTGTTTTATGTATCACCCCACCTCACCTTTCCCGTTAAGCAGCCATAATGTGTTTTCTGCATGTGTGACTCTGTTCTGTTTTGTAATTCAGTTCAAGTGTAACGGTTTTTACATTCCCTCTATCAGTGATACCTTATGAGAAGTGTCCTTTTCTGTGTGACTTATTTCACTTAGAGTCGTCGTACCTAAATCCACTCATCATGCTGCTACTAGCCTTATGACATTGATTTCACGGCTGAGTGATATTCCATTGTACATAAGGACCACAACTTCTTTATCCATTTTTCTCTTTCCTGGGATATTGAAGGTGGAATGAAGTGGAGGTCCTTGTCAACAGAGCAGCCCTAAACTTTGGGGTGCTTGTGTCTTGCTGATTTTTCATTTTCCCAATTTATACCCCCATGAGTGGAAGTGCCCTATGCTCTCTAAGCTTTGGTTTTTAGACGTTTCAGGACTCACCGTACACTTCTCCAGAGTGGCTGTTGACAATTTACATCCCGCCCATCAGTGTAGCAAGGCTCCCATTTCTCCATGGCCTGTCCTGCATTTCTGGTTTTGACACTTTTTTCAGCATGGCCCTTTTAACCGATGGGAAGCGAGACTTCTTTGTAGCGCTGATTTGCCTTTCCAGGTTGCTTGGTTGGCCAAAAAGGGCGTATGCGTTTTTTCCTGAATATATTCAGGAAAAAACGCATACGCCCTTTTTGGCCAAGGGCATCATTGTCAACGTTTTGCCGCTTTTCATGTGCTTTAAAGGCGATTCGAATCTACCTCCTGAAATCTGTTTCCTGCAATTCTGCCTTGATTTCAAATCCTCTTCTTTGCCTTCCCTCAATATATTTGTGGATGAGAGTTATCATTTATAACTCTGCAGGTTTGTGAATTGCAGTGCCCTGAACCTCCATTTTACAACTCGCTTTTTAGGGAGCTGGCCACAAAAGCGCAGGATGGCTTCAGGCCCGGTTCTGGTTCCGGGGGGCAGGCTGATCCTGTGGTTAATTCTTCTTCCTGATGGGAAAATAGAGTGACCTGTGCCTGTCCCAACACCAAGAGCTAGTCTCTCGTTGGTTCCACGTCTTCCCGTTCATCCTCAGGACAAATTGCAACCTGTACGGAACAGGAGGTTAAAGGTGCTGATGCTCCAAGGAGGGAGATTGCTAGTAAAGTGGCTGGAATGGCGAACCCGGGCACAAGCAGATGAGAAATGAGGTGCGTTTTAGAAACCTTTCCCCATCACACGGTGTACCATCTTCTGGGTATCTCATGCATGTTTTCGATGTAGGAAGATGCCCTTGAACCTGGAGATTTGGGACCCATGCGATGGGTACCACGCAGTATTACTTTAAAGGGTCTGCGTTTGCTCACCCAACCTCACCAAAGTTCTCAGCCGCAACAGTGTCCACCCTTATGTCTCATCCAGCTGTGGGTCTAGATATGGTCAATCCAGGTTGCATCACAGCCCCTGAACGCATTGTGTAAGAATTTCTCTCTCTTTCACTGTCTTTGTTTCATGGGTTTTTCAAAGTAATTTATTTTTATAATGGGGTTTAGCTGCTTTTCACTGCTGTGTTTATGCCGCTTTTTACCCACTTGACACACTAACAGAGAGATATCAATACATAGGTTTTAAGATTATTACTAGTCAGATATATTCTTGTGCGGTGAATAGGGCGTGTTGAGTCCAGTTCTCTGAGCAAGGAGTAGGTCTTGTCTATTACATATTGGTTTTATGGAACGGTATCTGAGCTAATTTGAAACCCTTGTTTTATGTATCACCCCACCTCACCTTTCCCGTTAAGCAGCCATAGTGTGTTTTCTGCATGTGTGACTCTGTTCTGTTTTGTAATTCAGTTCAAGTGTAACGGTTTTTACATTCCCTCTATAAGTGATACCTTATGAGAAGTGCCCTTTTCTGTGTGACTTATTTCACTTAGAGTCGTCGTACCTAAATCCACTCATCATGCTGGTACTAGCCTTATGACATTGATTTCACGGCTGAGTGATATTCCATTGTACATAAGGACCACAACTTCTTTATCCATTTTTCTCTTTCCTGGGATATTGAAGGTGGAATGAAGTGGAGGTCCTTGTCAACAGAGCAGCCCTAAACTTTGGGGTGCTTGTGTCTTGCTGATTTTTCATTTTCCCAATTTATAACCCCATGAGTGGAAGTGCCCTATGCTCTCTAAGCTTTGCTTTTTAGACGTTTCAGGACTCACCGTACACTTCTCCAGAGTGGCTGTTGACAATTTACATCCCGCCCATCAGTGTAGCAAGGCTCCCATTTCTCCATGGCCTGTCCTGCATTTCTGGTTTTGACACTTTTTTCAGCATGGCCCTTTTAACCGATGGGAAGCGAGACTTCTTTGTAGCGCTGATTTGCCTTTCCAGGTTGCTTGGTTGGCCAAAAAGGGCGTATGCGTTTTTTCCTGAATATATTCAGGAAAAAACGCATACGCCCTTTTTGGCCAAGGGCATCATTGTCAACGTTTTGCCGCTTTTCATGTGCTTTAAAGGCGATTCGAATCTACCTCCTGAAATCTGTTTCCTGCAATTCTGCCTTGATTTCAAATCCTCTTCTTTGCCTTCCCTCAATATATTTGTGGATGAGAGTTATCATTTATAACTCTGCATGTTTGTGAATTGCAGTGCCCTGAACCTCCATTTTACAACTCGCTTTTTAGGGAGCTGGCCGCAAAAGCGCAGGATGGCTTCAGGCCCGGTTCTGGTTCCGGGGGGCAGGCTGAGCCTGTGGTTAATTCTTCTTCCTGATGGGAAAATAGAGTGACCTGTGCCTGTCCCAACACCAAGAGCTAGTCTCTCGTTGGTTCCACGTCTTCCCGTTCATCCTCAGGACAAATTGCAACCTGTACGGAACAGGAGGTTAAAGGTGCTGATGCTCCAAGGAGGGAGATTGCTAGTAAAGTGGCTGGAATGGCGAACCCGGGCACAAGCAGATGAGAAATGAGGTGCGTTTTAGAAACCTTTCCCCATCACACGGTGTACCATCTTCTGGGTATCTCATGCATGTTTTCGATGTAGGAAGATGCCCTTGAACCTGGAGATTTGGGACCCATGCGATGGGTACCACGCAGTATTACTTTAAAGGGTCTGCGTTTGCTCAGCCAACCTCACCAAACTTCTCAGCCGCAACAGTGTCCACCCTTATGTCTCATCCAGCTGTGGGTCTAGATATGGTCAATCCAGGTTGCATCACAGCCCCTGAACGCATTGTGTAAGAATTTCTCTCTCTTTCACTGTCTTTGTTTCATGGGTTTTTCAAAGTAATTTATTTTTATAATGGGGTTTAGCTGCTTTTCACTGCTGTGTTTATGCCGCTTTTTACCCACTTGACACACTAACAGAGAGATATCAATACATAGGTTTTAAGATTATTACTAGTCAGATATATTCTTGTGCGGTGAATAGGGCGTGTTGAGTCCAGTTCTCTGAGCAAGGAGTAGGTCTTGTCTATTACATATTGGTTTTATGGAACGGTATCTGAGCTAATTTGAAACCCTTGTTTTATGTATCACCCCACCTCACCTTTCCCGTTAAGCAGCCATAGTGTGTTTTCTGCATGTGTGACTCTGTTCTGTTTTGTAATTCAGTTCAAGTGTAACGGTTTTTACATTCCCTCTATAAGTGATACCTTATGAGAAGTGCCCTTTTCTGTGTGACTTATTTCACTTAGAGTCGTCGTACCTAAATCCACTCATCATGCTGGTACTAGCCTTATGACATTGATTTCACGGCTGAGTGATATTCCATTGTACATAAGGACCACAACTTCTTTATCCATTTTTCTCTTTCCTGGGATATTGAAGGTGGAATGAAGTGGAGGTCCTTGTCAACAGAGCAGCCCTAAACTTTGGGGTGCTTGTGTCTTGCTGATTTTTCATTTTCCCAATTTATAACCCCATGAGTGGAAGTGCCCTATGCTCTCTAAGCTTTGCTTTTTAGACGTTTCAGGAATCACCGTACACTTCTCCAGAGTGGCTGTTGACAATTTACATCCCGCCCATCAGTGTAGCAAGGCTCCCATTTCTCCATGGCCTGTCCTGCATTTCTGGTTTTGACACTTTTGTCAGCATGGCCCTTTTGACCAATGGGAAGCGAGACATCTTTGTAGCGCTGATTTGCCTTTCCAGGTTGCTTGGTTGGCCAAAAAGGGCGTATGCGTTTTTTCCTGAATATATTCAGGAAAAAACGCATACGCCCTTTTTGGCCAAGGGCATCATTGTCAACGTTTTGCCGCTTTTCATGTGCTTTAAAGGCGATTCGAATCTACCTCCTGAAATCTGTTTCCTGCAATTCTGCCTTGATTTCAAATCCTCTTCTTTGCCTTCCCTCAATATATTTGTGGATGAGAGTTATCATTTATAACTCTGCAGGTTTGTGAATTGCAGTGCCCTGAACCTCCATTTTACAACTCGCTTTTTAGGGAGCTGGCCGCAAAAGCGCAGGATGGCTTCAGGCCCTGTTCTGGTTCCGGGGGGCAGGCTGAGCCTGTGGTTAATTCTTCTTCCTGATGGGAAAATAGAGTGACCTGTGCCTGTCCCAACACCAAGAGCTAGTCTTTCATTGGTTCCACGTCTTCCCGTTCATCCTCAGTACAAATTGCAACCTGTACGGAACAGGAGGTTAAAGGTGCTGATGCTCCAAGGAGGGAGATTGCTAGTAAAGTGGCTGGAATGGCGAACCTGGGCACAAGCAGATGAGAAATGAGGTGCGTTTTAGAAACCTTTCCCCATCACACAGTGTACCATCTTCTGGGTATCTCATGCATGTTTTCGATGTAGGAAGATGCCCTTGAACCTGGAGATTTGGGACCCATGCGATGGGTACCACGCAGTATTACTTTAAAGGGTCTGCGTTTGCTCACCCAACCTCACCAAACCTCTCAGCCGCAACAGTGTCCACCCTTATGTCTCATCCAGCTGTGGGTCTAGATATGGTCAATCCAGGTTGCATCACAGCCCCTGAACGCATTGTGTAAGAATTTCTCTCTCTTTCACTGTCTTTGTTTCATGGGTTTTTCAAAGTAATTTATTTTTATAATGGGGTTTAGCTGCTTTTCACTGCTGTGTTTATGCCGCTTTTTACCCACTTGACACACTAACAGAGAGATATCAATACATAGGTTTTAAGATTATTACTAGTCAGATATATTCTTGTGCGGTGAATAGGGCGTGTTGAGTCCAGTTCTCTGAGCAAGGAGTAGGTCTTGTCTATTACATATTGGGTTTATGGAACGGTATCTGAGCTAATTTGAAACCCTTGTTTTATGTATCACCCTAACTCACCTTTCCCGTTAAGCAGCCATAGTGTGTTTTCTGCATGTGTGACTCTGTTCTGTTTTGTAATTCAGTTCAAGTGTAACGGTTTTTACATTCCCTCTATAAGTGATACCTTATGAGAAGTGTCCTTTTCTGTGTGACTTATTTCACTTAGTGTCGTCGTACCTAAATCCACTCATCATGCTGCTACTAGCCTTATGACATTGATTTCACGGCTGAGTGATATTCCATTGTACATAAGGACCACAACTTCTTTATCCATTTTTCTCTTTCCTGGGATATTGAAGGTGGAATGAAGTGGAGGTCCTTGTCAACAGAGCAGCCCTAAACTTTGGGGTGCTTGTGTCTTGCTGATTTTTCATTTTCCCAATTTATACCCCCATGAGTGGAAGTGCCCTATGCTCTCTAAGCTTTGCTTTTTAGACGTTTCAGGACTCACCGTACACTTCTCCAGAGTGGCTGTTGACAATTTACATCCCGCCCATCAGTGTAGCAAGGCTCCCATTTCTCCATGGCCTGTCCTGCATTTCTGGTTTTGACACTTTTTTCAGCATGGCCCTTTTGACCGATGGGAAGCGAGACATCTTTGTAGCGCTGATTTGCCTTTCCAGGTTGCTTGGTTGGCCAAAAAGGGCGTATGCGTTTTTTCCTGAATATATTCAGGAAAAAACGCATACGCCCTTTTTGGCCAAGGGCATCATTGTCAACGTTTTGCCGCTTTTCATGTGCTTTAAAGGCGATTCGAA
Organism: Balaenoptera borealis; assembly: GCF_965194805.1. Classification (NCBI taxonomy): domain Eukaryota; kingdom Metazoa; phylum Chordata; class Mammalia; order Artiodactyla; family Balaenopteridae; genus Balaenoptera; species Balaenoptera borealis. The sequence continues at coordinate 441,607 of NW_028123713.1, read as the reverse complement.
TCTACCTCCTGAAATCTGTTTCCTGCAATTCTGCCTTGATTTCAAATCCTCTTCTTTGCCTTCCCTCAATATATTTGTGGATGAGAGTTATCATTTATAACTCTGCAGGTTTGTGAATTGCAGTGCCCTGAACCTCCATTTTACAACTCGCTTTTTAGGGAGCTGGCCGCAAAAGCGCAGGATGGCTTCAGCCCCTGTTCTGGTTCCGGGGGGCAGGCTGAGCCTGTGGTTAATTCTTCTTCCTGATGGGAAAATAGAGTGACCTGTGCCTGTCCCAACACCAAGAGCTAGTCTTTCATTGGTTCCACGTCTTCCCGTTCATCCTCAGTACAAATTGCAACCTGTACGGAACAGGAGGTTAAAGGTGCTGATGCTCCAAGGAGGGAGATTGCTAGTAAAGTGGCTGGAATGGCGAACCCGGGCACAAGCAGATGAGAAATGAGGTGCGTTTTAGAAACCTTTCCCCATCACACGGTGTACCATCTTCTGGGTATCTCATGCATGTTTTCGATGTAGGAAGATGCCCTTGAACCTGGAGATTTGGGACCCATGCGATGGATACCACGCAGTATTACTTTAAAGGGTCTGCGTTTGCTCACCCAACCTCACCAAACCTCTCAGCCGCAACAGTGTCCACCCTTAGGTCTCATCCAGCTGTGGGTCTAGATATGGTCAAACCAGGTTGCATCACAGCCCCTGAACGCATTGTGTAAGAATTTCGCTCTCTTTCACTGTCTTTGTTTCATGGGTTTTTCAAAGTAATTTATTTTTATAATGGGGTTTAGCTGCTTTTCACTGCTGTGTTTATGCCGCTTTTTACCCACTTGACACACTAACAGAGAGATATCAATACATAGGTTTTAAGATTATTACTAGTCAGATATATTCTTGTGCGGTGAATAGGGCGTGTTGAGTCCAGTTCTCTGAGCAAGGAGTAGGTCTTGTCTATTACATATTGGGTTTATGGAACGGTATCTGAGCTAATTTGAAACCCTTGTTTTATGTATCACCCCACCTCACCTTTCCCGTTAAGCAGCCATAGTGTGTTTTCTGCATGTGTGACTCTGTTCTGTTTTGTAATTCAGTTCAAGTGTAACGGTTTTTACATTCCCTCTATCAGTGATACCTTATGAGAAGTGTCCTTTGCTGTGTGACTTATTTCACTTAGAGTTGTCGTACCTAAATCCACTCATCATGCTGCTACTAGCCTTATGACATTGATTTCACGGCTGAGTGATATTCCATTGTACATAAGGACCACAACTTCTTTATCCATTTTTCTCTTTCCTGGGATATTGAAGGTGGAATGAAGTGGAGGTCCTTGTCAACAGAGCAGCCCTAAACTTTGGGGTGCTTGTGTCTTGCTGATTTTTCATTTTCCCAATTTATACCCCCATGAGTGGAAGTGCCCTATGCTCTCTAAGCTTTGCTTTTTAGACGTTTCAGGACTCACCGTACACTTCTCCAGAGTGGCTGTTGACAATTTACATCCCGCCCATCAGTGTAGCAAGGCTCCCATTTCTCCATGGCCTGTCCTGCATTTCTGGTTTTGACACTTTTTTCAGCATGGCCCTTTTGACCGATGGGAAGCGAGACATCTTTGTAGCGCTGATTTGCCTTTCCAGGTTGCTTGGTTGGCCAAAAAGGGCGTATGCGTTTTTTCCTGAATATATTCAGGAAAAAACGCATACGCCCTTTTTGGCCAAGGGCATCATTGTCAACGTTTTGCCGCTTTTCATGTGCTTTAAAGGCGATTCGAATCTACCTCCTGAAATCTGTTTCCTGTAATTCTGCCTTGATTTCAAATCCTCTTCTTTGCCTTCCCTCAATATATTTGTGGGTGAGAGTTATCATTTATACCTCTGCAGGTTTGTGAATTGCAGTGCCCTGAACCTCCATTTTACAACTCGCTTTTTAGGGAGCTGGCCGCAAAAGCGCAGGATGGCTTCAGCCCCTGTTCTGGTTCCGGGGGGCAGGCTGAGCCTGTGGTTAATTCTTCTTCCTGATGGGAAAATAGAGTGACCTGTGCCTGTCCCAACACCAAGAGCTAGTCTTTCATTGGTTCCACGTCTTCCCGTTCATCCTCAGTACAAATTGCAACCTGTACGGAACAGGAGGTTAAAGGTGCTGATGCTCCAAGGAGGGAGATTGCTAGTAAAGTGGCTGGAATGGCGAACCCGGGCACAAGCAAATGAGAAATGAGGTGCGTTTTAGAAACCTTTCCCCATCACACGGTGTACCATCTTCTGGGTATCTCATGCATGTTTTCGATGTAGGAAGATGCCCTTGAACCTGGAGATTTGGGACCCATGCGATGGGTACCACGCAGTATTACTTTAAAGGGTCTGCGTTTGCTCACCCAACCTCACCAAACCTCTCAGCCGCAACAGTGTCCACCCTTAGGTCTCATCCAGCTGTGGGTCTAGATATGGTCAATCCAGGTTGCATCACAGCCCCTGAACGCATTGTGTAAGAATTTCTCTCTCTTTCACTGTCTTTGTTTCATGGGTTTTTCAAAGTAATTTATTTTTATAATGGGGTTTAGCTGCTTTTCACTGCTGTGTTTATGCCGCTTTTTACCCACTTGACACACTAACAGAGAGATATCAATACATAGGTTTTAAGATTATTACTAGTCAGATATATTCTTGTGCGGTGAATAGGGCGTGTTGAGTCCAGTTCTCTGAGCAAGGAGTAGGTCTTGTCTATTACATATTGGGTTTATGGAACGGTATCTGAGCTAATTTGAAACCCTTGTTTTATGTATCACCCCACCTCACCTTTCCCGTTAAGCAGCCATAGTGTGTTTTCTGCATGTGTGACTCTGTTCTGTTTTGTAATTCAGTTCAAGTGTAACGGTTTTTACATTCCCTCTATAAGTGATACCTTATGAGAAGTGTCCTTTGCTGTGTGACTTATTTCACTTAGAGTCGTCGTACCTAAATCCACTCATCATGCTGCTACTAGCCTTATGACATTGATTTCACGGCTGAGTGATATTCCATTGTACATAAGGACCACAACTTCTTTATCCATTTTTCTCTTTCCTGGGATATTGAAGGTGGAATGAAGTGGAGGTCCTTGTCAACAGAGCAGCCCTAAACTTTGGGGTGCTTGTGTCTTGCTGATTTTTCATTTTCCCAATTTATACCCCCATGAGTGGAAGTGCCCTATGCTCTCTAAGCTTTGGTTTTTAGACGTTTCAGGACTCACCGTACACTTCTCCAGAGTGGCTGTTGACAATTTACATCCCGCCCGTCAGTGTAGCAAGGCTCCCATTTCTCCATGGCCTGTCCTGCATTTCTGGTTTTGACACTTTTTTCAGCATGGCCCTTTTAACCGATGGGAAGCGAGACTTCTTTGTAGCGCTGATTTGCCTTTCCAGGTTGCTTGGTTGGCCAAAAAGGGCGTATGCGTTTTTTCCTGAATATATTCAGGAAAAAACGCATACGCCCTTTTTGGCCAAGGGCATCATTGTCAACGTTTTGCCGCTTTTCATGTGCTTTAAAGGCGATTCGAATCTACCTCCTGAAATCTGTTTCCTGCAATTCTGCCTTGATTTCAAATCCTCTTCTTTGCCTTCCCTCAATATATTTGTGGATGAGAGTTATCATTTATAACTCTGCAGGTTTGTGAATTGCAGTGCCCTGAACCTCCATTTTACAACTCGCTTTTTAGGGAGCTGGCCGCAAAAGCGCAGGATGGCTTCAGGCCCGGTTCTGGTTCCGGGGGGCAGGCTGATCCTGTGGTTAATTCTTCTTCCTGATGGGAAAATAGAGTGACCTGTGCCTGTCCCAACACCAAGAGCTAGTCTCTCGTTGGTTCCACGTCTTCCCGTTCATCCTCAGGACAAATTGCAACCTGTACGGAACAGGAGGTTAAAGGTGCTGATGCTCCAAGGAGGGAGATTGCTAGTAAAGTGGCTGGAATGGCGAACCCGGGCACAAGCAGATGAGAAATGAGGTGCGTTTTAGAAACCTTTCCCCATCACACGGTGTACCATCTTCTGGGTATCTCATGCATGTTTTCGATGTAGGAAGATGCCCTTGAACCTGGAGATTTGGGACCCATGCGATGGGTACCACGCAGTATTACTTTAAAGGGTCTGCGTTTGCTCAGCCAACCTCACCAAACTTCTCAGCCGCAACAGTGTCCACCCTTATGTCTCATCCAGCTGTGGGTCTAGATATGGTCAATCCAGGTTGCATCACAGCCCCTGAACGCATTGTGTAAGAATTTCTCTCTCTTTCACTGTCTTTGTTTCATGGGTTTTTCAAAGTAATTTATTTTTATAATGGGGTTTAGCTGCTTTTCACTGCTGTGTTTATGCCGCTTTTTACCCACTTGACACACTAACAGAGAGATATCAATACATAGGTTTTAAGATTATTACTAGTCAGATATATTCTTGTGCGGTGAATAGGGCGTGTTGAGTCCAGTTCTCTGAGCAAGGAGTAGGTCTTGTCTATTACATATTGGTTTTATGGAACGGTATCTGAGCTAATTTGAAACCCTTGTTTTATGTATCACCCCACCTCACCTTTCCCGTTAAGCAGCCATAGTGTGTTTTCTGCATGTGTGACTCTGTTCTGTTTTGTAATTCAGTTCAAGTGTAACGGTTTTTACATTCCCTCTATAAGTGATACCTTATGAGAAGTGCCCTTTTCTGTGTGACTTATTTCACTTAGAGTCGTCGTACCTAAATCCACTCATCATGCTGGTACTAGCCTTATGACATTGATTTCACGGCTGAGTGATATTCCATTGTACATAAGGACCACAACTTCTTTATCCATTTTTCTCTTTCCTGGGATATTGAAGGTGGAATGAAGTGGAGGTCCTTGTCAACAGAGCAGCCCTAAACTTTGGGGTGCTTGTGTCTTGCTGATTTTTCATTTTCCCAATTTATAACCCCATGAGTGGAAGTGCCCTATGCTCTCTAAGCTTTGCTTTTTAGACGTTTCAGGAATCACCGTACACTTCTCCAGAGTGGCTGTTGACAATTTACATCCCGCCCATCAGTGTAGCAAGGCTCCCATTTCTCCATGGCCTGTCCTGCATTTCTGGTTTTGACACTTTTGTCAGCATGGCCCTTTTGACCAATGGGAAGCGAGACATCTTTGTAGCGCTGATTTGCCTTTCCAGGTTGCTTGGTTGGCCAAAAAGGGCGTATGCGTTTTTTCCTGAATATATTCAGGAAAAAACGCATACGCCCTTTTTGGCCAAGGGCATCATTGTCAACGTTTTGCCGCTTTTCATGTGCTTTAAAGGCGATTCGAATCTACCTCCTGAAATCTGTTTCCTGCAATTCTGCCTTGATTTCAAATCCTCTTCTTTGCCTTCCCTCAATATATTTGTGGATGAGAGTTATCATTTATAACTCTGCAGGTTTGTGAATTGCAGTGCCCTGAACCTCCATTTTACAACTCGCTTTTTAGGGAGCTGGCCGCAAAAGCGCAGGATGGCTTCAGCCCCTGTTCTGGTTCCGGGGGGCAGGCTGAGCCTGTGGTTAATTCTTCTTCCTGATGGGAAAATAGAGTGACCTGTGCCTGTCCCAACACCAAGAGCTAGTCTTTCATTGGTTCCACGTCTTCCCGTTCATCCTCAGTACAAATTGCAACCTGTACGGAACAGGAGGTTAAAGGTGCTGATGCTCCAAGGAGGGAGATTGCTAGTAAAGTGGCTGGAATGGCGAACCCGGGCACAAGCAAATGAGAAATGAGGTGCGTTTTAGAAACCTTTCCCCATCACACGGTGTACCATCTTCTGGGTATCTCATGCATGTTTTCGATGTAGGAAGATGCCCTTGAACCTGGAGATTTGGGACCCATGCGATGGGTACCACGCAGTATTACTTTAAAGGGTCTGCGTTTGCTCACCCAACCTCACCAAACCTCTCAGCCGCAACAGTGTCCACCCTTATGTCTCATCCAGCTGTGGGTCTAGATATGGTCAATCCAGGTTGCATCACAGCCCCTGAACGCATTGTGTAAGAATTTCTCTCTCTTTCACTGTCTTTGTTTCATGGGTTTTTCAAAGTAATTTATTTTTATAATGGGGTTTAGCTGCTTTTCACTGCTGTGTTTATGCCGCTTTTTACCCACTTGACACACTAACAGAGAGATATCAATACATAGGTTTTAAGATTATTACTAGTCAGATATATTCTTGTGCGGTGAATAGGGCGTGTTGAGTCCAGTTCTCTGAGCAAGGAGTAGGTCTTGTCTATTACATATTGGGTTTATGGAACGGTATCTGAGCTAATTTGAAACCCTTGTTTTATGTATCACCCCACCTCACCTTTCCCGTTAAGCAGCCATAGTGTGTTTTCTGCATGTGTGACTCTGTTCTGTTTTGTAATTCAGTTCAAGTGTAACGGTTTTTACATTCCCTCTATAAGTGATACCTTATGAGAAGTGTCCTTTGCTGTGTGACTTATTTCACTTAGAGTCGTCGTACCTAAATCCACTCATCATGCTGCTACTAGCCTTATGACATTGATTTCACGGCTGAGTGATATTCCATTGTACATAAGGACCACAACTTCTTTATCCATTTTTCTCTTTCCTGGGATATTGAAGGTGGAATGAAGTGGAGGTCCTTGTCAACAGAGCAGCCCTAAACTTTGGGGTGCTTGTGTCTTGCTGATTTTTCATTTTCCCAATTTATACCCCCATGAGTGGAAGTGCCCTATGCTCTCTAAGCTTTGGTTTTTAGACGTTTCAGGACTCACCGTACACTTCTCCAGAGTGGCTGTTGACAATTTACATCCCGCCCATCAGTGTAGCAAGGCTCCCATTTCTCCATGGCCTGTCCTGCATTTCTGGTTTTGACACTTTTTTCAGCATGGCCCTTTTAACCGATGGGAAGCGAGACTTCTTTGTAGCGCTGATTTGCCTTTCCAGGTTGCTTGGTTGGCCAAAAAGGGCGTATGCGTTTTTTCCTGAATATATTCAGGAAAAAACGCATACGCCCTTTTTGGCCAAGGGCATCATTGTCAACGTTTTGCCGCTTTTCATGTGCTTTAAAGGCGATTCGAATCTACCTCCTGAAATCTGTTTCCTGCAATTCTGCCTTGATTTCAAATCCTCTTCTTTGCCTTCCCTCAATATATTTGTGGATGAGAGTTATCATTTATAACTCTGCAGGTTTGTGAATTGCAGTGCCCTGAACCTCCATTTTACAACTCGCTTTTTAGGGAGCTGGCCGCAAAAGCGCAGGATGGCTTCAGGCCCGGTTCTGGTTCCGGGGGGCAGGCTGATCCTGTGGTTAATTCTTCTTCCTGATGGGAAAATAGAGTGACCTGTGCCTGTCCCAACACCAAGAGCTAGTCTCTCGTTGGTTCCACGTCTTCCCGTTCATCCTCAGGACAAATTGCAACCTGTACGGAACAGGAGGTTAAAGGTGCTGATGCTCCAAGGAGGGAGATTGCTAGTAAAGTGGCTGGAATGGCGAACCCGGGCACAAGCAGATGAGAAATGAGGTGCGTTTTAGAAACCTTTCCCCATCACACGGTGTACCATCTTCTGGGTATCTCATGCATGTTTTCGATGTAGGAAGATGCCCTTGAACCTGGAGATTTGGGACCCATGCGATGGGTACCACGCAGTATTACTTTAAAGGGTCTGCGTTTGCTCACCCAACCTCACCAAACTTCTCAGCCGCAACAGTGTCCACCCTTATGTCTCATCCAGCTGTGGGTCTAGATATGGTCAATCCAGGTTGCATCACAGCCCCTGAACGCATTGTGTAAGAATTTCTCTCTCTTTCACTGTCTTTGTTTCATGGGTTTTTCAAAGTAATTTATTTTTATAATGGGGTTTAGCTGCTTTTCACTGCTGTGTTTATGCCGCTTTTTACCCACTTGACACACTAACAGAGAGATATCAATACATAGGTTTTAAGATTATTACTAGTCAGATATATTCTTGTGCGGTGAATAGGGCGTGTTGAGTCCAGTTCTCTGAGCAAGGAGTAGGTCTTGTCTATTACATATTGGTTTTATGGAACGGTATCTGAGCTAATTTGAAACCCTTGTTTTATGTATCACCCCACCTCACCTTTCCCGTTAAGCAGCCATAGTGTGTTTTCTGCATGTGTGACTCTGTTCTGTTTTGTAATTCAGTTCAAGTGTAACGGTTTTTACATTCCCTCTATAAGTGATACCTTATGAGAAGTGCCCTTTTCTGTGTGACTTATTTCACTTAGAGTCGTCGTACCTAAATCCACTCATCATGCTGGTACTAGCCTTATGACATTGATTTCACGGCTGAGTGATATTCCATTGTACATAAGGACCACAACTTCTTTATCCATTTTTCTCTTTCCTGGGATATTGAAGGTGGAATGAAGTGGAGGTCCTTGTCAACAGAGCAGCCCTAAACTTTGGGGTGCTTGTGTCTTGCTGATTTTTCATTTTCCCAATTTATAACCCCATGAGTGGAAGTGCCCTATGCTCTCTAAGCTTTGCTTTTTAGACGTTTCAGGACTCACCGTACACTTCTCCAGAGTGGCTGTTGACAATTTACATCCCGCCCATCAGTGTAGCAAGGCTCCCATTTCTCCATGGCCTGTCCTGCATTTCTGGTTTTGACACTTTTTTCAGCATGGCCCTTTTAACCGATGGGAAGCGAGACTTCTTTGTAGCGCTGATTTGCCTTTCCAGGTTGCTTGGTTGGCCAAAAAGGGCGTATGCGTTTTTTCCTGAATATATTCAGGAAAAAACGCATACGCCCTTTTTGGCCAAGGGCATCATTGTCAACGTTTTGCCGCTTTTCATGTGCTTTAAAGGCGATTCGAATCTACCTCCTGAAATCTGTTTCCTGCAATTCTGCCTTGATTTCAAATCCTCTTCTTTGCCTTCCCTCAATATATTTGTGGATGAGAGTTATCATTTATAACTCTGCATGTTTGTGAATTGCAGTGCCCTGAACCTCCATTTTACAACTCGCTTTTTAGGGAGCTGGCCGCAAAAGCGCAGGATGGCTTCAGGCCCGGTTCTGGTTCCGGGGGGCAGGCTGAGCCTGTGGTTAATTCTTCTTCCTGATGGGAAAATAGAGTGACCTGTGCCTGTCCCAACACCAAGAGCTAGTCTCTCGTTGGTTCCACGTCTTCCCGTTCATCCTCAGGACAAATTGCAACCTGTACGGAACAGGAGGTTAAAGGTGCTGATGCTCCAAGGAGGGAGATTGCTAGTAAAGTGGCTGGAATGGCGAACCCGGGCACAAGCAGATGAGAAATGAGGTGCGTTTTAGAAACCTTTCCCCATCACACGGTGTACCATCTTCTGGGTATCTCATGCATGTTTTCGATGTAGGAAGATGCCCTTGAACCTGGAGATTTGGGACCCATGCGATGGGTACCACGCAGTATTACTTTAAAGGGTCTGCGTTTGCTCAGCCAACCTCACCAAACTTCTCAGCCGCAACAGTGTCCACCCTTATGTCTCATCCAGCTGTGGGTCTAGATATGGTCAATCCAGGTTGCATCACAGCCCCTGAACGCATTGTGTAAGAATTTCTCTCTCTTTCACTGTCTTTGTTTCATGGGTTTTTCAAAGTAATTTATTTTTATAATGGGGTTTAGCTGCTTTTCACTGCTGTGTTTATGCCGCTTTTTACCCACTTGACACACTAACAGAGAGATATCAATACATAGGTTTTAAGATTATTACTAGTCAGATATATTCTTGTGCGGTGAATAGGGCGTGTTGAGTCCAGTTCTCTGAGCAAGGAGTAGGTCTTGTCTATTACATATTGGTTTTATGGAACGGTATCTGAGCTAATTTGAAACCCTTGTTTTATGTATCACCCCACCTCACCTTTCCCGTTAAGCAGCCATAGTGTGTTTTCTGCATGTGTGACTCTGTTCTGTTTTGTAATTCAGTTCAAGTGTAACGGTTTTTACATTCCCTCTATAAGTGATACCTTATGAGAAGTGCCCTTTTCTGTGTGACTTATTTCACTTAGAGTCGTCGTACCTAAATCCACTCATCATGCTGGTACTAGCCTTATGACATTGATTTCACGGCTGAGTGATATTCCATTGTACATAAGGACCACAACTTCTTTATCCATTTTTCTCTTTCCTGGGATATTGAAGGTGGAATGAAGTGGAGGTCCTTGTCAACAGAGCAGCCCTAAACTTTGGGGTGCTTGTGTCTTGCTGATTTTTCATTTTCCCAATTTATAACCCCATGAGTGGAAGTGCCCTATGCTCTCTAAGCTTTGCTTTTTAGACGTTTCAGGAATCACCGTACACTTCTCCAGAGTGGCTGTTGACAATTTACATCCCGCCCATCAGTGTAGCAAGGCTCCCATTTCTCCATGGCCTGTCCTGCATTTCTGGTTTTGACACTTTTGTCAGCATGGCCCTTTTGACCAATGGGAAGCGAGACATCTTTGTAGCGCTGATTTGCCTTTCCAGGTTGCTTGGTTGGCCAAAAAGGGCGTATGCGTTTTTTCCTGAATATATTCAGGAAAAAACGCATACGCCCTTTTTGGCCAAGGGCATCATTGTCAACGTTTTGCCGCTTTTCATGTGCTTTAAAGGCGATTCGAATCTACCTCCTGAAATCTGTTTCCTGCAATTCTGCCTTGATTTCAAATCCTCTTCTTTGCCTTCCCTCAATATATTTGTGGATGAGAGTTATCATTTATAACTCTGCAGGTTTGTGAATTGCAGTGCCCTGAACCTCCATTTTACAACTCGCTTTTTAGGGAGCTGGCCGCAAAAGCGCAGGATGGCTTCAGGCCCTGTTCTGGTTCCGGGGGGCAGGCTGAGCCTGTGGTTAATTCTTCTTCCTGATGGGAAAATAGAGTGACCTGTGCCTGTCCCAACACCAAGAGCTAGTCTTTCATTGGTTCCACGTCTTCCCGTTCATCCTCAGTACAAATTGCAACCTGTACGGAACAGGAGGTTAAAGGTGCTGATGCTCCAAGGAGGGAGATTGCTAGTAAAGTGGCTGGAATGGCGAACCTGGGCACAAGCAGATGAGAAATGAGGTGCGTTTTAGAAACCTTTCCCCATCACACAGTGTACCATCTTCTGGGTATCTCATGCATGTTTTCGATGTAGGAAGATGCCCTTGAACCTGGAGATTTGGGACCCATGCGATGGGTACCACGCAGTATTACTTTAAAGGGTCTGCGTTTGCTCACCCAACCTCACCAAACCTCTCAGCCGCAACAGTGTCCACCCTTAGGTCTCATCCAGCTGTGGGTCTAGATATGGTCAATCCAGGTTGCATCACAGCCCCTGAACGCACTGTGTAAGAATTTCTCTCTCTTTCACTGTCTTTGTTTCATGGGTTTTTCAAAGTAATTTATTTTTATAATGGGGTTTAGCTGCTTTTCACTGCTGTGTTTATGCCGCTTTTTACCCACTTGACACACTAACAGAGAGATATCAATACATAGGTTTTAAGATTATTACTAGTCAGATATATTCTTGTGCGGTGAATAGGGCGTGTTGAGTCCAGTTCTCTGAGCAAGGAGTAGGTCTTGTCTATTACATATTGGGTTTATGGAACGGTATCTGAGCTAATTTGAAACCCTTGTTTTATGTATCACCCCACCTCACCTTTCCCGTTAAGCAGCCATAGTGTGTTTTCTGCATGTGTGACTCTGTTCTGTTTTGTAATTCAGTTCAAGTGTAACGGTTTTTACATTCCCTCTATAAGTGATACCTTATGAGAAGTGTCCTTTGCTGTGTGACTTATTTCACTTAGAGTCGTCGTACCTAAATCCACTCATCATGCTGCTACTAGCCTTATGACATTGATTTCACGGCTGAGTGATATTCCATTGTACATAAGGACCACAACTTTTTTATCCATTTTTCTCTTTCCTGGGATATTGAAGGTGGAATGAAGTGGAGGTCCTTGTCAACAGAGCAGCCCTAAACTTTGGGGTGCTTGTGTCTTGCTGATTTTTCATTTTCCCAATTTATACCCCCATGAGTGGAAGTGCCCTATGCTCTCTAAGCTTTGCTTTTTAGACGTTTCAGGACTCACCATACACTTCTCCAGAGTGGCTGTTGACAATTTACATCCCGCCCATCAGTGTAGCAAGGCTCCCATTTCTCCATGGCCTGTCCTGCATTTCTGGTTTTGACACTTTTTTCAGCATGGCCCTTTTGACCAATGGGAAGCGAGACATCTTTGTAGCGCTGATTTGCCTTTCTAGGTTGCTTGGTTGGCCAAAAAGGGCGTATGCGTTTTTTCCTGAATATATTCAGGAAAAAACGCATACGCCCTTTTTGGCCAAGGGCATCATTGTCAACGTTTTGCCGCTTTTCATGTGCTTTAAAGGCGATTCGAATCTACCTCCTGAAATCTGTTTCCTGCAATTCTGCCTTGATTTCAAATCCTCTTCTTTGCCTTCCCTCAATATATTTGTGGGTGAGAATTATCATTTATAACTCTGCAGGTTTGTGAATTGCAGTGCCCTGAACCTCCATTTTACAACTCGCTTTTTAGGGAGCTGGCCGCAAAAGCGCAGGATGGCTTCAGCCCCTGTTCTGGTTCCGGGGGGCAGGCTGAGCCTGTGGTTAATTCTTCTTCCTGATGGGAAAATAGAGTGACCTGTGCCTGTCCCAACACCAAGAGCTAGTCTTTCATTGGTTCCACGTCTTCCCGTTCATCCTCAGTACAAATTGCAACCTGTACGGAACAGGAGGTTAAAGGTGCTGATGCTCCAAGGAGGGAGATTGCTAGTAAAGTGGCTGGAATGGCGAACCCGGGCACAAGCAAATGAGAAATGAGGTGCGTTTTAGAAACCTTTCCCCATCACACGGTGTACCATCTTCTGGGTATCTCATGCATGTTTTCGATGTAGGAAGATGCCCTTGAACCTGGAGATTTGGGACCCATGCGATGGATACCACGCAGTATTACTTTAAAGGGTCTGCGTTTGCTCACCCAACCTCACCAAACCTCTCAGCCGCAACAGTGTCCACCCTTAGGTCTCATCCAGCTGTGGGTCTAGATATGGTCAAACCAGGTTGCATCACAGCCCCTGAACGCATTGTGTAAGAATTTCGCTCTCTTTCACTGTCTTTGTTTCATGGGTTTTTCAAAGTAATTTATTTTTATAATGGGGTTTAGCTGCTTTTCACTGCTGTGTTTATGCCGCTTTTTACCCACTTGACACACTAACAGAGAGATATCAATACATAGGTTTTAAGATTATTACTAGTCAGATATATTCTTGTGCGGTGAATAGGGCGTGTTGAGTCCAGTTCTCTGAGCAAGGAGTAGGTCTTGTCTATTACATATTGGGTTTATGGAACGGTATCTGAGCTAATTTGAAACCCTTGTTTTATGTATCACCCCACCTCACCTTTCCCGTTAAGCAGCCATAGTGTGTTTTCTGCATGTGTGACTCTGTTCTGTTTTGTAATTCAGTTCAAGTGTAACGGTTTTTACATTCCCTCTATCAGTGATACCTTATGAGAAGTGTCCTTTGCTGTGTGACTTATTTCACTTAGAGTTGTCGTACCTAAATCCACTCATCATGCTGCTACTAGCCTTATGACATTGATTTCACGGCTGAGTGATATTCCATTGTACATAAGGACCACAACTTCTTTATCCATTTTTCTCTTTCCTGGGATATTGAAGGTGGAATGAAGTGGAGGTCCTTGTCAACAGAGCAGCCCTAAACTTTGGGGTGCTTGTGTCTTGCTGATTTTTCATTTTCCCAATTTATACCCCCATGAGTGGAAGTGCCCTATGCTCTCTAAGCTTTGCTTTTTAGACGTTTCAGGACTCACCGTACACTTCTCCAGAGTGGCTGTTGACAATTTACATCCCGCCCATCAGTGTAGCAAGGCTCCCATTTCTCCATGGCCTGTCCTGCATTTCTGGTTTTGACACTTTTTTCAGCATGGCCCTTTTGACCGATGGGAAGCGAGACATCTTTGTAGCGCTGATTTGCCTTTCCAGGTTGCTTGGTTGGCCAAAAAGGGCGTATGCGTTTTTTCCTGAATATATTCAGGAAAAAACGCATACGCCCTTTTTGGCCAAGGGCATCATTGTCAACGTTTTGCCGCTTTTCATGTGCTTTAAAGGCGATTCGAATCTACCTCCTGAAATCTGTTTCCTGTAATTCTGCCTTGATTTCAAATCCTCTTCTTTGCCTTCCCTCAATATATTTGTGGGTGAGAGTTATCATTTATACCTCTGCAGGTTTGTGAATTGCAGTGCCCTGAACCTCCATTTTACAACTCGCTTTTTAGGGAGCTGGCCGCAAAAGCGCAGGATGGCTTCAGCCCCTGTTCTGGTTCCGGGGGGCAGGCTGAGCCTGTGGTTAATTCTTCTTCCTGATGGGAAAATAGAGTGACCTGTGCCTGTCCCAACACCAAGAGCTAGTCTTTCATTGGTTCCACGTCTTCCCGTTCATCCTCAGTACAAATTGCAACCTGTACGGAACAGGAGGTTAAAGGTGCTGATGCTCCAAGGAGGGAGATTGCTAGTAAAGTGGCTGGAATGGCGAACCCGGGCACAAGCAAATGAGAAATGAGGTGCGTTTTAGAAACCTTTCCCCATCACACGGTGTACCATCTTCTGGGTATCTCATGCATGTTTTCGATGTAGGAAGATGCCCTTGAACCTGGAGATTTGGGACCCATGCGATGGGTACCACGCAGTATTACTTTAAAGGGTCTGCGTTTGCTCACCCAACCTCACCAAACCTCTCAGCCGCAACAGTGTCCACCCTTAGGTCTCATCCAGCTGTGGGTCTAGATATGGTCAATCCAGGTTGCATCACAGCCCCTGAACGCATTGTGTAAGAATTTCTCTCTCTTTCACTGTCTTTGTTTCATGGGTTTTTCAAAGTAATTTATTTTTATAATGGGGTTTAGCTGCTTTTCACTGCTGTGTTTATGCCGCTTTTTACCCACTTGACACACTAACAGAGAGATATCAATACATAGGTTTTAAGATTATTACTAGTCAGATATATTCTTGTGCGGTGAATAGGGCGTGTTGAGTCCAGTTCTCTGAGCAAGGAGTAGGTCTTGTCTATTACATATTGGGTTTATGGAACGGTATCTGAGCTAATTTGAAACCCTTGTTTTATGTATCACCCCACCTCACCTTTCCCGTTAAGCAGCCATAGTGTGTTTTCTGCATGTGTGACTCTGTTCTGTTTTGTAATTCAGTTCAAGTGTAACGGTTTTTACATTCCCTCTATAAGTGATACCTTATGAGAAGTGTCCTTTGCTGTGTGACTTATTTCACTTAGAGTCGTCGTACCTAAATCCACTCATCATGCTGCTACTAGCCTTATGACATTGATTTCACGGCTGAGTGATATTCCATTGTACATAAAGACCACAACTTCTTTATCCATTTTTCTCTTTCCTGGGATATTGAAGGTGGAATGAAGTGGAGGTCCTTGTCAACAGAGCAGCCCTAAACTTTGGGGTGCTTGTGTCTTGCTGATTTTTCATTTTCCCAATTTATACCCCCATGAGTGGAAGTGCCCTATGCTCTCTAAGCTTTGCTTTTTAGACGTTTCAGGACTCACCGTACACTTCTCCAGAGTGGCTGTTGACAATTTACATCCCGCCCTTCAGTGTAGCAAGGCTCCCATTTCTCCATGGCCTGTCCTGCATTTCTGGTTTTGACACTTTTTTCAGCATGACCCTTTTGACCAATGGGAAGCGAGACATCTTTGTAGCGCTGATTTGCCTTTCTAGGTTGCTTGGTTGGCCAAAAAGGGCGTATGCGTTTTTTCCTGAATATATTCAGGAAAAAACGCATACGCCCTTTTTGGCCAAGGGCATCATTGTCAACGTTTTGCCGCTTTTCATGTGCTTTAAAGGCGATTCGAATCTACCTCCTGAAATCTGTTTCCTGCAATTCTGCCTTGATTTCAAATCCTCTTCTTTGCCTTCCCTCAATATATTTGTGGGTGAGAGTTATCATTTATAAATCTGCAGGTTTGTGAATTGCAGTGCCCTGAACCTCCATTTTACAACTCGCTTTTTAGGGAGCTGGCCGCAAAAGCGCAGGATGGCTTCAGCCCCTGTTCTGGTTCCGGGGGGCAGGCTGAGCCTGTGGTTAATTCTTCTTCCTGATGGGAAAATAGAGTGACCTGTGCCTGTCCCAACACCAAGAGCTAGTCTTTCATTGGTTCCACGTCTTCCCGTTCATCCTCAGTACAAATTGCAACCTGTACGGAACAGGAGGTTAAAGGTGCTGATGCTCCAAGGAGGGAGATTGCTAGTAAAGTGGCTGGAATGGCGAACCCGGGCACAAGCAAATGAGAAATGAGGTGCGTTTTAGAAACCTTTCCCCATCACACGGTGTACCATCTTCTGGGTATCTCATGCATGTTTTCAATGTAGGAAGATGCCCTTGAACCTGGAGATTTGGGACCCATGCGATGGGTACCACGCAGTATTACTTTAAAGGGTCTGCGTTTGCTCACCCAACCTCACCAAACCTCTCAGCCGCAACAGTGTCCACCCTTAGGTCTCATCCAGCTGTGGGTCTAGATATGGTCAAACCAGGTTGCATCACAGCCCCTGAACGCATTGTGTAAGAATTTCGTTCTCTTTCACTGTCTTTGTTTCATGGGTTTTTCAAAGTAATTTATTTTTATAATGGGGTTTAGCTGCTTTTCACTGCTGTGTTTATGCCGCTTTTTACCCACTTGACACACTAACAGAGAGATATCAATACATAGGTTTTAAGATTATTACTAGTCAGATATATTCTTGTGCGGTGAATAGGGCGTGTTGAGTCCAGTTCTCTGAGCAAGGAGTAGGTCTTGTCTATTACATATTGGGTTTATGGAACGGTATCTGAGCTAATTTGAAACCCTTGTTTTATGTATCACCCCACCTCACCTTTCCCGTTAAGCAGCCATAGTGTGTTTTCTGCATGTGTGACTCTGTTCTGTTTTGTAATTCAGTTCAAGTGTAACGGTTTTTACATTCCCTCTATAAGTGATACCTTATGAGAAGTGTCCTTTGCTGTGTGACTTATTTCACTTAGAGTTGTCGTACCTAAATCCACTCATCATGCTGCTACTAGCCTTATGACATTGATTTCACGGCTGAGTGATATTCCATTGTACATAAGGACCACAACTTCTTTATCCATTTTTCTCTTTCCTGGGATATTGAAGGTGGAATGAAGTGAAGGTCCTTGTCAACAGAGCAGCCCTAAACTTTGGGGTGCTTGTGTCTTGCTGATTTTTCATTTTCCCAATTTATACCCCCATGAGTGGAAGTGCCCTATGCTCTCTAAGCTTTGCTTTTTAGACGTTTCAGGACTCACCGTACACTTCTCCAGAGTGGCTGTTGACAATTTACATCCCGCCCATCAGTGTAGCAAGGCTCCCATTTCTCCATGGCCTGTCCTGCATTTCTGGTTTTGACACTTTTTTCAGCATGGCCCTTTTGACCGATGGGAAGCGAGACATCTTTGTAGCGCTGATTTGCCTTTCCAGGTTGCTTGGTTGGCCAAAAAGGGCGTATGCGTTTTTTCCTGAATATATTCAGGAAAAAACGCATACGCCCTTTTTGGCCAAGGGCATCATTGTCAACGTTTTGCCGCTTTTCATGTGCTTTAAAGGCGATTCGAATCTACCTCCTGAAATCTGTTTCCTGCAATTCTGCCTTGATTTCAAATCCTCTTCTTTGCCTTCCCTCAATATATTTGTGGGTGAGAGTTATCATTTATAACTCTGCAGGTTTGTGAATTGCAGTGCCCTGAACCTCCATTTTACAACTCGCTTTTTAGGGAGCTGGCCGCAAAAGCGCAGGATGGCTTCAGGCCCTGTTCTGGTTCCGGGGGGCAGGCTGAGCCTGTGGTTAATTCTTCTTCCTGATGGGAAAATAGAGTGACCTGTGCCTGTCCCAACACCAAGAGCTAGTCTTTCATTGGTTCCACGTCTTCCCGTTCATCCTCAGTACAAATTGCAACCTGTACGGAACAGGAGGTTAAAGGTGCTGATGCTCCAAGGAGGGAGATTGCTAGTAAAGTGGCTGGAATGGCGAACCCGGTCACAAGCAAATGAGAAATGAGGTGCGTTTTAGAAACCTTTCCCCATCACACGGTGTACCATCTTCTGGGTTTCTCATGCATGTTTTCGATGTAGGAAGATGCCCTTGAACCTGGAGATTTGTAACCCATGCGATGGGTACCATGCAGTATTACTTTAAAGGGTCTGCGTTTGCTCACCAAACCTCACCAAACCTCTCAGCCCCAAGAGTGTCCACCCTTATGTCTCATCCAGCTGTGGGTCTACATATGGTCAATCCAGGTTGCATCACAGCCCCTGAACGCATTGTGTAAGAATTTCGCTCTCTTTCACTGTCTTTGTTTCACGGGTTTT
Organism: Balaenoptera borealis; assembly: GCF_965194805.1. Classification (NCBI taxonomy): domain Eukaryota; kingdom Metazoa; phylum Chordata; class Mammalia; order Artiodactyla; family Balaenopteridae; genus Balaenoptera; species Balaenoptera borealis. The sequence goes on along the minus strand of NW_028123713.1, from coordinate 423,254 downwards.
TCAAAGTAATTTATTTTTATAATGGGGTTTAGCTGCTTTTCACTGCTGTGTTTATGCCGCTTTACACCCACTTGACACACTAACAGAGAGATATCAATACATAGGTTTTAAGATTATTACTAGTCAGATATATTCTTGTGCGGTGAATAGGGCGTGTTGAGTCCAGTTCTCTGAGCAAGGAGTAGGTCTTGTCTATTACATATTGGGTTTATGGAACGGTACCTGAGCTAATTTGAAACCTTTGTTTTATGTATCACCCCACCTCACCTTTCCCGTTAAGCAGCCATAGTGTGTTTTCTGCATGTGTGACTCTGTTCTGTTTTCTGATTCAGTTCAAGTGTAACGGTTTTTACATTCCCTCTATAAGTGATACCTTATGAGAAGTGCCCTTTTCTGTGTGACTTATTTCACTTAGAGTCGTCGTACCTAAATCCACTCATCATGCTGCTACTAGCCTTATGACATTGATTTCACGGCTGAGTGATATTCCATTGTACATAAGGACCACAACTTCTTTATCCATTTTTCTCTTTCCTGGGATATTGAAGGTGGAATGAAGTGGAGGTCCTTGTCAACAGAGCAGCCCTAAACTTTGGGGTGCTTGTGTCTTGCTGATTTTTAATTTTCCCAATTTATAACCCCATGAGTGGAAGTGCCCTATGCTCTCTAAGCTTTGCTTTTTAGACGTTTCAGGACTCACCGTACACTTCTCCAGAGTGGCTGTTGACAATTTACATCCCGCCCATCAGTGTAGCAAGGCTCCCATTTCTCCATGGCCTGTCCTGCATTTCTGGTTTTGACACTTTTTTCAGCATGCCCCTTTTGACCAATGGGAAGCGAGACATCTTTGTAGCGCTGATTTGCCTTTCCAGGTTGCTTGGTTGGCCAAAAAGGGCGTATGCGTTTTTTCCTGAATATATTCAGGAAAAAACGCATACGCCCTTTTTGGCCAAGGGCATCATTGTCAACGTTTTGCCGCTTTTCATGTGCTTTAAAGGCGATTCGAATCTACCTCCTGAAATCTGTTTCCTGCAATTCTGCCTTGATTTCAAATCCTCTTCTTTGCCTTCCCTCAATATATTTGTGGATGAGAGTTATCATTTATAACTCTGCAGGTTTGTGAATTGCAGTGCCCTGAACCTCCATTTTACAACTCGCTTTTTAGGGAGCTGGCCGCAAAAGCGCAGGATGGCTTCAGCCCCTGTTCTGGTTCCGGGGGGCAGGCTGAGCCTGTGGTTAATTCTTCTTCCTGATGGGAAAATAGAGTGACCTGTGCCTGTCCCAACACCAAGAGCTAGTCTTTCATTGGTTCCACGTCTTCCCGTTCATCCTCAGTACAAATTGCAACCTGTACGGAACAGGAGGTTAAAGGTGCTGATGCTCCAAGGAGGGAGATTGCTAGTAAAGTGGCTGGAATGGCGAACCTAGGCACAAGCAGATGAGAAATGAGGTGCGTTTTAGAAACCTTTCCCCATCACACGGTGTACCATCTTCTGGGTATCTCATGCATGTTTTCGATGTAGGAAGATGCCCTTGAATCTGGAGATTTGGGACCCATGCGATGGGTACCACGCAGTATTACTTTAAAGGGTCTGCGTTTGCTCACCCAACCTCACCAAACCTCTCAGCCGCAACAGTGTCCACCCTTAGGTCTCATCCAGCTGTGGGTCTAGATATGGTCAATCCAGGTTGCATCACAGCCCCTGAACGCATTGTGTAAGAATTTCTCTCTCTTTCACTGTCTTTGTTTCATGGGTTTTTCAAAGTAATTTATTTTTATAATGGGGTTTAGCTGCTTTTCACTGCTGTGTTTATGCCGCTTTTTACCCACTTGACACACTAACAGAGAGATATCAATACATAGGTTTTAAGATTATTACTAGTCAGATATATTCTTGTGCGGTGAATAGGGCGTGTTGAGTCCAGTTCTCTGAGCAAGGAGTAGGTCTTGTCTATTACATATTGGGTTTATGGAACGGTATCTGAGCTAATTTGAAACCCTTGTTTTATGTATCACCCCACCTCACCTTTCCCGTGAAGCAGCCATAGTGTGTTTTCTGCATGTGTGACTCTGTTCTGTTTTGTAATTCAGTTCAAGTGTAACGGTTTTTACATTCCCTCTATAAGTGATACCTTATGAGAAGTGTCCTTTGCTGTGTGACTTATTTCACTTAGAGTCGTCGTACCTAAATCCACTCATCATGCTGCTACTAGCCTTATGACATTGATTTCACGGCTGAGTGATATTCCATTGTACATAAAGACCACAACTTCTTTATCCATTTTTCTCTTTCCTGGGATATTGAAGGTGGAATGAAGTGGAGGTCCTTGTCAACAGAGCAGCCCTAAACTTTGGGGTGCTTGTGTCTTGCTGATTTTTCATTTTCCCAATTTATACCCCCATGAGTGGAAGTGCCCTATGCTCTCTAAGCTTTGCTTTTTAGACGTTTCAGGACTCACCGTACACTTCTCCAGAGTGGCTGTTGACAATTTACATCCCGCCCTTCAGTGTAGCAAGGCTCCCATTTCTCCATGGCCTGTCCTGCATTTCTGGTTTTGACACTTTTTTCAGCATGGCCCTTTTGACCAATGGGAAGCGAGACATCTTTGTAGCGCTGATTTGCCTTTCTAGGTTGCTTGGTTGGCCAAAAAGGGCGTATGCGTTTTTTCCTGAATATATTCAGGAAAAAACGCATACGCCCTTTTTGGCCAAGGGCATCATTGTCAACGTTTTGCCGCTTTTCATGTGCTTTAAAGGCGATTCGAATCTACCTCCTGAAATCTGTTTCCTGCAATTCTGCCTTGATTTCAAATCCTCTTCTTTGCCTTCCCTCAATATATTTGTGGGTGAGAGTTATCATTTATAACTCTGCAGGTTTGTGAATTGCAGTGCCCTGAACCTCCATTTTACAACTCGCTTTTTAGGGAGCTGGCCGCAAAAGCGCAGGATGGCTTCAGCCCCTGTTCTGGTTCCGGCGGGCAGGCTGAGCCTGTGGTTAATTCTTCTTCCTGATGGGAAAATAGAGTGACCTGTGCCTGTCCCAACACCAAGAGCTAGTCTTTCATTGGTTCCACGTCTTCCCGTTCATCCTCAGTACAATTTGCAACCTGTACGGAACAGGAGGTTAAAGGTGCTGATGCTCCAAGGAGGGAGATTGCTAGTAAAGTGGCTGGAATGGCGAACCCGGGCACAAGCAAATGAGAAATGAGGTGCGTTTTAGAAACCTTTCCCCATCACACGGTGTACCATCTTCTGGGTATCTCATGCATGTTTTCAATGTAGGAAGATGCCCTTGAACCTGGAGATTTGGGACCCATGCGATGGGTACCACGCAGTATTACTTTAAAGGGTCTGCGTTTGCTCACCCAACCTCACCAAACCTCTCAGCCGCAACAGTGTCCACCCTTAGGTCTCATCCAGCTGTGGGTCTAGATATGGTCAAACCAGGTTGCATCACAGCCCCTGAACGCATTGTGTAAGAATTTCGTTCTCTTTCACTGTCTTTGTTTCATGGGTTTTTCAAAGTAATTTATTTTTATAATGGGGTTTAGCTGCTTTTCACTGCTGTGTTTATGCCGCTTTACACCCACTTGACACACTAACAGAGAGATATCAATACATAGGTTTTAAAATTATTACTAGTCAGATATATTCTTGTGCGGTGAATAGGGCGTGTTGAGTCCAGTTCTCTGAGCAAGGAGTAGGTCTTGTCTATTACATATTGGGTTTATGGAACGGTACCTGAGCTAATTTGAAACCTTTGTTTTATGTATCACCCCACCTCACCTTTCCCGTTAAGCAGCCATAGTGTGTTTTCTGCATGTGTGACTCTGTTCTGTTTTCTGATTCAGTTCAAGTGTAACGGTTTTTACATTCCCTGTATAAGTGATACCTTATGAGAAGTGCCCTTTTCTGTGTGACTTATTTCACTTAGAGTCGTCGTACCTAAATCCACTCATCATGCTGCTACTAGCCTTATGACATTGATTTCACGGCTGAGTGATATTCCATTGTACATAAGGACCACAACTTCTTTATCCATTTTTCTCTTTCCTGGGATATTGAAGGTGGAATGAAGTGGAGGTCCTTGTCAACAGAGCAGCCCTAAACTTTGGGGTGCTTGTGTCTTGCTGATTTTTCATTTTCCCAATTTATAACCCCATGAGTGGAAGTGCACTATGCTCTCTAAGCTTTGCTTTTTAGACGTTTCAGGACTCACCGTACACTTCTCCAGAGTGGCTGTTGACAATTTACATCCCGCCCATCAGTGTAGCAAGGCTCCCATTTCTCCATGGCCTGTCCTGCATTTCTGGTTTTGACACTTTTTTCAGCATGGCCCTTTTGACCAATGGGAAGCGAGACATCTTTGTAGCGCTGATTTGCCTTTCCAGGTTGCTTGGTTGGCCAAAAAGGGCGTATGCGTTTTTTCCTGAATATATTCAGGAAAAAACGCATACGCCCTTTTTGGCCAAGGGCATCATTGTCAACGTTTTGCCGCTTTTCATGTGCTTTAAAGGCGATTCGAATCTACCTCCTGAAATCTGTTTCCTGCAATTCTGCCTTGATTTCAAATCCTCTTCTTTGCCTTCCCTCAATATATTTGTGGATGAGAGTTATCATTTATAACTCTGCAGGTTTGTGAATTGCAGTGCCCTGAACCTCCATTTTACAACTCGCTTTTTAGGGAGCTGGCCGCAAAAGCGCAGGATGGCTTCAGCCCCTTTTCTGGTTCCGGGGGGCAGGCTGAGCCTGTGGTTAATTCTTCTTCCTGATGGGAAAATAGAGTGACCTGTGCCTGTCCCAACACCAAGAGCTAGTCTTTCATTGGTTCCACGTCTTCCCGTTCATCCTCAGTACAAATTGCAACCTGTACGGAACAGGAGGTTAAAGGTGCTGATGCTCCAAGGAGGGAGATTGCTAGTAAAGTGGCTGGAATGGCGAACCCGGGCACAAGCAAATGAGAAATGAGGTGCGTTTTAGAAACCTTTCCCCATCACACGGTGTACCATCTTCTGGGTATCTCATGCATGTTTTCGATGTAGGAAGATGCCCTTGAACCTGGAGATTTGGGACCCATGCGATGGGTACCACGCAGTATTATTTAAAGGGTCTGCGTTTGCTCACCCAACCTCACCAAACCTCTCAGCCGCAACAGTGTCCACCCTTAGGTCTCATCCAGCTATGGGTCTAGATATGGTCAATCCAGGTTGCATCACAGCCCCTGAACGCATTGTGTAAGAATTTCGCTCTCTTTCACTGTCTTTGTTTCACGGGTTTTTCAAAGTAATTTATTTTTATAATGGGGTTTAGCTGCTTTTCACTGCTGTGTTTATGCCGCTTTACACCCACTTGACACACTAACAGAGAGATATCAATACATAGGTTTTAAGATTATTACTAGTCAGATATATTCTTGTGCGGTGAATAGGGCGTGTTGAGTCCAGTTCTCTGAGCAAGGAGTAGGTCTTGTCTATTACATATTGGTTTTATGGAACGGTATCTGAGCTAATTTGAAACCCTTGTTTTATGTATCACCCCACCTCACCTTTCCCGTTAAGCAGCCATAGTGTGTTTTCTGCATGTGTGACTCTGTTCTGTTTTGTAATTCAGTTCAAGTGTAACGGTTTTTACATTCCCTCTATCAGTGATACCTTATGAGAAGTGTCCTTTTCTGTGTGACTTATTTCACTTAGAGTCGTCGTACCTAAATCCACTCATCATGCTGCTACTAGCCTTATGACATTGATTTCACGGCTGAGTGATATTCCATTGTACATAAGGACCACAACTTCTTTATCCATTTTTCTCTTTCCTGGGATATTGAAGGTGGAATGAAGTGGAGGTCCTTGTCAACAGAGCAGCCCTAAACTTTGGGGTGCTTGTGTCTTGCTGATTTTTCATTTTCCCAATTTATACCCCCATGAGTGGAAGTGCCCTATGCTCTCTAAGCTTTGCTTTTTAGACGTTTCAGGACTCACCGTACACTTCTCCAGAGTGGCTGTTGACAATTTACATCCCGCCCATCAGTGTAGCAAGGCTCCCATTTCTCCATGGCCTGTCCTGCATTTCTGGTTTTGACACTTTTTTCAGCATGGCCCTTTTGACCGATGGGAAGCGAGACATCTTTGTAGCGCTGATTTGCCTTTCCAGGTTGCTTGGTTGGCCAAAAAGGGCGTATGCGTTTTTTCCTGAATATATTCAGGAAAAAACGCATACGCCCTTTTTGGCCAAGGGCATCATTGTCAACGTTTTGCCGCTTTTCATGTGCTTTAAAGGCGATTCGAATCTACCTCCTGAAATCTGTTTCCTGCAATTCTGCCTTGATTTCAAATCCTCTTCTTTGCCTTCCCTCAATATATTTGTGGATGAGAGTTATCATTTATAACTCTGCAGGTTTGTGAATTGCAGTGCCCTGAACCTCCATTTTACAACTCGCTTTTTAGGGAGCTGGCCGCAAAAGCGCAGGATGGCTTCAGGCCCTGTTCTGGTTCCGGGGGGCAGGCTGAGCCTGTGGTTAATTCTTCTTCCTGATGGGAAAATAGAGTGACCTGTGCCTGTCCCAACACCAAGAGCTAGTCTTTCATTGGTTCCACGTCTTCCCGTTCATCCTCAGTACAAATTGCAACCTGTACGGAACAGGAGGTTAAAGGTGCTGATGCTCCAAGGAGGGAGATTGCTAGTAAAGTGGCTGGAATGGCGAACCCGGGCACAAGCAGATGAGAAATGAGGTGCGTTTTAGAAACCTTTCCACATCACACGGTGTACCATCTTCTGGGTATCTCATGCATGTTTTCGATGTAGGAAGATGCCCTTGAACCTGGAGATTTGGGACCCATGCGATGGGTACCACGCAGTATTACTTTAAAGGGTCTGCGTTTGCTCACCCAACCTCACCAAACCTCTCAGCCGCAACAGTGTCCACCCTTATGTCTCATACAGCTGTGGGTCTAGATATGGTCAATCCAGGTTGCATCACAGCCCCTGAACGCATTGTGTAAGAATTTCTCTCTCTTTCACTGTCTTTGTTTCATGGGTTTTTCAAAATAATTTATTTTTATAATGGGTTTTAGCTGCTTTTCACTGCTGTGTTTATGCCGCTTTTTACACACTTGACACACTAACAGAGAGATATCAATACATAGGTTTTAAGATTATTACTAGTCAGATATATTCTTGTGTGGTGAATAGGGCGTGTTGAGTCCAGTTCTCTGAGCAAGGAGTAGGTCTTGTCTATTACATATTGGGTTTATGGAACGGTATCTGAGCTAATTTGAATCCCTTGTTTTATGTATCACCCCACCTCACCTTTCCCGTTAAGCAGCCATAGTGTGTTTTCTGCATGTGTCTCTGTTCTGTTTTCTGATTCAGTTCAAGTGTAACGGTTTTTACATTCCCTCTATAAGTGATACCTTATGAGAAGTGTTCTTTTCTGTGTGACTTATTTCACTTAGAATCGTCGTACCTAAATCCACTCATCATGCTGCTACTAGACTTATGACATTGATTTCATGGCTGAGTGATATTCCATTGTACATAAGGACCACAACTTCATTATCCATTTTTCTCTTTCCTGGGATATTGAAGGTGGAATGAAGTGGAGGTCCTTGTCAACAGAGCAGCCCTAAACTTTGGGGTGCTTGTGTCTTGCTGATTTTTCGTTTTCCCAATTTATACCCCCATGAGTGGAAGTGCCCTATGCTCTCTAAGCTGTGTTTTTTAGATGTTTCAGGACACACCGTACACTTCTGCAGAGTGGCTGTTGGCAATTTACATCCCGCCCATCAGTATAGGAAGGCTCCCATTTCTCCATGGCCTGTCCTGCATTTCTGGTTTTGACATTTTTTTCAGCATGGCCCTTTTGACCGATGGGAAGCGAGACTTGTTTGTAGCGCTGATTTGCCTTTCCAGGTTACTTGGTTGGCCAAAATGGGCGTAGGCGTTTTTTCCTGAATATATTCAGGAAAAAACGCCTACGCCCTTTTTGGCCAAGGGCATCATTGTCAACGATTTTCTGCTTTTCATGTGATTTAAAGGCGATTCGAATCTACCTCCTGAAATCTGTTTCCTGCAATTCTGCCTTGATTTCAAATCCTCTTCTTTGCCTTCCCTCAATATATTTGTGGATGAGAGTTATCATTTATAACTCTGCAGGTTTGTGAATTGCAGTGCCTGAACCTCCATTTTACAACTCGCTTTTTAGGGAGCTGGCCGCAAAAGCGCAGGATGGCTTCAGGCCCGGTTCTGGTTCCGGGGGGCAGGCTGATCCTGTGGTTAATTCTTCTTCCTGATGGGAAAATAGAGTAACCTGTGCCTGTCCCAACACCAAGAGCTAGTCTCTCGTTGGTTCCACGTCTTCCCGTTCATCCTCAGGACAAATTGCAACCTGTACGGAACAGGAGGTTAAAGGTGCTGATGCTCCAAGGAGGGAGATTGCTAGTAAAGTGGCTGGAATGGCGAACCCGGGCACAAGCAGATGAGAAATGAGGTGCGTTTTAGAAACCTTTCCCCATCACACGGTGTACCATCTTCTGGGTATCTCATGCATGTTTTCGATGTAGGAAGATGCCCTTGAAACTGGAGATTTGGGACCCATGCGATGGGTACCACGCAGTATTACTTTAAAGGGTCTGCGTTTGCTCACCCAACCTCACCAAACCTCTCAGCCGCAACAGTGTCCACCCTTAGGTCTCATCCAGCTGTGGGTCTAGATATGGTCAATCCAGGTTGCATCACAGCCCCTGAACGCATTGTGTAAGAATTTCTCTCTCTTTCACTGTCTTTGTTTCATGGGTTTTTCAAAGTAATTTATTTTTATAATGGGGTTTAGCTGCTTTTCACTGCTGTGTTTATGCCGCTTTTTACCCACTTGACACACTAACAGAGAGATATCAATACATAGGTTTTAAGATTATTACTAGTCAGATATATTCTTGTGCGGTGAATAGGGCGTGTTGAGTCCAGTTCTCTGAGCAAGGAGTAGGTCTTGTCTATTACATATTGGGTTTATGGAACGGTATCTGAGCTAATTTGAAACCCTTGTTTTATGTATCACCCCACCTCACCTTTCCCGTTAAGCAGCCATAGTGTGTTTTTTGCATGTGTGACTCTGTTCTGTTTTGTAATTCAGTTCAAGTGTAACGGTTTTTACATTCCCTCTATAAGTGATACCTTATGAGAAGTGCCCTTTTCTGTGTGACTTATTTCACTTAGAGTCGTCGTACCTAAATCCACTCATCATGCTGGTACTAGCCTTATGACATTGATTTCACGGCTGAGTGATATTCCATTGTACATAAGGACCACAACTTCTTTATCCATTTTTCTCTTTCCTGGGATATTGAAGGTGGAATGAAGTGGAGGTCCTTGTCAACAGAGCAGCCCTAAACTTTGGGGTGCTTGTGTCTTGCTGATTTTTAATTTTCCCAATTTTTAACCCCATGAGTGGAAGTGCCCTATGCTCTCTAAGCTTTGTTTTTTAGATGTTTCAGGACTCACCGTACGCTTCTCCAGAGTGGCTGTTGGCAATTTACATCCCGCCCATCAGTGTAGCAAGGCTCCCATTTCTCCATGGCCTGTCCTGCATTTCTGGTTTTGACACTTTATTCAGCATGGCCTTTTTAACCGATGGGAAGCGAGACATCTTTGTAGCGCTGATTTGCCTTTCCAGGTTGCTTGGTTGGCCAAAAAGGGCGTATGCGTTTTTTCCTGAATATATTCAGGAAAAAACGCATACGCCCTTTTTGGCCAAGGGCATCATTGTCAACGTTTTGCCGCTTTTCATGTGCTTTAAAGGCGATTCGAATCTACCTCCTGAAATATGTTTCCTGCAATTCTGCCTTGATTTCAAATCCTCTTCTTTGCCTTCCCTCAATATATTTGTGGACGAGAGTTATCATTTATAACTCTGCAGGTTTGTGAATTGCAGTGCCCTGAACCTCCATTTTACAACTCGCGTTTTTGGGAGATGGCCGCAAAAGCGCAGGATGGCTTCAGGCCCTGTTCTGGTTCCGGGGGGCAGGCTGAGCCTGTGGTTAATTCTTCTTCCTGATGGGAAAATAGAGTGACCTGTGCCTGTCCCAACACCAAGAGCTAGTCTTTCATTGGTTCCACGTCTTCCCGTTCATCCTCAGTACAAATTGCAACCTGTACGGAACAGGAGGTTAAAGGTGCTGATGCTCCAAGGAGGGAGATTGCTAGTAAAGTGGCTGGAATGGCGAACCCGGGCACAAGCAGATGAGAAATGAGGTGCGTTTTAGAAACCTTTCCCCATCATACGGTGTACCATCTTCTTGGTATCTCATGCATGTTTTCGATGTAGGAAGATGCCCTTGAACCTGGAGATTTGGGACCCATGCGATGGGTACCACGCAGTATTACTTTAAAGGGTCTGCGTTTGCTCACCCAACCTCACCAAACTTCTCAGCCGCAACAGTGTCCACCCTTATGTCTCATCCAGCTGTGGGTCTAGATATGGTCAATCCAGGTTGCATCACAGCCCCTGAACGCATTGTGTAAGAATTTCTCTCTCTTTCACTGTCTTTGTTTCATGGGTTTTTCAAAGTAATTTATTTTTATAATGGGGTTTAGCTGCTTTTCACTGCTGTGTTTATGCCGCTTTTTACCCACTTGACACACTAACACAAAGATATCAATACATAGGTTTTAAGATTATTACTAGTCAGATATATTCTTGTGCGGTGAATAGGGCGTGTTGAGTCCAGTTCTCTGAGCAAGGAGTAGGTCTTGTCTATTACATATTGGGTTTATGGAACGGTATCTGAGCTAATTTGAAACCCTTGTTTTATGTATCACCCCACCTCACCTTTCCCGTTAAGCAGCCATAGTGTGTTTTCTGCATGTGTGACTCTGTTCTGTTTTGTAATTCAGTTCAAGTGTAACGGTTTTTACATTCCCTCTATCAGTGATACCTTATGAGAAGTGCCCTTTTCTGTGTGACTTATTTCACTTAGAGTCGTCGTACCTAAATCCACTCATCATGCTGCTACTAGCCTTATGACATTGATTTCACGGCTGAGTGATATTCCATTGTACATAAGGACCACAACTTCTTTATCCATTTTTCTCTTTCCTGGGATATTGAAGGTGGAATGAAGTGGAGGTCCTTGTCAACAGAGCAGCCCTAAACTTTGGGGTGCTTGTGTCTTGCTGATTTTTAATTTTCCCAATTTATAACCCCATGAGTGGAAGTGCCCTATGCTCTCTAAGCTTTGCTTTTTAGACGTTTCAGGACTCACCGTACACTTCTCCAGAGTGGCTGTTGACAATTTACATCCCGCCCATCAGTGTAGCAAGGCTCCCATTTCTCCATGGCCTGTCCTGCATTTCTGGTTTTGACACTTTTTTCAGCATGGCCCTTTTGACCAATGGGAAGCGAGACATCTTTGTAGCGTTGATTTGCCTTTCCAGGTTGCTTGGTTGGCCAAAAAGGGCGTATGCGTTTTTTCCTGAATATATTCAGGAAAAAACGCATACGCCCTTTTTGGGCAAGGGCATCATTGTCAACGTTTTGCCGCTTTTCATGTGCTTTAAAGGCGATTCGAATCTACCTCCTGAAATCTGTTTCCTGCAATTCTGCCTTGATTTCAAATCCTCTTCTTTGCCTTCCCTCAATATATTTGTGGATGAGAGTTATCATTTATAACTCTGCAGGTTTGTGAATTGCAGTGCCCTGAACCTCCATTTTACAACTCGCTTTTTAGGGAGCTGGCCGCAAAAGCGCAGGATGGCTTCAGGCCCTGTTCTGTTTCCGGGGGGCAGGCTGAGCCTGTGGTTAATTCTTCTTCCTGATGGGAAAATAGAGTGACCTGTGCCTGTCCCAACACCAAGAGCTAGTCTTTCATTGGTTCCACGTCTTCCCGTTCATCCTCAGTACAAATTGCAACCTGTACGGAACAGGAGGTTAAAGGTGCTGATGCTCCAAGGAGGGAGATTGCTAGTAAAGTGGCTGGAATGGCGAACCCGGGCACAAAGCAAATGAGAAATGAGTTGCGTTTTAGAAACCTTTCCCCATCACACGGTGTACCATCTTCTGGGTATCTCATGCATGTTTTCGATGTAGGAAGATGCCCTTGAACCTGGAGATTTGGGACCCATGCGATGGGTACCACGCAGTATTACTTTAAAGGGTCTGCGTTTGCTCACCCAACCTCACCAAACCTCTCAGCCACAACAGTGTCCACCCTTAGGTCTCATCCAGCTGTGGGTCTAGATATGGTCAATCCAGGTTGCATCACAGCCCCTGAACGCATTGTGTAAGAATTTCGCTCTCTTTCACTGTCTTTGTTTCACGGGTTTTTCAAAGTAATTTATTTTTATAATGGGGTTTAGCTGCTTTTCACTTCTGTGTTTATGCCGCTTTACACCCACTTGACACACTAACAGAGAGATATCAATACATAGGTTTTAAGATTATTACTAGTCAGATATATTCTTGTGCGGTGAATAGGGCGTGTTGAGTCCAGTTCTCTGAGCAAGGAGTAGGTCTTGTCTATTACATATTGGGTTTATGGAACGGTACCTGAGCTAATTTGAAACCTTTGTTTTATGTATCACCCCACCTCACCTTTCCCGTTAAGCAGCCATAGTGTGTTTTCTGCATGTGTGACTCTGTTCTGTTTTCTGATTCAGTTCAAGTGTAACGGTTTTTACATTCCCTGTATAAGTGATACCTTATGAGAAGTGCCCTTTTCTGTGTGACTTATTTCACTTAGAGTCGTCGTACCTAAATCCACTCATCATGCTGCTACTAGCCTTATGACATTGATTTCACGGCTGAGTGATATTCCATTGTACATAAGGACCACAACTTCTTTATCCATTTTTCTCTTTCCTGGGATATTGAAGGTGGAATGAAGTGGAGGTCCTTGTCAACAGAGCAGCCCTAAACTTTGGGGTGCTTGTGTCTTGCTGATTTTTCATTTTCCCAATTTATAACCCCATGAGTGGAAGTGCACTATGCTCTCTAAGCTTTGCTTTTTAGACGTTTCAGGACTCACCGTACACTTCTCCAGAGTGGCTGTTGACAATTTACATCCCGCCCATCAGTGTAGCAAGGCTCCCATTTCTCCATGGCCTGTCCTGCATTTCTGGTTTTGACACTTTTTTCAGCATGGCCCTTTTGACCAATGGGAAGCGAGACATCTTTGTAGCGCTGATTTGCCTTTCCAGGTTGCTTGGTTGGCCAAAAAGGGCGTATGCGTTTTTTCCTGAATATATTCAGGAAAAAACGCATACGCCCTTTTTGGCCAAGGGCATCATTGTCAACGTTTTGCCGCTTTTCATGTGCTTTAAAGGCGATTCGAATCTACCTCCTGAAATCTGTTTCCTGCAATTCTGCCTTGATTTCAAATCCTCTTCTTTGCCTTCCCTCAATATATTTGTGGATGAGAGTTATCATTTATAACTCTGCAGGTTTGTGAATTGCAGTGCCCTGAACCTCCATTTTACAACTCGCTTTTTAGGGAGCTGGCCGCAAAAGCGCAGGATGGCTTCAGCCCCTTTTCTGGTTCCGGGGGGCAGGCTGAGCCTGTGGTTAATTCTTCTTCCTGATGGGAAAATAGAGTGACCTGTGCCTGTCCCAACACCAAGAGCTAGTCTTTCATTGGTTCCACGTCTTCCCGTTCATCCTCAGTACAAATTGCAACCTGTACGGAACAGGAGGTTAAAGGTGCTGATGCTCCAAGGAGGGAGATTGCTAGTAAAGTGGCTGGAATGGCGAACCCGGGCACAAGCAAATGAGAAATGAGGTGCGTTTTAGAAACCTTTCCCCATCACACGGTGTACCATCTTCTGGGTATCTCATGCATGTTTTCGATGTAGGAAGATGCCCTTGAACCTGGAGATTTGGGACCCATGCGATGGGTACCACGCAGTATTATTTAAAGGGTCTGCGTTTGCTCACCCAACCTCACCAAACCTCTCAGCCGCAACAGTGTCCACCCTTAGGTCTCATCCAGCTATGGGTCTAGATATGGTCAATCCAGGTTGCATCACAGCCCCTGAACGCATTGTGTAAGAATTTCGCTCTCTTTCACTGTCTTTGTTTCACGGGTTTTTCAAAGTAATTTATTTTTATAATGGGGTTTAGCTGCTTTTCACTGCTGTGTTTATGCCGCTTTACACCCACTTGACACACTAACAGAGAGATATCAATACATAGGTTTTAAGATTATTACTAGTCAGATATATTCTTGTGCGGTGAATAGGGCGTGTTGAGTCCAGTTCTCTGAGCAAGGAGTAGGTCTTGTCTATTACATATTGGTTTTATGGAACGGTATCTGAGCTAATTTGAAACCCTTGTTTTATGTATCACCCCACCTCACCTTTCCCGTTAAGCAGCCATAGTGTGTTTTCTGCATGTGTGACTCTGTTCTGTTTTGTAATTCAGTTCAAGTGTAACGGTTTTTACATTCCCTCTATCAGTGATACCTTATGAGAAGTGTCCTTTTCTGTGTGACTTATTTCACTTAGAGTCGTCGTACCTAAATCCACTCATCATGCTGCTACTAGCCTTATGACATTGATTTCACGGCTGAGTGATATTCCATTGTACATAAGGACCACAACTTCTTTATCCATTTTTCTCTTTCCTGGGATATTGAAGGTGGAATGAAGTGGAGGTCCTTGTCAACAGAGCAGCCCTAAACTTTGGGGTGCTTGTGTCTTGCTGATTTTTCATTTTCCCAATTTATACCCCCATGAGTGGAAGTGCCCTATGCTCTCTAAGCTTTGCTTTTTAGACGTTTCAGGACTCACCGTACACTTCTCCAGAGTGGCTGTTGACAATTTACATCCCGCCCATCAGTGTAGCAAGGCTCCCATTTCTCCATGGCCTGTCCTGCATTTCTGGTTTTGACACTTTTTTCAGCATGGCCCTTTTGACCGATGGGAAGCGAGACATCTTTGTAGCGCTGATTTGCCTTTCCAGGTTGCTTGGTTGGCCAAAAAGGGCGTATGCGTTTTTTCCTGAATATATTCAGGAAAAAACGCATACGCCCTTTTTGGCCAAGGGCATCATTGTCAACGTTTTGCCGCTTTTCATGTGCTTTAAAGGCGATTCGAATCTACCTCCTGAAATCTGTTTCCTGCAATTCTGCCTTGATTTCAAATCCTCTTCTTTGCCTTCCCTCAATATATTTGTGGATGAGAGTTATCATTTATAACTCTGCAGGTTTGTGAATTGCAGTGCCCTGAACCTCCATTTTACAACTCGCTTTTTAGGGAGCTGGCCGCAAAAGCGCAGGATGGCTTCAGGCCCTGTTCTGGTTCCGGGGGGCAGGCTGAGCCTGTGGTTAATTCTTCTTCCTGATGGGAAAATAGAGTGACCTGTGCCTGTCCCAACACCAAGAGCTAGTCTTTCATTGGTTCCACGTCTTCCCGTTCATCCTCAGTACAAATTGCAACCTGTACGGAACAGGAGGTTAAAGGTGCTGATGCTCCAAGGAGGGAGATTGCTAGTAAAGTGGCTGGAATGGCGAACCCGGGCACAAGCAGATGAGAAATGAGGTGCGTTTTAGAAACCTTTCCACATCACACGGTGTACCATCTTCTGGGTATCTCATGCATGTTTTCGATGTAGGAAGATGCCCTTGAACCTGGAGATTTGGGACCCATGCGATGGGTACCACGCAGTATTACTTTAAAGGGTCTGCGTTTGCTCACCCAACCTCACCAAACCTCTCAGCCGCAACAGTGTCCACCCTTATGTCTCATACAGCTGTGGGTCTAGATATGGTCAATCCAGGTTGCATCACAGCCCCTGAACGCATTGTGTAAGAATTTCTCTCTCTTTCACTGTCTTTGTTTCATGGGTTTTTCAAAATAATTTATTTTTATAATGGGTTTTAGCTGCTTTTCACTGCTGTGTTTATGCCGCTTTTTACACACTTGACACACTAACAGAGAGATATCAATACATAGGTTTTAAGATTATTACTAGTCAGATATATTCTTGTGTGGTGAATAGGGCGTGTTGAGTCCAGTTCTCTGAGCAAGGAGTAGGTCTTGTCTATTACATATTGGGTTTATGGAACGGTATCTGAGCTAATTTGAATCCCTTGTTTTATGTATCACCCCACCTCACCTTTCCCGTTAAGCAGCCATAGTGTGTTTTCTGCATGTGTCTCTGTTCTGTTTTCTGATTCAGTTCAAGTGTAACGGTTTTTACATTCCCTCTATAAGTGATACCTTATGAGAAGTGTTCTTTTCTGTGTGACTTATTTCACTTAGAATCGTCGTACCTAAATCCACTCATCATGCTGCTACTAGACTTATGACATTGATTTCATGGCTGAGTGATATTCCATTGTACATAAGGACCACAACTTCATTATCCATTTTTCTCTTTCCTGGGATATTGAAGGTGGAATGAAGTGGAGGTCCTTGTCAACAGAGCAGCCCTAAACTTTGGGGTGCTTGTGTCTTGCTGATTTTTCGTTTTCCCAATTTATACCCCCATGAGTGGAAGTGCCCTATGCTCTCTAAGCTGTGTTTTTTAGATGTTTCAGGACACACCGTACACTTCTGCAGAGTGGCTGTTGGCAATTTACATCCCGCCCATCAGTATAGGAAGGCTCCCATTTCTCCATGGCCTGTCCTGCATTTCTGGTTTTGACATTTTTTTCAGCATGGCCCTTTTGACCGATGGGAAGCGAGACTTGTTTGTAGCGCTGATTTGCCTTTCCAGGTTACTTGGTTGGCCAAAATGGGCGTAGGCGTTTTTTCCTGAATATATTCAGGAAAAAACGCCTACGCCCTTTTTGGCCAAGGGCATCATTGTCAACGATTTTCTGCTTTTCATGTGATTTAAAGGCGATTCGAATCTACCTCCTGAAATCTGTTTCCTGCAATTCTGCCTTGATTTCAAATCCTCTTCTTTGCCTTCCCTCAATATATTTGTGGATGAGAGTTATCATTTATAACTCTGCAGGTTTGTGAATTGCAGTGCCTGAACCTCCATTTTACAACTCGCTTTTTAGGGAGCTGGCCGCAAAAGCGCAGGATGGCTTCAGGCCCGGTTCTGGTTCCGGGGGGCAGGCTGATCCTGTGGTTAATTCTTCTTCCTGATGGGAAAATAGAGTAACCTGTGCCTGTCCCAACACCAAGAGCTAGTCTCTCGTTGGTTCCACGTCTTCCCGTTCATCCTCAGGACAAATTGCAACCTGTACGGAACAGGAGGTTAAAGGTGCTGATGCTCCAAGGAGGGAGATTGCTAGTAAAGTGGCTGGAATGGCGAACCCGGGCACAAGCAGATGAGAAATGAGGTGCGTTTTAGAAACCTTTCCCCATCACACGGTGTACCATCTTCTGGGTATCTCATGCATGTTTTCGATGTAGGAAGATGCCCTTGAAACTGGAGATTTGGGACCCATGCGATGGGTACCACGCAGTATTACTTTAAAGGGTCTGCGTTTGCTCACCCAACCTCACCAAACCTCTCAGCCGCAACAGTGTCCACCCTTAGGTCTCATCCAGCTGTGGGTCTAGATATGGTCAATCCAGGTTGCATCACAGCCCCTGAACGCATTGTGTAAGAATTTCTCTCTCTTTCACTGTCTTTGTTTCATGGGTTTTTCAAAGTAATTTATTTTTATAATGGGGTTTAGCTGCTTTTCACTGCTGTGTTTATGCCGCTTTTTACCCACTTGACACACTAACAGAGAGATATCAATACATAGGTTTTAAGATTATTACTAGTCAGATATATTCTTGTGCGGTGAATAGGGCGTGTTGAGTCCAGTTCTCTGAGCAAGGAGTAGGTCTTGTCTATTACATATTGGGTTTATGGAACGGTATCTGAGCTAATTTGAAACCCTTGTTTTATGTATCACCCCACCTCACCTTTCCCGTTAAGCAGCCATAGTGTGTTTTTTGCATGTGTGACTCTGTTCTGTTTTGTAATTCAGTTCAAGTGTAACGGTTTTTACATTCCCTCTATAAGTGATACCTTATGAGAAGTGCCCTTTTCTGTGTGACTTATTTCACTTAGAGTCGTCGTACCTAAATCCACTCATCATGCTGGTACTAGCCTTATGACATTGATTTCACGGCTGAGTGATATTCCATTGTACATAAGGACCACAACTTCTTTATCCATTTTTCTCTTTCCTGGGATATTGAAGGTGGAATGAAGTGGAGGTCCTTGTCAACAGAGCAGCCCTAAACTTTGGGGTGCTTGTGTCTTGCTGATTTTTAATTTTCCCAATTTTTAACCCCATGAGTGGAAGTGCCCTATGCTCTCTAAGCTTTGTTTTTTAGATGTTTCAGGACTCACCGTACGCTTCTCCAGAGTGGCTGTTGGCAATTTACATCCCGCCCATCAGTGTAGCAAGGCTCCCATTTCTCCATGGCCTGTCCTGCATTTCTGGTTTTGACACTTTATTCAGCATGGCCTTTTTAACCGATGGGAAGCGAGACATCTTTGTAGCGCTGATTTGCCTTTCCAGGTTGCTTGGTTGGCCAAAAAGGGCGTATGCGTTTTTTCCTGAATATATTCAGGAAAAAACGCATACGCCCTTTTTGGCCAAGGGCATCATTGTCAACGTTTTGCCGCTTTTCATGTGCTTTAAAGGCGATTCGAATCTACCTCCTGAAATATGTTTCCTGCAATTCTGCCTTGATTTCAAATCCTCTTCTTTGCCTTCCCTCAATATATTTGTGGACGAGAGTTATCATTTATAACTCTGCAGGTTTGTGAATTGCAGTGCCCTGAACCTCCATTTTACAACTCGCGTTTTTGGGAGATGGCCGCAAAAGCGCAGGATGGCTTCAGGCCCTGTTCTGGTTCCGGGGGGCAGGCTGAGCCTGTGGTTAATTCTTCTTCCTGATGGGAAAATAGAGTGACCTGTGCCTGTCCCAACACCAAGAGCTAGTCTTTCATTGGTTCCACGTCTTCCCGTTCATCCTCAGTACAAATTGCAACCTGTACGGAACAGGAGGTTAAAGGTGCTGATGCTCCAAGGAGGGAGATTGCTAGTAAAGTGGCTGGAATGGCGAACCCGGGCACAAGCAGATGAGAAATGAGGTGCGTTTTAGAAACCTTTCCCCATCATACGGTGTACCATCTTCTTGGTATCTCATGCATGTTTTCGATGTAGGAAGATGCCCTTGAACCTGGAGATTTGGGACCCATGCGATGGGTACCACGCAGTATTACTTTAAAGGGTCTGCGTTTGCTCACCCAACCTCACCAAACTTCTCAGCCGCAACAGTGTCCACCCTTATGTCTCATCCAGCTGTGGGTCTAGATATGGTCAATCCAGGTTGCATCACAGCCCCTGAACGCATTGTGTAAGAATTTCTCTCTCTTTCACTGTCTTTGTTTCATGGGTTTTTCAAAGTAATTTATTTTTATAATGGGGTTTAGCTGCTTTTCACTGCTGTGTTTATGCCGCTTTTTACCCACTTGACACACTAACACAAAGATATCAATACATAGGTTTTAAGATTATTACTAGTCAGATATATTCTTGTGCGGTGAATAGGGCGTGTTGAGTCCAGTTCTCTGAGCAAGGAGTAGGTCTTGTCTATTACATATTGGGTTTATGGAACGGTATCTGAGCTAATTTGAAACCCTTGTTTTATGTATCACCCCACCTCACCTTTCCCGTTAAGCAGCCATAGTGTGTTTTCTGCATGTGTGACTCTGTTCTGTTTTGTAATTCAGTTCAAGTGTAACGGTTTTTACATTCCCTCTATCAGTGATACCTTATGAGAAGTGCCCTTTTCTGTGTGACTTATTTCACTTAGAGTCGTCGTACCTAAATCCACTCATCATGCTGCTACTAGCCTTATGACATTGATTTCACGGCTGAGTGATATTCCATTGTACATAAGGACCACAACTTCTTTATCCATTTTTCTCTTTCCTGGGATATTGAAGGTGGAATGAAGTGGAGGTCCTTGTCAACAGAGCAGCCCTAAACTTTGGGGTGCTTGTGTCTTGCTGATTTTTAATTTTCCCAATTTATAACCCCATGAGTGGAAGTGCCCTATGCTCTCTAAGCTTTGCTTTTTAGACGTTTCAGGACTCACCGTACACTTCTCCAGAGTGGCTGTTGACAATTTACATCCCGCCCATCAGTGTAGCAAGGCTCCCATTTCTCCATGGCCTGTCCTGCATTTCTGGTTTTGACACTTTTTTCAGCATGGCCCTTTTGACCAATGGGAAGCGAGACATCTTTGTAGCGTTGATTTGCCTTTCCAGGTTGCTTGGTTGGCCAAAAAGGGCGTATGCGTTTTTTCCTGAATATATTCAGGAAAAAACGCATACGCCCTTTTTGGCCAAGGGCATCATTGTCAACGTTTTGCCGCTTTTCATGTGCTTTAAAGGCGATTCGAATCTACCTCCTGAAATCTGTTTCCTGCAATTCTGCCTTGATTTCAAATCCTCTTCTTTGCCTTCCCTCAATATATTTGTGGATGAGAGTTATCATTTATAACTCTGCAGGTTTGTGAATTGCAGTGCCCTGAACCTCCATTTTACAACTCGCTTTTTAGGGAGCTGGCCGCAAAAGCGCAGGATGGCTTCAGGCCCTGTTCTGTTTCCGGGGGGCAGGCTGAGCCTGTGGTTAATTCTTCTTCCTGATGGGAAAATAGAGTGACCTGTGCCTGTCCCAACACCAAGAGCTAGTCTTTCATTGGTTCCACGTCTTCCCGTTCATCCTCAGTACAAATTGCAACCTGTACGGAACAGGAGGTTAAAGGTGCTGATGCTCCAAGGAGGGAGATTGCTAGTAAAGTGGCTGGAATGGCGAACCCGGGCACAAAGCAAATGAGAAATGAGTTGCGTTTTAGAAACCTTTCCCCATCACACGGTGTACCATCTTCTGGGTATCTCATGCATGTTTTCGATGTAGGAAGATGCCCTTGAACCTGGAGATTTGGGACCCATGCGATGGGTACCACGCAGTATTACTTTAAAGGGTCTGCGTTTGCTCACCCAACCTCACCAAACCTCTCAGCCACAACAGTGTCCACCCTTAGGTCTCATCCAGCTGTGGGTCTAGATATGGTCAATCCAGGTTGCATCACAGCCCCTGAACGCATTGTGTAAGAATTTCGCTCTCTTTCACTGTCTTTGTTTCACGGGTTTTTCAAAGTAATTTATTTTTATAATGGGGTTTAGCTGCTTTTCACTTCTGTGTTTATGCCGCTTTACACCCACTTGACACACTAACAGAGAGATATCAATACATAGGTTTTAAGATTATTACTAGTCAGATATATTCTTGTGCGGTGAATAGGGCGTGTTGAGTCCAGTTCTCTGAGCAAGGAGTAGGTCTTGTCTATTACATATTGGTTTTATGGAACGGTATCTGAGCTAATTTGAAACCCTTGTTTTATGTATCACCCCACCTCAACTTTCCCGTTAAGCAGCCATAGTGTGTTTTTTGCATGTGTGACTCTGTTCTGTTTTGTAATTCAGTTCAAGTGTAACGGTTTTTACATTCCCTCTATAAGTGATACCTTATGAGAAGTGCCCTTTTCTGTGTGACTTATTTCACTTAGAGTCGTCGTACCTAAATCCACTCATCATGCTGGTACTAGCCTTATGACATTGATTTCACGGCTGAGTGATATTCCATTGTACATAAGGACCACAACTTCTTTATCCATTTTTCTCTTTCCTGGGATATTGAAGGTGGAATGAAGTGGAGGTCCTTGTCAACAGAGCAGCCCTAAACTTTGGGGTGCTTGTGTCTTGCTGATTTTTAATTTTCCCAATTTTTAACCCCATGAGTGGAAGTGCCCTATGCTCTCTAAGCTTTGTTTTTTAGATGTTTCAGGACTCACCGTACGCTTCTCCAGAGTGGCTGTTGGCAATTTACATCCCGCCCATCAGTGTAGCAAGGCTCCCATTTCTCCATGGCCTGTCCTGCATTTCTGGTTTTGACACTTTATTCAGCATGGCCTTTTTAACCGATGGGAAGCGAGACATCTTTGTAGCGCTGATTTGCCTTTCCAGGTTGCTTGGTTGGCCAAAAAGGGCGTATGCGTTTTTTCCTGAATATATTCAGGAAAAAACGCATACGCCCTTTTTGGCCAAGGGCATCATTGTCAACGTTTTGCCCCTTTTCATGTGCTTTAAAGGCGATTCGAATCTACCTCCTGAAATATGTTTCCTGCAATTCTGCCTTGATTTCAAATCCTCTTCTTTGCCTTCCCTCAATATATTTGTGGACGAGAGTTATCATTTATAACTCTGCAGGTTTGTGAATTGCAGTGCCCTGAACCTCCATTTTACAACTCGCGTTTTTGGGAGATGGCCGCAAAAGCGCAGGATGGCTTCAGGCCCTGTTCTGGTTCCGGGGGGCAGGCTGAGCCTGTGGTTAATTCTTCTTCCTGATGGGAAAATAGAGTGACCTGTGCCTGTCCCAACACCAAGAGCTAGTCTTTCATTGGTTCCACGTCTTCCCGTTCATCCTCAGTACAAATTGCAACCTGTACGGAACAGGAGGTTAAAGGTGCTGATGCTCCAAGGAGGGAGATTGCTAGTAAAGTGGCTGGAATGGCGAACCCGGGCACAAGCAGATGAGAAATGAGGTGCGTTTTAGAAACCTTTCCCCATCATACGGTGTACCATCTTCTTGGTATCTCATGCATGTTTTCGATATAGGAAGATGCCCTTGAACCTGGAGATTTGGGACCCATGCGATGGGTACCACGCAGTATTACTTTAAAGGGTCTGCGTTTGCTCACCCAACCTCACCAAACTTCTCAGCCGCAACAGTGTCCACCCTTATGTCTCATCCAGCTGTGGGTCTAGATATGGTCAATCCAGGTTGCATCACAGCCCCTGAACGCATTGTGTAAGAATTTCTCTCTCTTTCACTGTCTTTGTTTCATGGGTTTTTCAAAGTAATTTATTTTTATAATGGGGTTTAGCTGCTTTTCACTGCTGTGTTTATGCCGCTTTTTACCCACTTGACACACTAACACAAAGATATCAATACATAGGTTTTAAGATTATTACTAGTCAGATATATTCTTGTGCGGTGAATAGGGCGTGTTGAGTCCAGTTCTCTGAGCAAGGAGTAGGTCTTGTCTATTACATATTGGGTTTATGGAACGGTATCTGAGCTAATTTGAAACCCTTGTTTTATGTATCACCCCACCTCACCTTTCCCGTTAAGCAGCCATAGTGTGTTTTCTGCATGTGTGACTCTGTTCTGTTTTGTAATTCAGTTTAAGTGTAACGGTTTTTACATTCCCTCTATAAGTGATACCTTATGAGAAGTGCCCTTTTCTGTGTGACTTATTTCACTTAGAGTCGTCGTACCTAAATCCACTCATCATGCTGCTACTAGCCTTATGACATTGATTTCACGGCTGAGTGATATTCCATTGTACATAAGGACCACAACTTCTTTATCCATTTTTCTCTTTCCTGGGATATTGAAGGTGGAATGAAGTGGAGGTCCTTGTCAACAGAGCAGCCCTAAACTTTGGGGTGCTTGTGTCTTGCTGATTTTTAATTTTCCCAATTTATAACCCCATGAGTGGAAGTGCCCTATGCTCTCTAAGCTTTGCTTTTTAGACGTTTCAGGACTCACCGTACACTTCTCCAGAGTGGCTGTTGACAATTTACATCCCGCCCATCAGTGTAGCAAGGCTCCCATTTCTCCATGGCCTGTCCTGCATTTCTGGTTTTGACACTTTTTTCAGCATGGCCCTTTTGACCAATGGGAAGCGAGACATCTTTGTAGCGTTGATCTGCCTTTCCAGGTTGCTTGGTTGGCCAAAAAGGGCGTATGCGTTTTTTCCTGAATATATTCAGGAAAAAACGCATACGCCCTTTTTGGCCAAGGGCATCATTGTCAACGTTTTGCCACTTTTCATGTGCTTTAAAGGCGATTCGAATCTACCTCCTGAAATCTGTTTCCTGCAATTCTGCCTTGATTTCAAATCCTCTTCTTTGCCTTCCCTCAATATATTTGTGGATGAGAGTTATCATTTATAACTCTGCAGGTTTGTGAATTGCAGTGCCCTGAACCTCCATTTTACAACTCGCTTTTTAGGGAGCTGGCCGCAAAAGCGCAGGATGGCTTCAGGCCCTGTTCTGGTTCCGGGGGGCAGGCTGAGCCTGTGGTTAATTCTTCTTCCTGATGGGAAAATAGAGTGACCTGTGCCTGTCCCAACACCAAGAGCTAGTCTTTCATTGGTTCCACGTCTTCCCGTTCATCCTCAGTACAAATTGCAACCTGTACGGAACAGGAGGTTAAAGGTGCTGATGCTCCAAGGAGGGAGATTGCTAGTAAAGTGGCTGGAATGGCGAACCCGGGCACAAGCAAATGAGAAATGAGTTGCGTTTTAGAAACCTTTCCCCATCACACGGTGTACCATCTTCTGGGTATCTCATGCATGTTTTCGATGTAGGAAGATGCCCTTGAACCTGGAGATTTGGGACCCATGCGATGGGTACCACGCAGTATTACTTTAAAGGGTCTGCGTTTGCTCACCCAACCTCACCAAACCTCTCAGCCGCAACAGTGTCCACCCTTAGGTCTCATCCAGCTGTGGGTCTAGATATGGTCAATCCAGGTTGCATCACAGCCCCTGAACGCATTGTGTAAGAATTTCGCTCTCTTTCACTGTCTTTGTTTCACGGGTTTTTCAAAGTAATTTATTTTTATAATGGGGTTTAGCTGCTTTTCACTGCTGTGTTTATGCCGCTTTACACCCACTTGACACACTAACAGAGAGATATCAATACATAGGTTTTAAGATTATTACTAGTCAGATATATTCTTGTGCGGTGAATAGGGCGTGTTGAGTCCAGTTCTCTGAGCAAGGAGTAGGTCTTGTCTATTACATATTGGTTTTATGGAACGGTATCTGAGCTAATTTGAAACCCTTGTTTTATGTATCACCCCACCTCACCTTTCCCGTTAAGCAGCCATAGTGTGTTTTCTGCATGTGTGACTCTGTTCTGTTTTGTAATTCAGTTCAAGTGTAACGGTTTTTACATTCCCTCTATCAGTGATACCTTATGAGAAGTGTCCTTTTCTGTGTGACTTATTTCACTTAGAGTCGTCGTACCTAAATCCACTCATCATGCTGCTACTAGCCTTATGACATTGATTTCACGGCTGAGTGATATTCCATTGTACATAAGGACCACAACTTCTTTATCCATTTTTCTCTTTCCTGGGATATTGAAGGTGGAATGAAGTGGAGGTCCTTGTCAACAGAGCAGCCCTAAACTTTGGGGTGCTTGTGTCTTGCTGATTTTTCATTTTCCCAATTTATACCCCCATGAGTGGAAGTGCCCTATGCTCTCTAAGCTTTGCTTTTTAGACGTTTCAGGACTCACCGTACACTTCTCCAGAGTGGCTGTTGACAATTTACATCCCGCCCATCAGTGTAGCAAGGCTCCCATTTCTCCATGGCCTGTCCTGCATTTCTGGTTTTGACACTTTTTTCAGCATGGCCCTTTTGACCGATGGGAAGCGAGACATCTTTGTAGCGCTGATTTGCCTTTCCAGGTTGCTTGGTTGGCCAAAAAGGGCGTATGCGTTTTTTCCTGAATATATTCAGGAAAAAACGCATACGCCCTTTTTGGCCAAGGGCATCATTGTCAACGTTTTGCCGCTTTTCATGTGCTTTAAAGGCGATTCGAATCTACCTCCTGAAATCTGTTTCCTGCAATTCTGCCTTGATTTCAAATCCTCTTCTTTGCCTTCCCTCAATATATTTGTGGATGAGAGTTATCATTTATAACTCTGCAGGTTTGTGAATTGCAGTGCCCTGAACCTCCATTTTACAACTCGCTTTTTAGGGAGCTGGCCGCAAAAGCGCAGGATGGCTTCAGGCCCTGTTCTGGTTCCGGGGGGCAGGCTGAGCCTGTGGTTAATTCTTCTTCCTGATGGGAAAATAGAGTGACCTGTGCCTGTCCCAACACCAAGAGCTAGTCTTTCATTGGTTCCACGTCTTCCCGTTCATCCTCAGTACAAATTGCAACCTGTACGGAACAGGAGGTTAAAGGTGCTGATGCTCCAAGGAGGGAGATTGCTAGTAAAGTGGCTGGAATGGCGAACCCGGGCACAAGCAGATGAGAAATGAGGTGCGTTTTAGAAACCTTTCCCCATCACACGGTGTACCATCTTCTGGGTATCTCATGCATGTTTTCGATGTAGGAAGATGACCTTGAACCTGGAGATTTGGGACCCATGCGATGGGTACCACGCAGTATTACTTTAAAGGGTCTGCGTTTGCTCACCCAACCTCACCAAACCTCTCAGCCGCAACAGTGTCCACCCTTATGTCTCATCCAGCTGTGGGTCTAGATATGGTCAATCCAGGTTGCATCACAGCCCCTGAACGCATTGTGTAAGAATTTCGCTCTCTTTCACTGTCTTTGTTTCATGGGTTTTTCAAAATAATTTATTTTTATAATGGGGTTTAGCTGCTTTTCACTGCTGTGTTTATGCCGCTTTTTACCCACTTGACACACTAACAGAGAGATATCAATACATAGGTTTTAAGATTATTACTAGTCAGATATATTCTTGTGTGGTGAATAGGGCGTGTTGAGTCCAGTTCTCTGAGCAAGGAGTAGGTCTTGTCTATTACATATTGGGTTTATGGAATGGTATCTGAGCTAATTTGAAACCCTTGTTTTATGTATCACCCCACCTCACCTTTCCCGTTAAGCAGCCATAGTGTGTTTTTTGCATGTGTGACTCTGTTCTGTTTTGTAATTCAGTTCAAGTGTAACGGTTTTTACATTCCCTCTATAAGTGATACCTTATGAGAAGTGCCCTTTTCTGTGTGACTTATTTCACTTAGAGTCGTCGTACCTAAATCCACTCATCATGCTGGTACTAGCCTTATGACATTGATTTCACGGCTGAGTGATATTCCATTGTACATAAGGACCACAACTTCTTTATCCATTTTTCTCTTTCCTGGGATATTGAAGGTGGAATGAAGTGGAGGTCCTTGTCAACAGAGCAGCCCTAAACTTTGGGGTGCTTGTGTCTTGCTGATTTTTAATTTTCCCAATTTTTAACCCCATGAGTGGAAGTGCCCTATGCTCTCTAAGCTTTGTTTTTTAGATGTTTCAGGACTCACCGTACGCTTCTCCAGAGTGGCTGTTGGCAATTTACATCCCGCCCATCAGTGTAGCAAGGCTCCCATTTCTCCATGGCCTGTCCTGCATTTCTGGTTTTGACACTTTATTCAGCATGGCCTTTTTAACCGATGGGAAGCGAGACATCTTTGTAGCGCTGATTTGCCTTTCCAGGTTGCTTGGTTGGCCAAAAAGGGCGTATGCGTTTTTTCCTGAATATATTCAGGAAAAAACGCATACGCCCTTTTTGGCCAAGGGCATCATTGTCAACGTTTTGCTGCTTTTCATGTGCTTTAAAGGCGATTCGAATCTACCTCCTGAAATATGTTTCCTGCAATTCTGCCTTGATTTCAAATCCTCTTCTTTGCCTTCCCTCAATATATTTGTGGACGAGAGTTATCATTTATAACTCTGCAGGTTTGTGAATTGCAGTGCCCTGAACCTCCATTTTACAACTCGCGTTTTGGGGAGCTGGCCGCAAAAGCGCAGGATGGCTTCAGGCCCTGTTCTGGTTCCGGGGGGCAGGCTGAGCCTGTGGTTAATTCTTCTTCCTGATGGGAAAATAGAGTGACCTGTGCCTGTCCCAACACCAAGAGCTAGTCTTTCATTGGTTCCACGTCTTCCCGTTCATCCTCAGTACAAATTGCAACCTGTACGGAACAGGAGGTTAAAGGTGCTGATGCTCCAAGGAGGGAGATTGCTAGTAAAGTGGCTGGAATGGCGAACCCGGGCACAAGCAGATGAGAAATGAGGTGCGTTTTAGAAACCTTTCCCCATCATACGGTGTACCATCTTCTGGGTATCTCATGCATGTTTTCGATGTAGGAAGATGCCCTTGAACCTGGAGATTTGGGACCCATGCGATGGGTACCACGCAGTATTACTTTAAAGGGTCTGCGTTTGCTCACCCAACCTCACCAAACTTCTCAGCCGCAACAGTGTCCACCCTTATGTCTCATCCAGCTGTGGGTCTAGATATGGTCAATCCAGGTTGCATCACAGCCCCTGAACGCATTGTGTAAGAATTTCTCTCTCTTTCACTGTCTTTGTTTCATGGGTTTTTCAAAGTAATTTATTTTTATAATGGGGTTTAGCTGCTTTTCACTGCTGTGTTTATGCCGCTTTTTACCCACTTGACACACTAACACAGAGATATCAATACATAGGTCTTAAGATTATTACTAGTCAGATATATTCTTGTGTGGTGAATAGGGCGTGTTGAGTCCAGTTCTCTGAGCAAGGAGTAGGTCTTGTCTATTACATATTGGGTTTATGGAACGGTATCTGAGCTAATTTGAATCCCTTGTTTTATGTATCACCCCACCTCACCTTTCCCGTTAAGCAGCCATAGTGTGTTTTCTGCATGTGTGACTCTGTTCTGTTTTGTAATTCAGTTAAAGTGTAACGGTTTTTACATTCCCTCTATAAGTGATACCTTATGAGAAGTGCCCTTTTCTGTGTGACTTATTTCACTTAGAGTCGTCGTACCTAAATCCACTCATCATGCTGGTACTAGCCTTATGACTTTGATTTCACGGCTGAGTGATATTCCATTGTACATAAGGACCACAACTTCTTTATCCATTTTTCTCTTTCCTGGGATATTGAAGGTGGAATGAAGTGGAGGTCCTTGGCAACAGAGCAGCCCTAAACTTTGGGGTGCTTGTGTCTTGCTGATTTTTAATTTTCCCAATTTATAACCCCATGAGTGGAAGTGCCCTATGCTCTCTAAGCTTTGCTTTTTAGACGTTTCAGGACTCACCGTACACCTCTGCAGAGTGGCTGTTGGCAATTTACATCCCGCCCATCAGTATAGGAAGGCTCCCATTTCTCCATGGCCTGTCCTGCATTTCTGGTTTTGACATTTTTTTCAGCATGGCCCTTTTGACCGATGGGAAGCGAGACTTGTTTGTAGCGCTGATTTGCCTTTCCAGGTTACTTGGTTGGCCAAAAAGGGCGTATGCGTTTTTTCCTGAATATATTCAGGAAAAAACGCCTACGCCCTTTTTGGCCAAGGGCATCATTGTCAACGATTTTCTGCTTTTCATGTGCTTTAAAGGCGATTCGAATCTACCTCCTGAAATCTGTTTCCTGCAATTCTGCCTTGATTTCAAATCCTCTTCTTTGCCTTCCCTCAATATATTTGTGGATGAGAGTTATCATTTATAACTCTGCAGGTTTGTGAATTGCAGTGCCCTGAACCTCCATTTTACAACTCGCTTTTTAGGGAGCTGGCCGCAAAAGCGCAGGATGGCTTCAGGCCCGGTTCTGGTTCCGGGGGGCAGGCTGATCCTGTGGTTAATTCTTCTTCCTGATGGGAAAATAGAGTGACCTGTGCCTGTCCCAACACCAAGAGCTAGTCTCTCGTTGGTTCCACGTCTTCCCGTTCATCCTCAGGACAAATTGCAACCTGTACGGAACAGGAGGTTAAAGGTGCTGATGCTCCAAGGAGGGAGATTGCTAGTAAAGTGGCTGGAATGGCGAACCCGGGCACAAGCAGATGAGAAATGAGGTGCGTTTTAGAAACCTTTCCCCATCACACGGTGTACCATCTTCTGGGTATCTCATGCATGTTTTCGATGTAGGAAGATGCCCTTGAACCTGGAGATTTGGGACCCATGCGATGGGTACCACGCAGTATTACTTTAAAGGGTCTGCGTTTGCTCACCCAACCTCACCAAACCTCTCAGCCGCAAGAGTGTCCACCCTTATGTCTCATCCAGCTGTGGGTCTAGATATGGTCAATCCAGGTTGCATCACAGCCCCTGAACGCATTGTGTAAGAATTTCTCTCTCTTTCACTGTCTTTGTTTCATGGGTTTTTCAAAATAATTTAATTTTATAATGGGGTTTAGCTGCTTTTCACTGCTGTGTTTATGCCGCTTTTTACCCACTTGACACACTAACAGAGAGATATCAATACATAGGTTTTAAGATTATTACTAGTCAGATATATTCTTGTGTGGTGAATAGGGCGTGTTGAGTCCAGTTCTCTGAGCAAGGAGTAGGTCTTGTCTATTACATATTGGGTTTATGGAACGGTATCTGAGCTAATTTGAATCCCTTGTTTTATGTATCACCCCACCTCACCTTTCCCGTTAAGCAGCCATAGTGTGTTTTCTGCATGTGTGTCTCTGTTCTGTTTTCTGATTCAGTTCAAGTGTAACGGTTTTTACATTCCCTCTATAAGTGATACCTTATGAGAAGTGTCCTTTTCTGTGTGACTTATTTCACTTAGAATCGTCGTACCTAAATCCACTCATCATGCTGCTACTAGCCTTATGACATTGATTTCATGGCTGAGTGATATTCCATTGTACATAAGGACCACAACTTCTTTATCCATTTTTCTCTTTCCTGGGATATTGAAGGTGGAATGAAGTGGAGGTCCTTGTCAACAGAGCAGCCCTAAACTTTGGGGTGCTTGTGTCTTGCTGATTTTTCATTTTCCCAATTTATACCCCCATGAGTGGAAG
The DNA here is from genome assembly GCF_965194805.1 of Balaenoptera borealis. Lineage (NCBI taxonomy): Eukaryota > Metazoa > Chordata > Mammalia > Artiodactyla > Balaenopteridae > Balaenoptera > Balaenoptera borealis. Next base: position 392,687 of record NW_028123713.1, on the reverse strand, counting down.
TGCCCTATGCTCTCTAAGCTGTGTTTTTTAGATGTTTCAGGACACACCGTACACTTCTGCAGAGTGGCTGTTGGCAATTTACATCCCGCCCATCAGTTTAGGAAGGCTCCCATTTCTCCATGGCCTGTCCTGCATTTCTGGTTTTGACATTTTTTTCAGCATGGCCTTTTTAACCGATGGGAAGCGAGACATCTTTGTAGCGCTGATTTGCCTTTCCAGGTTGCTTGGTTGGCCAAAAAGGGCGTATGCGTTTTTTCCTGAATATATTCAGGAAAAAACGCATACGCCCTTTTTGGCCAAGGGCATCATTGTCAACGTTTTGCCCCTTTTCATGTGCTTTAAAGGCGATTCGAATCTACCTCCTGAAATATGTTTCCTGCAATTCTGCCTTGATTTCAAATCCTCTTCTTTGCCTTCCCTCAATATATTTGTGGACGAGAGTTATCATTTATAACTCTGCAGGTTTGTGAATTGCAGTGCCCTGAACCTCCATTTTACAACTCGCGTTTTTGGGAGATGGCCGCAAAAGCGCAGGATGGCTTCAGGCCCTGTTCTGGTTCCGGGGGGCAGGCTGAGCCTGTGGTTAATTCTTCTTCCTGATGGGAAAATAGAGTGACCTGTGCCTGTCCCAACACCAAGAGCTAGTCTTTCATTGGTTCCACGTCTTCCCGTTCATCCTCAGTACAAATTGCAACCTGTACGGAACAGGAGGTTAAAGGTGCTGATGCTCCAAGGAGGGAGATTGCTAGTAAAGTGGCTGGAATGGCGAACCCGGGCACAAGCAGATGAGAAATGAGGTGCGTTTTAGAAACCTTTCCCCATCATACGGTGTACCATCTTCTTGGTATCTCATGCATGTTTTCGATATAGGAAGATGCCCTTGAACCTGGAGATTTGGGACCCATGCGATGGGTACCACGCAGTATTACTTTAAAGGGTCTGCGTTTGCTCACCCAACCTCACCAAACTTCTCAGCCGCAACAGTGTCCACCCTTATGTCTCATCCAGCTGTGGGTCTAGATATGGTCAATCCAGGTTGCATCACAGCCCCTGAACGCATTGTGTAAGAATTTCTCTCTCTTTCACTGTCTTTGTTTCATGGGTTTTTCAAAGTAATTTATTTTTATAATGGGGTTTAGCTGCTTTTCACTGCTGTGTTTATGCCGCTTTTTACCCACTTGACACACTAACACAAAGATATCAATACATAGGTTTTAAGATTATTACTAGTCAGATATATTCTTGTGCGGTGAATAGGGCGTGTTGAGTCCAGTTCTCTGAGCAAGGAGTAGGTCTTGTCTATTACATATTGGGTTTATGGAACGGTATCTGAGCTAATTTGAAACCCTTGTTTTATGTATCACCCCACCTCACCTTTCCCGTTAAGCAGCCATAGTGTGTTTTCTGCATGTGTGACTCTGTTCTGTTTTGTAATTCAGTTCAAGTGTAACGGTTTTTACATTCCCTCTATAAGTGATACCTTATGAGAAGTGCCCTTTTCTGTGTGACTTATTTCACTTAGAGTCGTCGTACCTAAATCCACTCATCATGCTGCTACTAGCCTTATGACATTGATTTCACGGCTGAGTGATATTCCATTGTACATAAGGACCACAACTTCTTTATCCATTTTTCTCTTTCCTGGGATATTGAAGGTGGAATGAAGTGGAGGTCCTTGTCAACAGAGCAGCCCTAAACTTTGGGGTGCTTGTGTCTTGCTGATTTTTAATTTTCCCAATTTATAACCCCATGAGTGGAAGTGCCCTATGCTCTCTAAGCTTTGCTTTTTAGACGTTTCAGGACTCACCGTACACTTCTCCAGAGTGGCTGTTGACAATTTACATCCCGCCCATCAGTGTAGCAAGGCTCCCATTTCTCCATGGCCTGTCCTGCATTTCTGGTTTTGACACTTTTTTCAGCATGGCCCTTTTGACCAATGGGAAGCGAGACATCTTTGTAGCGTTGATCTGCCTTTCCAGGTTGCTTGGTTGGCCAAAAAGGGCGTATGCGTTTTTTCCTGAATATATTCAGGAAAAAACGCATACGCCCTTTTTGGCCAAGGGCATCATTGTCAACGTTTTGCCACTTTTCATGTGCTTTAAAGGCGATTCGAATCTACCTCCTGAAATCTGTTTCCTGCAATTCTGCCTTGATTTCAAATCCTCTTCTTTGCCTTCCCTCAATATATTTGTGGATGAGAGTTATCATTTATAACTCTGCAGGTTTGTGAATTGCAGTGCCCTGAACCTCCATTTTACAACTCGCTTTTTAGGGAGCTGGCCGCAAAAGCGCAGGATGGCTTCAGGCCCTGTTCTGGTTCCGGGGGGCAGGCTGAGCCTGTGGTTAATTCTTCTTCCTGATGGGAAAATAGAGTGACCTGTGCCTGTCCCAACACCAAGAGCTAGTCTTTCATTGGTTCCACGTCTTCCCGTTCATCCTCAGTACAAATTGCAACCTGTACGGAACAGGAGGTTAAAGGTGCTGATGCTCCAAGGAGGGAGATTGCTAGTAAAGTGGCTGGAATGGCGAACCCGGGCACAAGCAAATGAGAAATGAGTTGCGTTTTAGAAACCTTTCCCCATCACACGGTGTACCATCTTCTGGGTATCTCATGCATGTTTTCGATGTAGGAAGATGCCCTTGAACCTGGAGATTTGGGACCCATGCGATGGGTACCACGCAGTATTACTTTAAAGGGTCTGCGTTTGCTCACCCAACCTCACCAAACCTCTCAGCCGCAACAGTGTCCACCCTTAGGTCTCATCCAGCTGTGGGTCTAGATATGGTCAATCCAGGTTGCATCACAGCCCCTGAACGCATTGTGTAAGAATTTCGCTCTCTTTCACTGTCTTTGTTTCACGGGTTTTTCAAAGTAATTTATTTTTATAATGGGGTTTAGCTGCTTTTCACTGCTGTGTTTATGCCGCTTTACACCCACTTGACACACTAACAGAGAGATATCAATACATAGGTTTTAAGATTATTACTAGTCAGATATATTCTTGTGCGGTGAATAGGGCGTGTTGAGTCCAGTTCTCTGAGCAAGGAGTAGGTCTTGTCTATTACATATTGGTTTTATGGAACGGTATCTGAGCTAATTTGAAACCCTTGTTTTATGTATCACCCCACCTCACCTTTCCCGTTAAGCAGCCATAGTGTGTTTTCTGCATGTGTGACTCTGTTCTGTTTTGTAATTCAGTTCAAGTGTAACGGTTTTTACATTCCCTCTATCAGTGATACCTTATGAGAAGTGTCCTTTTCTGTGTGACTTATTTCACTTAGAGTCGTCGTACCTAAATCCACTCATCATGCTGCTACTAGCCTTATGACATTGATTTCACGGCTGAGTGATATTCCATTGTACATAAGGACCACAACTTCTTTATCCATTTTTCTCTTTCCTGGGATATTGAAGGTGGAATGAAGTGGAGGTCCTTGTCAACAGAGCAGCCCTAAACTTTGGGGTGCTTGTGTCTTGCTGATTTTTCATTTTCCCAATTTATACCCCCATGAGTGGAAGTGCCCTATGCTCTCTAAGCTTTGCTTTTTAGACGTTTCAGGACTCACCGTACACTTCTCCAGAGTGGCTGTTGACAATTTACATCCCGCCCATCAGTGTAGCAAGGCTCCCATTTCTCCATGGCCTGTCCTGCATTTCTGGTTTTGACACTTTTTTCAGCATGGCCCTTTTGACCGATGGGAAGCGAGACATCTTTGTAGCGCTGATTTGCCTTTCCAGGTTGCTTGGTTGGCCAAAAAGGGCGTATGCGTTTTTTCCTGAATATATTCAGGAAAAAACGCATACGCCCTTTTTGGCCAAGGGCATCATTGTCAACGTTTTGCCGCTTTTCATGTGCTTTAAAGGCGATTCGAATCTACCTCCTGAAATCTGTTTCCTGCAATTCTGCCTTGATTTCAAATCCTCTTCTTTGCCTTCCCTCAATATATTTGTGGATGAGAGTTATCATTTATAACTCTGCAGGTTTGTGAATTGCAGTGCCCTGAACCTCCATTTTACAACTCGCTTTTTAGGGAGCTGGCCGCAAAAGCGCAGGATGGCTTCAGGCCCTGTTCTGGTTCCGGGGGGCAGGCTGAGCCTGTGGTTAATTCTTCTTCCTGATGGGAAAATAGAGTGACCTGTGCCTGTCCCAACACCAAGAGCTAGTCTTTCATTGGTTCCACGTCTTCCCGTTCATCCTCAGTACAAATTGCAACCTGTACGGAACAGGAGGTTAAAGGTGCTGATGCTCCAAGGAGGGAGATTGCTAGTAAAGTGGCTGGAATGGCGAACCCGGGCACAAGCAGATGAGAAATGAGGTGCGTTTTAGAAACCTTTCCCCATCACACGGTGTACCATCTTCTGGGTATCTCATGCATGTTTTCGATGTAGGAAGATGACCTTGAACCTGGAGATTTGGGACCCATGCGATGGGTACCACGCAGTATTACTTTAAAGGGTCTGCGTTTGCTCACCCAACCTCACCAAACCTCTCAGCCGCAACAGTGTCCACCCTTATGTCTCATCCAGCTGTGGGTCTAGATATGGTCAATCCAGGTTGCATCACAGCCCCTGAACGCATTGTGTAAGAATTTCGCTCTCTTTCACTGTCTTTGTTTCATGGGTTTTTCAAAATAATTTATTTTTATAATGGGGTTTAGCTGCTTTTCACTGCTGTGTTTATGCCGCTTTTTACCCACTTGACACACTAACAGAGAGATATCAATACATAGGTTTTAAGATTATTACTAGTCAGATATATTCTTGTGTGGTGAATAGGGCGTGTTGAGTCCAGTTCTCTGAGCAAGGAGTAGGTCTTGTCTATTACATATTGGGTTTATGGAATGGTATCTGAGCTAATTTGAAACCCTTGTTTTATGTATCACCCCACCTCACCTTTCCCGTTAAGCAGCCATAGTGTGTTTTTTGCATGTGTGACTCTGTTCTGTTTTGTAATTCAGTTCAAGTGTAACGGTTTTTACATTCCCTCTATAAGTGATACCTTATGAGAAGTGCCCTTTTCTGTGTGACTTATTTCACTTAGAGTCGTCGTACCTAAATCCACTCATCATGCTGGTACTAGCCTTATGACATTGATTTCACGGCTGAGTGATATTCCATTGTACATAAGGACCACAACTTCTTTATCCATTTTTCTCTTTCCTGGGATATTGAAGGTGGAATGAAGTGGAGGTCCTTGTCAACAGAGCAGCCCTAAACTTTGGGGTGCTTGTGTCTTGCTGATTTTTAATTTTCCCAATTTTTAACCCCATGAGTGGAAGTGCCCTATGCTCTCTAAGCTTTGTTTTTTAGATGTTTCAGGACTCACCGTACGCTTCTCCAGAGTGGCTGTTGGCAATTTACATCCCGCCCATCAGTGTAGCAAGGCTCCCATTTCTCCATGGCCTGTCCTGCATTTCTGGTTTTGACACTTTATTCAGCATGGCCTTTTTAACCGATGGGAAGCGAGACATCTTTGTAGCGCTGATTTGCCTTTCCAGGTTGCTTGGTTGGCCAAAAAGGGCGTATGCGTTTTTTCCTGAATATATTCAGGAAAAAACGCATACGCCCTTTTTGGCCAAGGGCATCATTGTCAACGTTTTGCTGCTTTTCATGTGCTTTAAAGGCGATTCGAATCTACCTCCTGAAATATGTTTCCTGCAATTCTGCCTTGATTTCAAATCCTCTTCTTTGCCTTCCCTCAATATATTTGTGGACGAGAGTTATCATTTATAACTCTGCAGGTTTGTGAATTGCAGTGCCCTGAACCTCCATTTTACAACTCGCGTTTTGGGGAGCTGGCCGCAAAAGCGCAGGATGGCTTCAGGCCCTGTTCTGGTTCCGGGGGGCAGGCTGAGCCTGTGGTTAATTCTTCTTCCTGATGGGAAAATAGAGTGACCTGTGCCTGTCCCAACACCAAGAGCTAGTCTTTCATTGGTTCCACGTCTTCCCGTTCATCCTCAGTACAAATTGCAACCTGTACGGAACAGGAGGTTAAAGGTGCTGATGCTCCAAGGAGGGAGATTGCTAGTAAAGTGGCTGGAATGGCGAACCCGGGCACAAGCAGATGAGAAATGAGGTGCGTTTTAGAAACCTTTCCCCATCATACGGTGTACCATCTTCTGGGTATCTCATGCATGTTTTCGATGTAGGAAGATGCCCTTGAACCTGGAGATTTGGGACCCATGCGATGGGTACCACGCAGTATTACTTTAAAGGGTCTGCGTTTGCTCACCCAACCTCACCAAACTTCTCAGCCGCAACAGTGTCCACCCTTATGTCTCATCCAGCTGTGGGTCTAGATATGGTCAATCCAGGTTGCATCACAGCCCCTGAACGCATTGTGTAAGAATTTCTCTCTCTTTCACTGTCTTTGTTTCATGGGTTTTTCAAAGTAATTTATTTTTATAATGGGGTTTAGCTGCTTTTCACTGCTGTGTTTATGCCGCTTTTTACCCACTTGACACACTAACACAGAGATATCAATACATAGGTCTTAAGATTATTACTAGTCAGATATATTCTTGTGTGGTGAATAGGGCGTGTTGAGTCCAGTTCTCTGAGCAAGGAGTAGGTCTTGTCTATTACATATTGGGTTTATGGAACGGTATCTGAGCTAATTTGAATCCCTTGTTTTACGTATCACCCCACCTCACCTTTCCCGTTAAGCAGCCATAGTGTGTTTTCTGCATGTGTGACTCTGTTCTGTTTTGTAATTCAGTTAAAGTGTAACGGTTTTTACATTCCCTCTATAAGTGATACCTTATGAGAAGTGCCCTTTTCTGTGTGACTTATTTCACTTAGAGTCGTCGTACCTAAATCCACTCATCATGCTGGTACTAGCCTTATGACTTTGATTTCACGGCTGAGTGATATTCCATTGTACATAAGGACCACAACTTCTTTATCCATTTTTCTCTTTCCTGGGATATTGAAGGTGGAATGAAGTGGAGGTCCTTGGCAACAGAGCAGCCCTAAACTTTGGGGTGCTTGTGTCTTGCTGATTTTTAATTTTCCCAATTTATAACCCCATGAGTGGAAGTGCCCTATGCTCTCTAAGCTTTGCTTTTTAGACGTTTCAGGACTCACCGTACACCTCTGCAGAGTGGCTGTTGGCAATTTACATCCCGCCCATCAGTATAGGAAGGCTCCCATTTCTCCATGGCCTGTCCTGCATTTCTGGTTTTGACATTTTTTTCAGCATGGCCCTTTTGACCGATGGGAAGCGAGACTTGTTTGTAGCGCTGATTTGCCTTTCCAGGTTACTTGGTTGGCCAAAAAGGGCGTATGCGTTTTTTCCTGAATATATTCAGGAAAAAACGCCTACGCCCTTTTTGGCCAAGGGCATCATTGTCAACGATTTTCTGCTTTTCATGTGCTTTAAAGGCGATTCGAATCTACCTCCTGAAATCTGTTTCCTGCAATTCTGCCTTGATTTCAAATCCTCTTCTTTGCCTTCCCTCAATATATTTGTGGATGAGAGTTATCATTTATAACTCTGCAGGTTTGTGAATTGCAGTGCCCTGAACCTCCATTTTACAACTCGCTTTTTAGGGAGCTGGCCGCAAAAGCGCAGGATGGCTTCAGGCCCGGTTCTGGTTCCGGGGGGCAGGCTGATCCTGTGGTTAATTCTTCTTCCTGATGGGAAAATAGAGTGACCTGTGCCTGTCCCAACACCAAGAGCTAGTCTCTCGTTGGTTCCACGTCTTCCCGTTCATCCTCAGGACAAATTGCAACCTGTACGGAACAGGAGGTTAAAGGTGCTGATGCTCCAAGGAGGGAGATTGCTAGTAAAGTGGCTGGAATGGCGAACCCGGGCACAAGCAGATGAGAAATGAGGTGCGTTTTAGAAACCTTTCCCCATCACACGGTGTACCATCTTCTGGGTATCTCATGCATGTTTTCGATGTAGGAAGATGCCCTTGAACCTGGAGATTTGGGACCCATGCGATGGGTACCACGCAGTATTACTTTAAAGGGTCTGCGTTTGCTCACCCAACCTCACCAAACCTCTCAGCCGCAAGAGTGTCCACCCTTATGTCTCATCCAGCTGTGGGTCTAGATATGGTCAATCCAGGTTGCATCACAGCCCCTGAACGCATTGTGTAAGAATTTCTCTCTCTTTCACTGTCTTTGTTTCATGGGTTTTTCAAAATAATTTAATTTTATAATGGGGTTTAGCTGCTTTTCACTGCTGTGTTTATGCCGCTTTTTACCCACTTGACACACTAACAGAGAGATATCAATACATAGGTTTTAAGATTATTACTAGTCAGATATATTCTTGTGTGGTGAATAGGGCGTGTTGAGTCCAGTTCTCTGAGCAAGGAGTAGGTCTTGTCTATTACATATTGGGTTTATGGAACGGTATCTGAGCTAATTTGAATCCCTTGTTTTATGTATCACCCCACCTCACCTTTCCCGTTAAGCAGCCATAGTGTGTTTTCTGCATGTGTGTCTCTGTTCTGTTTTCTGATTCAGTTCAAGTGTAACGGTTTTTACATTCCCTCTATAAGTGATACCTTATGAGAAGTGTCCTTTTCTGTGTGACTTATTTCACTTAGAATCGTCGTACCTAAATCCACTCATCATGCTGCTACTAGCCTTATGACATTGATTTCATGGCTGAGTGATATTCCATTGTACATAAGGACCACAACTTCTTTATCCATTTTTCTCTTTCCTGGGATATTGAAGGTGGAATGAAGTGGAGGTCCTTGTCAACAGAGCAGCCCTAAACTTTGGGGTGCTTGTGTCTTGCTGATTTTTCATTTTCCCAATTTATACCCCCATGAGTGGAAGTGCCCTATGCTCTCTAAGCTGTGTTTTTTAGATGTTTCAGGACACACCGTACACTTCTGCAGAGTGGCTGTTGGCAATTTACATCCCGCCCATCAGTTTAGGAAGGCTCCCATTTCTCCATGGCCTGTCCTGCATTTCTGGTTTTGACATTTTTTTCAGCATGGCCCTTTTGACCGATGGGAAGCGAGACTTGTTTGTAGCGCTAATTTGCCTTTCCAGGTTACTTGGTTGGCCAAAAAGGGCGTATGCGTTTTTTCCTGAATATATTCAGGAAAAAACGCATACGCCCTTTTTGGCCAAGGGCATCATTGTCAACGATTTTCTGCTTTTCATGTGATTTAAAGGCGATTCGAATCTACCTCCTGAAATCTGTTTCCTGCAATTCTGCCTTGATTTCAAATCCTCTTCTTTGCCTTCCCTCAATATATTTGTGGATGAGAGTTATCATTTATAACTCTGCAGGTTTGTGAATTGCAGTGCCCTGAACCTCCATTTTACAACTCGCTTTTTAGGGAGCTGGCCGCAAAAGCGCAGGATGGCTTCAGGCCCGGTTCTGGTTCCGGGGGGCAGGCTGATCCTGTGGTTAATTCTTCTTCCTGATGGGAAAATAGAGTGACCTGTGCCTGTCCCAACACCAAGAGCTAGTCTCTCGTTGGTTCCACGTCTTCCCGTTCATCCTCAGGACAAATTGCAACCTGTACGGAACAGGAGGTTAAAGGTGCTGATGCTCCAAGGAGGGAGATTGCTAGTAAAGTGGCTGGAATGGCGAACCCGGGCACAAGGAGATGAGAAATGAGGTGCGTTTTAGAAACCTTTCCCCATCACACGGTGTACCATCTTCTGGGTATCTCATGCATGTTTTCGATGTAGGAAGATGCCCTTGAACCTGGAGATTTGGGACCCATGCGATGGGTACCACGCAGTATTACTTTAAAGGGTCTGCGTTTGCTCACCCAACCTCACCAAACTTCTCAGCCGCAACAGTGTCCACCCTTATGTCTCATCCAGCTGTGGGTCTAGATATGGTCAATCCAGGTTGCATCACAGCCCCTGAACGCATTGTGTAAGAATTTCTCTCTCTTTCACTGTCTTTGTTTCATGGGTTTTTCAAAGTAATTTATTTTTATAATGGGGTTTAGCTGCTTTTCACTGCTGTGTTTATGCCGCTTTTTACCCACTTGACACACTAACAGAGAGATATCAATACATAGGTTTTAAGATTATTACTAGTCAGATATATTCTTGTGCGGTGAATAGGGCGTGTTGAGTCCAGTTCTCTGAGCAAGGAGTAGGTCTTGTCTATTACATATTGGGTTTATGGAACGGTATCTGAGCTAATTTGAAACCCTTGTTTTATGTATCACCCCACCTCACCTTTCCCGTTAAGCAGCCATAGTGTGTTTTCTGCATGTGTGACTCTGTTCTGTTTTGTATTTCAGTTCAAGTGTAACGGTTTTTACATTCCCTCTATAAGTGATACCTTATGAGAAGTGCCCTTTTCTGTGTGACTTATTTCACTTAGAGTCGTCGTACCTAAATCCACTCATCATGCTGGTACTAGCCTTATGACATTGATTTCACGGCTGAGTGATATTCCATTGTACATAAGGACCACAACTTCTTTATCCATTTTTCTCTTTCCTGGGATATTGAAGGTGGAATGAAGTGGAGGTCCTTGTCAACAGAGCAGCCCTAAACTTTGGGGTGCTTGTGTCTTGCTGATTTTTAATTTTCCCAATTTATAACCCCATGAGTGGAAGTGCCCTATGCTCTCTAAGCTTTGTTTTTTAGATGTTTCAGGACTCACCGTACGCTTCTCCAGAGTGGCTGTTGGCAATTTACATCCCACCCATCAGTGTAGCAAGGCTCCCATTTCTCCATGGCCTGTCCTGCATTTCTGGTTTTGACACTTTATTCAGCATGGCCTTTTTAACCGATGGGAAGCGAGACATCTTTGTAGCGCTGATTTGCCTTTCCAGGTTGCTTGGTTGGCCAAAAAGGGCGTATGCGTTTTTTCCTGAATATATTCAGGAAAAAACGCATACGCCCTTTTTGGCCAAGGGCATCATTGTCAACGTTTTGCCGCTTTTCATGTGATTTAAAGGCGATTCGAATCTACCTCCTGAAATCTGTTTCCTGCAATTCTGCCTTGATTTCAAATCCTCTTCTTTGCCTTCCCTCAATATATTTGTGGACGAGAGTTATCATTTATAACTCTGCAGGTTTGTGAATTGCAGTGCCCTGAACCTCCATTTTACAACTCGCTTTTTAGGGAGCTGGCCGCAAAAGCGCAGGATGGCTTCAGGCCCGGTTCTGGTTCCGGGGGGCAGGCTGATCCTGTGGTTAATTCTTCTTCCTGATGGGAAAATAGAGTGACCTGTGCCTGTCCCAACACCAAGAGCTAGTCTCTCGTTGGTTCCACGTCTTCCCGTTCATCCTCAGGACAAATTGCAACCTGTACGGAACAGGAGGTTAAAGGTGCTGATGCTCCAAGGAGGGAGATTGCTAGTAAAGTGGCTGGAATGGCGAACCCGGGCACAAGCAGATGAGAAATGAGGTGCGTTTTAGAAACCTTTCCCCATCACACGGTGTACCATCTTCTGGGTATCTCATGCATGTTTTCGATGTAGGAAGATGCCCTTGAACCTGGAGATTTGGGACCCATACGATGGGTACCACGCATTATTACTTTAAAGGGTCTGCGTTTGCTCACCCAACCTCACCAAACTTCTCAGCCGCAACAGTGTCCACCCTTATGTCTCATCCAGCTGTGGGTCTAGATATGGTCAATCCAGGTTGCATCACAGCCCCTGAACGCATTGTGTAAGAATTTCTCTCTCTTTCACTGTCTTTGTTTCATGGGTTTTTCAAAGTAATTTATTTTTATAATGGGGTTTAGCTGCTTTTCACTGCTGTGTTTATGCCGCTTTTTACCCACTTGACACACTAACAGAGAGATATCAATACATAGGTTTTAAGATTATTACTAGTCAGATATATTCTTGTGCGGTGAATAGGGCGTGTTGAGTCCAGTTCTCTGAGCAAGGAGTAGGTCTTGTCTATTACATATTGGGTTTATGGAACGGTATCTGAGCTAATTTGAAACCCTTGTTTTATGTATCACCCCACCTCACCTTTCCCGTTAAGCAGCCATAGTGTGTTTTCTGCATGTGTGACTCTGTTCTGTTTTGTAATTCAGTTCAAGTGAAACGGTTTTTACATTCCCTCTATCAGTGATACCTTATGAGAAGTGCCCTTTTCTGTGTGACTTATTTCACTTAGAGTCGTCGTAGCTAAATCCACTCATCATGCTGGTACTAGCCTTATGACATTGATTTCACGACTGAGTGATATTCCATTGTACATAAGGACCACAACTTCTTTATCCATTTTTCTCTTTCCTGGGATATTGAAGGTGGAATGAAGTGGAGGTCCTTGTCAACAGAGCAGTCCTAAACTTTGGGGTGCTTGTGTCTTGCTGATTTTTAAATTTCCCAATTTATAACCCCATGAGTGGAAGTGCCCTATGCTCTCTAAGCTTTGCTTTTTAGACGTTTCAGGACTCACCGTACACTTCTCCAGAGTGGCTGTTGACAATTTACATCCCGCCCATCAGTGTAGCAAGGCTCCCATTTCTCCATGGCCTGTCCTGCATTTCTGGTTTTGACACTTTTTTCAGCATGGCCCTTTTGACCAATGGGAAGCGAGACATCTTTGTAGCGCTGATTTGCCTTTCCAGGTTGCTTGGTTGGCCAAAAAGGGCGTATGCGTTTTTTCCTGAATATATTCAGGAAAAAACGCATACGCCCTTTTTGGCCAAGGGCATCATTGTCAACGTTTTGCCGCTTTTCATGTGCTTTAAAGGCGATTCGAATCTACCTCCTGAAATATGTTTCCTGCAATTCTGCCTTGATTTCAAATCCTCTTCTTTGCCTTCCCTCAATATATTTGTGGATGAGAGTTATCATTTATAACTCTGCAGGTTTGTGAATTGCAGTGCCCTGAACCTCCATTTTACAACTCGCGTTTTTGGGAGATGGCCGCAAAAGCGCAGGATGGCTTCAGGCCCTGTTCTTGTTCCGGGGGGCAGGCTGAGCCTGTGGTTAATTCTTCTTCCTGATGGGAAAATAGAGTGACCTGTGCCTGTCCCAACACCAAGAGCTAGTCTTTCATTGGTTCCACGTCTTCCCGTTCATCCTCAGTACAAATTGCAACCTGTACGGAACAGGAGGTTAAAAGTGCTGATGCTCCAAGGAGGGAGATTGCTAGTAAAGTGGCTGGAATGGCGAACCCGGGCACAAGCAGATGAGAAATGAGGTGCGTTTTAGAAACCTTTCCCCATCATACGGTGTACCATCTTCTGGGTATCTCATGCATGTTTTCGATGTAGGAAGATGCCCTTGAACCTGGAGATTTGGGACCCATGCGATGGGTACCACGCAGTATTACTTTAAAGGGTCTGCGTTTGCTCACCCAACCTCACCAAACCTCTCAGCCGCAACAGTGTCCACCCTTATGTCTCATCCAGCTGTGGGTCTAGATATGGTCAATCCAGGTTGCATCACAGCCCGTGAACGCATTGTGTAAGAATTTCTCTCTCTTTCACTGTCTTTGTTTCATGGGTTTTTCAAAGTAATTTATTTTTATAAATGGGTTTAGCTGCTTTTCACTGCTGTGTTTATGCCGCTTTTCACCCACTTGACACACTAACAGAGAGATATCAATACATAGGTTTTAAGATTATTACTAGTCAGATATATTCTTGTGCGGTGAATAGGGCGTGTTGAGTCCAGTTCTCTGAGCAAGGAGTAGGTCTTGTCTATTACATATTGGTTTTATGGAACGGTATCTGAGCTAATTTGAAACCCTTGTTTTATGTATCACCCCACCTCACCTTTCCCGTTAAGCAGCCATAGTGTGTTTTCTGCATGTGTGACTCTGTTCTGTTTTGTAATTCAGTTCAAGTGTAACGGTTTTTACATTCCCTCTATCAGTGATACCTTATGAGAAGTGTCCTTTTCTGTGTGACTTATTACACTTAGAGTCGTTGTACCTAAATCCACTCATCATGCTGCTACTAGCCTTATGACATTGATTTCACGGCTGAGTGATATTCCATTGTACATAAGGACCACAACTTCTTTATCCATTTTTCTCTTTCCTGGGATATTGAAGGTGGAATGAAGTGGAGGTCCTTGTCAACAGAGCAGCCCTAAACTTTGGGGTGCTTGTGTCTTGCTGATTTTTCATTTTCCCAATTTATACCCCCATGAGTGGAAGTGCCCTATGCTCTCTAAGCTGTGTTTTTTAGATGTTTCAGGACACACCGTACACTTCTGCAGAGTGGCTGTTGGCAATGTACATCCCGCCCATCAGTATAGGAAGGCTCCCATTTCTCCATGGCCTGTCCTGCATTTCTGGTTTTGACATTTTTTTCAGCATGGCCCTTTTGACCGATGGGAAGCGAGACTTGTTTGTAGCGCTGATTTGCCTTTCCAGGTTGCTTGGTTGGCCAAAAAGGGCGTATGCGTTTTTTCCTGAATATATTCAGGAAAAAACGCATACGCCCTTTTTGGCCAAGGGCATCATTGTCAACGATTTTCTGCTTTTCATGTGCTTTAAAGGCGATTCGAATCTACCTCCTGAAATCTGTTTCCTGCAATTCTGCCTTGATTTCAAATCCTCTTCTTTGCCTTCCCTCAATATATTTGTGGATGAGAGTTATCATTTATAACTCTGCAGGTTTGTGAATTGCAGTGCCCTGAACCTCCATTTTACAACTCGCTTTTTAGGGAGCTGGCCGCAAAAGCGCAGGATGGCTTCAGGCCCTGTTCTGGTTCTGAGGGGCAGGCTGAGCCTGTGGTTAATTCTTCTTCCTGATGGGAAAATAGAGTGACCTGTGCCTGTCCCAACACCAAGAGCTAGTCTCTCATTGGTTCCACGTCTTCCCGTTCATCCTCAGTACAAATTGCAACCTGTACGGAACAGGAGGTTAAAGGTGCTGATGCTCCAAGGAGGGAGATTGCTAGTAAAGTGGCTGGAATGGCGAACCCGGGCACAAGCAGATGAGAAATGAGGTGCGTTTTAGAAACCTTTCCCCATCACACGGTGTACCATCTTCTGGGTATCTCATGCATGTTTTCGATGTAGGAAGATGACCTTGAACCTGGAGATTTGGGACCCATGCGATGGGTACCACGCAGTATTACTTTAAAGGGTCTGCGTTTGCTCACCCAACCTCACTAAACTTCTCAGCCGCAACAGTGTCCACCCTTATGTCTCATCCAGCTGTGGGTCTAGATATGGTCAATCCAGGTTGCATCACAGCCCCTGAACGCATTGTGTAAGAATTTCTCTCTCTTTCACTGTCTTTGTTTCATGGGTTTTTCAAAGTAATTCATTTTTATAATGGGGTTTAGCTGCTTTTCACTGCTGTGTTTATGCCGCTTTTTACCCACTTGACACACTAACAGAGAGATATCAATACATAGGTTTTAAGATTATTACTAGTCAGATATATTCTTGTGCGGTGAATAGGGCGTGTTGAGTCCAGTTCTCTGAGCAAGGAGTAGGTCTTGTCTATTACATATTGGTTTTATGGAACGGTATCTGAGCTAATTTGAAACCCTTGTTTTATGTATCACCCCACCTCACCTTTCCCGTTAAGCAGCCATAGTGTGTTTTCTGCATGTGTGACTCTGTTCTGTTTTGTAATTCAGTTCAAGTGTAACGGTTTTTACATTCCCTCTATAAGTGATACCTTATGAGAAGTGCCCTTTTCTGTGTGACTTATTTCACTTAGTGTCGTCGTACCTAAATCCACTCATCATGCTGCTACTAGCCTTATGACATTGATTTCATGGCTGAGTGATATTCCATTGTACATAAGGACCACAACTTCTTTATCCATTTTTCTGTTTCCTGGGATATTGAAGGTGGAATGAAGTGGAGGTCCTTGTCAACAGAGCAGCCCTAAACTTTGGGGTGCTTGTGTCTTGCTGATTTTTCATTTTCCCAATTTATACCCCCATGAGTGGAAGTGCCCTATGCTCTCTAAGCTTTGCTTTTTAGACGTTTCAGGACTCACCGTACACTTCTCCAGAGTGGCTGTTGACAATTTACATCCCGCCCATCAGTGTAGCAAGGCTCCCATTTCTCCATGGCCTGTCCTGCATTTCTGGTTTTGACACTTTTTTCAGCATGGCCCTTTTGACCGATGGGAAGCGAGACATCTTTGTAGCGCTGATTTGCCTTTCCAGGTTGCTTGGTTGGCCAAAAAGGGCGTATGCGTTTTTTCCTGAATATATTCAGGAAAAAACGCATACGCCCTTTTTGGCCAAGGGCATCATTGTCAACGTTTTGCCGCTTTTCATGTGCTTTAAAGGCGATTCGAATCTACCTCCTGAAATCTGTTTCCTGCAATTCTGCCTTGATTTCAAATCCTCTTCTTTGCCTTCCCTCAATATATTTGTGGGTGAGAGTTATCATTTATAACTCTGCAGGTTTGTGAATTGCAGTGCCCTGAACCTCCATTTTACAACTCGCTTTTTAGGGAGCTGGCCGCAAAAGCGCAGGATGGCTTCAGGCCCTGTTCTGGTTCTGAGGGGCAGGCTGAGCCTGTGGTTAATTCTTCTTCCTGATGGGAAAATAGAGTGACCTGTGCCTGTCCCAACACCAAGAGCTAGTCTCTCATTGGTTCCACGTCTTCCCGTTCATCCTCAGTACAAATTGCAACCTGTACGGAACAGGAGGTTAAAGGTGCTGATGCTCCAAGGAGGGAGATTGCTAGTAAAGTGGCTGGAATGGCGAACCCGGGCACAAGCAGATGAGAAATGAGGTGCGTTTTAGAAACCTTTCCCCATCACACGGTGTACCATCTTCTGGGTATCTCATGCATGTTTTCGATGTAGGAAGATGCCCTTGAACCTGGAGATTTGGGACCCATGCGATGGGTACCACGCAGTATTACTTTAAAGGGTCTGCGTTTGCTCACCCAACCTCACCAAACCTCTCAGCCGCAACAGTGTCCACCCTTATGTCTCATCCAGCTGTGGGTCTAGATATGGTCAATCCAGGTTGCATCACAGCCCCTGAACGCATTGTGTAAGAATTTCTCTCTCTTTCACTGTCTTTGTTTCATGGGTTTTTCAAAATAATTAATTTTTATAATGGGGTTTAGCTGCGTTTCACTGCTGTGTTTATGCCGCTTTTTACCCACTTGACACACTAACAGAGAGATATCAATACATAGGTTTTAAGATTATTACTAGTCAGATATATTCTTGTGTGGTGAATAGGGCGTGTTGAGTCCAGTTCTCTGAGCAAGGAGTAGGTCTTGTCTATTACATATTGGGTTTATGGAACGGTATCTGAGCTAATTTGAATCCCTTGTTTTATGTATCACCCCACCTCACCTTTCCCGTTAAGCAGCCATAGTGTGTTTTCTGCATGTGTGACTCTGTTCTGTTTTCTGATTCAGTTCAAGTGTAACGGTTTTTACATTCCCTCTATAAGTGATACCTTATGAGAAGTGTCCTTTTCTGTGTGACTTATTTCACTTAGAATCGTCGTACGTAAATCCACTCATCATGCTGCTACTAGCCTTATGACATTGATTTCATGGCTGAGTGATATTCCATTGTACATAAGGACCACAACTTCTTTATCCATTTTTCTCTTTCCTGGGATATTGAAGGTGGAATGAAGTGGAGGTCCTTGTCAACAGAGCAGCCCTAAACTTTGGGGTGCTTGTGTCTTGCTAATTTTTCATTTTCCCAATTTATACCCCCATGAGTGGAAGTGCCCTATGCTCTCTAAGCTGTGTTTTTTAGATGTTTCAGGACACACCGTACACTTCTGCAGAGTGGCTGTTGGCAATTTACATCCCGCCCATCAGTATAGGAAGGCTCCCATTTCTCCATGGCCTGTCCTGCATTTCTGGTTTTGACATTTTTTTCAGCATGGCCCTTTTGACCGATGGGAAGCGAGACTTGTTTGTAGCGCTGATTTGCCTTTCCAGGTTACTTGGTTGGCCAAAAAGGGCGTATGCGTTTTTTCCTGAATATATTCAGGAAAAAACGCATACGCCCTTTTTGGCCAAGGGCATCATTGTCAACGATTTTCTGCTTTTCATGTGATTTAAAGGCGATTCGAATCTACCTCCTGAAATCTGTTTCCTGCAATTCTGCCTTGATTTCAAATCCTCTTCTTTGCCTTCCCTCAATATATTTGTGGATGAGAGTTATCATTTATAACTCTGCAGGTTTGTGAATTGCAGTGCCCTGAACCTCCATTTTACAACTCGCTTTTTAGGGAGCTGGCCGCAAAAGCGCAGGATGGCTTCAGGCCCGGTTCTGGTTCCGGGGGGCAGGCTGATCCTGTGGTTAATTCTTCTTCCTGATGGGAAAATAGAGTGACCTGTGCCTGTCCCAACACCAAGAGCTAGTCTCTCGTTGGTTCCACGTCTTCCCGTTCATCCTCAGGACAAATTGCAACCTGTACGGAACAGGAGGTTAAAGGTGCTGATTTTCCAAGGAGGGAGATTGCTAGTAAAGTGGCTGGAATGGCGAACCCGGGCACAAGCAGATGAGAAATGAGGTGCGTTTTAGAAACCTTTCCCCATCACACGGTGTACCATCTTCTGGGTATCTCATGCATGTTTTCGATGTAGGAAGATGCCCTTGAACCTGGAGATTTGGGACCCATGCGATGGGTACCACGCAGTATTACTTTAAAGGGTCTGCGTTTGCTCACCCAACCTCACCAAACCTCTCAGCCGCAACAGTGTCCACCCTTATGTCTCATCCAGCTGTGGGTCTAGATATGGTCAATCCAGGTTGCATCACAGCCCCTGAACGCATTGTGTAAGAATTTCTCTCTCTTTCACTGTCTTTGTTTCATGGGTTTTTCAAAGTAATTTATTTTTATAATGGGGTTTAGCTGCTTTTCACTGCTGTGTTTATGCCGCTTTTTACCCACTTGACACACTAACAGAGAGATATCAATACATAGGTTTTAAGATTATTACTAGTCAGATATATTCTTGTGCGGTGAATAGGGCGTGTTGAGTCCAGTTCTCTGAGCAAGGAGTAGGTCTTGTCTATTACATATTGGGTTTATGGAACGGTATCTGAGCTAATTTGAAACCCTTGTTTTATGTATCACCCCACCTCACCTTTCCCGTTAAGCAGCCATAGTGTGTTTTCTGCATGTGTGACTCTGTTCTGTTTTGTAATTCAGTTCAAGTGTAACGGTTTTTACATTCCCTCTATAAGTGATACCTTATGAGAAGTGCCCTTTTCTGTGTGACTTATTTCACTTAGAATCGTCGTACCTAAATCCACTCATCATGCTGCTACTAGCCTTATGACATTGATTTCACGGCTGAGTGATATTCCATTGTACATAAGGACCACAACTTCTTTATCCATTTTTCTCTTTCCTGGGATATTGAAGGTGGAATGAAGTGGAGGTCCTTGTCAACAGAGCAGCCCTAAACTTTGGGGTGCTTGTGTCTTGCTGATTTTTCATTTTCCCAATTTATACCCCCATGAGTGGAAGTGCCCTATGCTCTCTAAGCTGTGTTTTTTAGATGTTTCAGGACACACCGTACACTTCTGCAGAGTGGCTGTTGGCAATGTACATCCCGCCCATCAGTATAGGAAGGCTCCCATTTCTCCATGGCCTGTCCTGCATTTCTGGTTTTGACATTTTTTTCAGCATGGCCCTTTTGACCGATGGGAAGCGAGACTTGTTTGTAGCGCTGATTTGCCTTTCCAGGTTGCTTGGTTGGCCAAAAAGGGCGTATGCGTTTTTTCCTGAATATATTCAGGAAAAAACGCATACGCCCTTTTTGGCCAAGGGCATCATTGTCAACGATTTTCTGCTTTTCATGTGCTTTAAAGGCGATTCGAATCTACCTCCTGAAATCTGTTTCCTGCAATTCTGCCTTGATTTCAAATCCTCTTCTTTGCCTTCCCTCAATATATTTGTGGATGAGAGTTATCATTTATAACTCTGCAGGTTTGTGAATTGCAGTGCCCTGAACCTCCATTTTACAACTCGCTTTTTAGGGAGCTGGCCGCAAAAGCGCAGGATGGCTTCAGGCCCTGTTCTGGTTCTGAGGGGCAGGCTGAGCCTGTGGTTAATTCTTCTTCCTGATGGGAAAATAGAGTGACCTGTGCCTGTCCCAACACCAAGAGCTAGTCTCTCATTGGTTCCACGTCTTCCCGTTCATCCTCAGTACAAATTGCAACCTGTACGGAACAGGAGGTTAAAGGTGCTGATGCTCCAAGGAGGGAGATTGCTAGTAAAGTGGCTGGAATGGCGAACCCGGGCACAAGCAGATGAGAAATGAGGTGCGTTTTAGAAACCTTTCCCCATCACACGGTGTACCATCTTCTGGGTATCTCATGCATGTTTTCGATGTAGGAAGATGACCTTGAACCTGGAGATTTGGGACCCATGCGATGGGTACCACGCAGTATTACTTTAAAGGGTCTGCGTTTGCTCACCCAACCTCACTAAACTTCTCAGCCGCAACAGTGTCCACCCTTATGTCTCATCCAGCTGTGGGTCTAGATATGGTCAATCCAGGTTGCATCACAGCCCCTGAACGCATTGTGTAAGAATTTCTCTCTCTTTCACTGTCTTTGTTTCATGGGTTTTTCAAAGTAATTCATTTTTATAATGGGGTTTAGCTGCTTTTCACTGCTGTGTTTATGCCGCTTTTTACCCACTTGACACACTAACAGAGAGATATCAATACATAGGTTTTAAGATTATTACTAGTCAGATATATTCTTGTGCGGTGAATAGGGCGTGTTGAGTCCAGTTCTCTGAGCAAGGAGTAGGTCTTGTCTATTACATATTGGTTTTATGGAACGGTATCTGAGCTAATTTGAAACCCTTGTTTTATGTATCACCCCACCTCACCTTTCCCGTTAAGCAGCCATAGTGTGTTTTCTGCATGTGTGACTCTGTTCTGTTTTGTAATTCAGTTCAAGTGTAACGGTTTTTACATTCCCTCTATAAGTGATACCTTATGAGAAGTGCCCTTTTCTGTGTGACTTATTTCACTTAGTGTCGTCGTACCTAAATCCACTCATCATGCTGCTACTAGCCTTATGACATTGATTTCATGGCTGAGTGATATTCCATTGTACATAAGGACCACAACTTCTTTATCCATTTTTCTGTTTCCTGGGATATTGAAGGTGGAATGAAGTGGAGGTCCTTGTCAACAGAGCAGCCCTAAACTTTGGGGTGCTTGTGTCTTGCTGATTTTTCATTTTCCCAATTTATACCCCCATGAGTGGAAGTGCCCTATGCTCTCTAAGCTTTGCTTTTTAGACGTTTCAGGACTCACCGTACACTTCTCCAGAGTGGCTGTTGACAATTTACATCCCGCCCATCAGTGTAGCAAGGCTCCCATTTCTCCATGGCCTGTCCTGCATTTCTGGTTTTGACACTTTTTTCAGCATGGCCCTTTTGACCGATGGGAAGCGAGACATCTTTGTAGCGCTGATTTGCCTTTCCAGGTTGCTTGGTTGGCCAAAAAGGGCGTATGCGTTTTTTCCTGAATATATTCAGGAAAAAACGCATACGCCCTTTTTGGCCAAGGGCATCATTGTCAACGTTTTGCCGCTTTTCATGTGCTTTAAAGGCGATTCGAATCTACCTCCTGAAATCTGTTTCCTGCAATTCTGCCTTGATTTCAAATCCTCTTCTTTGCCTTCCCTCAATATATTTGTGGGTGAGAGTTATCATTTATAACTCTGCAGGTTTGTGAATTGCAGTGCCCTGAACCTCCATTTTACAACTCGCTTTTTAGGGAGCTGGCCGCAAAAGCGCAGGATGGCTTCAGGCCCTGTTCTGGTTCTGAGGGGCAGGCTGAGCCTGTGGTTAATTCTTCTTCCTGATGGGAAAATAGAGTGACCTGTGCCTGTCCCAACACCAAGAGCTAGTCTCTCATTGGTTCCACGTCTTCCCGTTCATCCTCAGTACAAATTGCAACCTGTACGGAACAGGAGGTTAAAGGTGCTGATGCTCCAAGGAGGGAGATTGCTAGTAAAGTGGCTGGAATGGCGAACCCGGGCACAAGCAGATGAGAAATGAGGTGCGTTTTAGAAACCTTTCCCCATCACACGGTGTACCATCTTCTGGGTATCTCATGCATGTTTTCGATGTAGGAAGATGCCCTTGAACCTGGAGATTTGGGACCCATGCGATGGGTACCACGCAGTATTACTTTAAAGGGTCTGCGTTTGCTCACCCAACCTCACCAAACCTCTCAGCCGCAACAGTGTCCACCCTTATGTCTCATCCAGCTGTGGGTCTAGATATGGTCAATCCAGGTTGCATCACAGCCCCTGAACGCATTGTGTAAGAATTTCTCTCTCTTTCACTGTCTTTGTTTCATGGGTTTTTCAAAATAATTAATTTTTATAATGGGGTTTAGCTGCTTTTCACTGCTGTGTTTATGCCGCTTTTTACCCACTTGACACACTAACAGAGAGATATCAATACATAGGTTTTAAGATTATTACTAGTCAGATATATTCTTGTGTGGTGAATAGGGCGTGTTGAGTCCAGTTCTCTGAGCAAGGAGTAGGTCTTGTCTATTACATATTGGGTTTATGGAACGGTATCTGAGCTAATTTGAATCCCTTGTTTTATGTATCACCCCACCTCACCTTTCCCGTTAAGCAGCCATAGTGTGTTTTCTGCATGTGTGACTCTGTTCTGTTTTCTGATTCAGTTCAAGTGTAACGGTTTTTACATTCCCTCTATAAGTGATACCTTATGAGAAGTGTCCTTTTCTGTGTGACTTATTTCACTTAGAATCGTCGTACGTAAATCCACTCATCATGCTGCTACTAGCCTTATGACATTGATTTCATGGCTGAGTGATATTCCATTGTACATAAGGACCACAACTTCTTTATCCATTTTTCTCTTTCCTGGGATATTGAAGGTGGAATGAAGTGGAGGTCCTTGTCAACAGAGCAGCCCTAAACTTTGGGGTGCTTGTGTCTTGCTAATTTTTCATTTTCCCAATTTATACCCCCATGAGTGGAAGTGCCCTATGCTCTCTAAGCTGTGTTTTTTAGATGTTTCAGGACACACCGTACACTTCTGCAGAGTGGCTGTTGGCAATTTACATCCCGCCCATCAGTATAGGAAGGCTCCCATTTCTCCATGGCCTGTCCTGCATTTCTGGTTTTGACATTTTTTTCAGCATGGCCCTTTTGACCGATGGGAAGCGAGACTTGTTTGTAGCGCTGATTTGCCTTTCCAGGTTACTTGGTTGGCCAAAAAGGGCGTATGCGTTTTTTCCTGAATATATTCAGGAAAAAACGCATACGCCCTTTTTGGCCAAGGGCATCATTGTCAACGATTTTCTGCTTTTCATGTGATTTAAAGGCGATTCGAATCTACCTCCTGAAATCTGTTTCCTGCAATTCTGCCTTGATTTCAAATCCTCTTCTTTGCCTTCCCTCAATATATTTGTGGATGAGAGTTATCATTTATAACTCTGCAGGTTTGTGAATTGCAGTGCCCTGAACCTCCATTTTACAACTCGCTTTTTAGGGAGCTGGCCGCAAAAGCGCAGGATGGCTTCAGGCCCGGTTCTGGTTCCGGGGGGCAGGCTGATCCTGTGGTTAATTCTTCTTCCTGATGGGAAAATAGAGTGACCTGTGCCTGTCCCAACACCAAGAGCTAGTCTCTCGTTGGTTCCACGTCTTCCCGTTCATCCTCAGGACAAATTGCAACCTGTACGGAACAGGAGGTTAAAGGTGCTGATTTTCCAAGGAGGGAGATTGCTAGTAAAGTGGCTGGAATGGCGAACCCGGGCACAAGCAGATGAGAAATGAGGTGCGTTTTAGAAACCTTTCCCCATCACACGGTGTACCATCTTCTGGGTATCTCATGCATGTTTTCGATGTAGGAAGATGCCCTTGAACCTGGAGATTTGGGACCCATGCGATGGGTACCACGCAGTATTACTTTAAAGGGTCTGCGTTTGCTCACCCAACCTCACCAAACCTCTCAGCCGCAACAGTGTCCACCCTTATGTCTCATCCAGCTGTGGGTCTAGATATGGTCAATCCAGGTTGCATCACAGCCCCTGAACGCATTGTGTAAGAATTTCTCTCTCTTTCACTGTCTTTGTTTCATGGGTTTTTCAAAGTAATTTATTTTTATAATGGGGTTTAGCTGCTTTTCACTGCTGTGTTTATGCCGCTTTTTACCCACTTGACACACTAACAGAGAGATATCAATACATAGGTTTTAAGATTATTACTAGTCAGATATATTCTTGTGTGGTGAATAGGGCGTGTTGAGTCCAGTTCTCTGAGCAAGGAGTAGGTCTTGTCTATTACATATTGGGTTTATGGAACGGTATCTGAGCTAATTTGAATCCCTTGTTTTATGTATCACCCCACCTCACCTTTCCCGTTAAGCAGCCATAGTGTGTTTTCTGCATGTGTGACTCTGTTCTGTTTTCTGATTCAGTTCAAGTGTAACGGTTTTTACATTCCCTCTATAAGTGATACCTTATGAGAAGTGTCCTTTTCTGTGTGACTTATTTCACTTAGAATCGTCGTACGTAAATCCACTCATCATGCTGCTACTAGCCTTATGACATTGATTTCATGGCTGAGTGATATTCCATTGTACATAAGGACCACAACTTCTTTATCCATTTTTCTCTTTCCTGGGATATTGAAGGTGGAATGAAGTGGAGGTCCTTGTCAACAGAGCAGCCCTAAACTTTGGGGTGCTTGTGTCTTGCTAATTTTTCATTTTCCCAATTTATACCCCCATGAGTGGAAGTGCCCTATGCTCTCTAAGCTGTGTTTTTTAGATGTTTCAGGACACACCGTACACTTCTGCAGAGTGGCTGTTGGCAATTTACATCCCGCCCATCAGTATAGGAAGGCTCCCATTTCTCCATGGCCTGTCCTGCATTTCTGGTTTTGACATTTTTTTCAGCATGGCCCTTTTGACCGATGGGAAGCGAGACTTGTTTGTAGCGCTGATTTGCCTTTCCAGGTTACTTGGTTGGCCAAAAAGGGCGTATGCGTTTTTTCCTGAATATATTCAGGAAAAAACGCATACGCCCTTTTTGGCCAAGGGCATCATTGTCAACGATTTTCTGCTTTTCATGTGATTTAAAGGCGATTCGAATCTACCTCCTGAAATCTGTTTCCTGCAATTCTGCCTTGATTTCAAATCCTCTTCTTTGCCTTCCCTCAATATATTTGTGGATGAGAGTTATCATTTATAACTCTGCAGGTTTGTGAATTGCAGTGCCCTGAACCTCCATTTTACAACTCGCTTTTTAGGGAGCTGGCCGCAAAAGCGCAGGATGGCTTCAGGCCCGGTTCTGGTTCCGGGGGGCAGGCTGATCCTGTGGTTAATTCTTCTTCCTGATGGGAAAATAGAGTGACCTGTGCCTGTCCCAACACCAAGAGCTAGTCTCTCGTTGGTTCCACGTCTTCCCGTTCATCCTCAGGACAAATTGCAACCTGTACGGAACAGGAGGTTAAAGGTGCTGATGCTCCAAGGAGGGAGATTGCTAGTAAAGTGGCTGGAATGGCGAACCCGGGCACAAGCAGATGAGAAATGAGGTGCGTTTTAGAAACCTTTCCCCATCACACGGTGTACCATCTTCTGGGTATCTCATGCATGTTTTCGATGTAGGAAGATGCCCTTGAACCTGGAGATTTGGGACCCATGCGATGGGTACCACGCAGTATTACTTTAAAGGGTCTGCGTTTGCTCACCCAACCTCACCAAACCTCTCAGCCGCAACAGTGTCCACCCTTATGTCTCATCCAGCTGTGGGTCTAGATATGGTCAATCCAGGTTGCATCACAGCCCCTGAACGCATTGTGTAAGAATTTCTCTCTCTTTCACTGTCTTTGTTTCATGGGTTTTTCAAAGTAATTTATTTTTATAATGGGGTTTAGCTGCTTTTCACTGCTGTGTTTATGCCGCTTTTTACCCACTTGACACACTAACAGAGAGATATCAATACATAGGTTTTAAGATTATTACTAGTCAGATATATTCTTGTGCGGTGAATAGGGCGTGTTGAGTCCAGTTCTCTGAGCAAGGAGTAGGTCTTGTCTATTACATATTGGGTTTATGGAACGGTATCTGAGCTAATTTGAAACCCTTGTTTTATGTATCACCCCACCTCACCTTTCCCGTTAAGCAGCCATAGTGTGTTTTCTGCATGTGTGACTCTGTTCTGTTTTGTAATTCAGTTCAAGTGTAACGGTTTTTACATTCCCTCTATAAGTGATACCTTATGAGAAGTGCCCTTTTCTGTGTGACTTATTTCACTTAGAATCGTCGTACCTAAATCCACTCATCATGCTGCTACTAGCCTTATGACATTGATTTCACGGCTGAGTGATATTCCATTGTACATAAGGACCACAACTTCTTTATCCATTTTTCTCTTTCCTGGGATATTGAAGGTGGAATGAAGTGGAGGTCCTTGTCAACAGAGCAGCCCTAAACTTTGGGGTGCTTGTGTCTTGCTGATTTTTAATTTTCCCAATTTATAACCCCATGAGTGGAAGTGCCCTATGCTCTCTAAGCTTTGTTTTTTAGATGTTTCAGGACTCACCGTACGCTTCTCCAGAGTGGCTGTTGGCAATTTACATCCCGCCCATCAGTGTAGCAAGGCTCCCATTTCTCCATGGCCTGTCCTGCATTTCTGGTTTTGACACTTTATTCAGCATGGCCTTTTTAACCGATGGGAAGCGAGACATCTTTGTAGCGCTGATTTGCCTTTCCAGGTTGCTTGGTTGGCCAAAAAGGGCGTATGCGTTTTTTCCTGAATATATTCAGGAAAAAACGCATACGCCCTTTTTGGCCAAGGGCATCATTGTCAACGTTTTGCCGCTTTTCATGTGCTTTAAAGGCGATTCGAATCTACCTCCTGAAATCTGTTTCCTGCAATTCTGCCTTGATTTCAAATCCTCTTCTTTGCCTTCCCTCAATATATTTGTGGACGAGAGTTATCATTTATAACTCTGCAGGTTTGTGAATTGCAGTGCCCTGAACCTCCATTTTACAACTCGCGTTTTGGGGAGATGGCCGCAAAAGCGCAGGATGGCTTCAGGCCCTGTTCTGGTTCCGGGGGGCAGGCTGAGCCTGTGGTTAATTCTTCTTCCTGATGGGAAAATAGAGTGACCTGTGCCTGTCCCAACACCAAGAGCTAGTCTTTCATTGGTTCCACGTCTTCCCGTTCATCCTCAGTACAAATTGCAACCTGTACGGAACAGGAGGTTAAAGGTGCTGATGCTCCAAGGAGGGAGATTGCTAGTAAAGTGGCTGGAATGGCGAACCCGGGCACAAGCAGATGAGAAATGAGGTGCGTTTTAGAAACCTTTCCCCATCATACGGTGTACCATCTTCTGGGTATCTCATGCATGTTTTCGATGTAGGAAGATGCCCTTGAACCTGGAGATTTGGGACCCATGCGATGGGTATCACTCAGTATTACTTTAAAGGGTCTGCGTTTGCTCACCCAACCTCACCAAACCTCTCAGCCGCAACAGTGTCCACCCTTATGTCTCATCCAGCTGTGGGTCTAGATATGGTCAATCCAGGTTGCATCACAGCCCGTGAACGCATTGTGTAAGAATTTCTCTCTCTTTCACTGTCTTTGTTTCATGGGATTTTCAAAGTAATTTATTTTTATAAATGGGTTTAGCTGCTTTTCACTGCTGTCTTTATGCCGCTTTTCACCCACTTGACACACTAACAGAGAGATATCAATACATAGGTTTTAAGATTATTACTAGTCAGATATATTCTTGTGCGGTGAATAGGGCGTGTTGAGTCCAGTTCTCTGAGCAAGGAGTAGGTCTTGTCTACTACATATTGGGTTTATGGAACGGTATCTGAGCTAATTTGATACCCTTGTTTTATGTATCACCCCACCTCACCTTTCCCGTTAAGCAGCCATAGTGTGTTTTCTGCATGTGTGACTCTGTTCTGTTTTGTAATTCAGTTCAAGTGTAACGGTTTTTACATTCCCTCTATCAGTGATACCTTATGAGAAGTGTCCTTTTCTGTGTGACTTATTTCACTTAGAGTCGTTGTACCTAAATCCACTCATCATGCTGCTACTAGCCTTATGACATTGATTTCACGGCTGAGTGATATTCCATTGTACATAAGGACCACAACTTCTTTATCCATTTTTCTCTTTCCTGGGATATTGAAGGTGGAATGAAGTGGAGGTCCTTGTCAACAGAGCAGCCCTAAACTTTGGGGTGCTTGTGTCTTGCTGATTTTTCATTTTCCCAATTTATACCCCCATGAGTGGAAGTGCCCTATGCTCTCTAAGCTGTGTTTTTTAGATGTTTCAGGACACACCGTACACTTCTGCAGAGTGGCTGTTGGCAATTTACATCCCGCCCATCAGTATAGGAAGGCTCCCATTTCTCCATGGCCTGTCCTGCATTTCTGGTTTTGACATTTTTTTCAGCATGGCCCTTTTGACCGATGGGAAGCGAGACTTGTTTGTAGCGCTGATTTGCCTTTCCAGGTTGCTTGGTTGGCCAAAAAGGGCGTATGCGTTTTTTCCTGAATATATTCAGGAAAAAACGCATACGCCCTTTTTGGCCAAGGGCATCATTGTCAACGATTTTCTGCTTTTCATGTGATTTAAAGGCGATTCGAATCTACCTCCTGAAATCTGTTTCCTGCAATTCTGCCTTGATTTCAAATCCTCTTCTTTGCCTTCCCTCAATATATTTGTGGACGAGAGTTATCATTTATAACTCTGCAGGTTTGTGAATTGCAGTGCCCTGAACCTCCATTTTACAACTCGCTTTTTAGGGAGCTGGCCGCAAAAGCGCAGGATGGCTTCAGGCCCGGTTCTGGTTCCGGGGGGCAGGCTGATCCTGTGGTTAATTCTTCTTCCTGATGGGAAAATAGAGTGACCTGTGCCTGTCCCAACACCAAGAGCTAGTCTCTCGTTGGTTCCACGTCTTCCCGTTCATCCTCAGGACAAATTGCAACCTGTACGGAACAGGAGGTTAAAGGTGCTGATGCTCCAAGGAGGGAGATTGCTAGTAAAGTGGCTGGAATGGCGAACCCGGGCACAAGCAGATGAGAAATGAGGTGCGTTTTAGAAACCTTTCCCCATCACACGGTGTACCATCTTCTGGGTATCTCATGCATGTTTTCGATGTAGGAAGATGCCCTTGAACCTGGAGATTTGGGACCCATGCGATGGGTACCACGCAGTATTACTTTAAAGGGTCTGCGTTTGCTCACCCAACCTCACCAAACCTCTCAGCCGCAACAGTGTCCACCCTTATGTCTCATCCAGCTGTGGGTCTAGATATGGTCAATCCAGGTTGCATCACAGCCCCTGAACGCATTGTGTAAGAATTTCTCTCTCTTTCACTGTCTTTGTTTCATGGGTTTTTCAAAGTAATTTATTTTTATAATGGGGTTTAGCTGCTTTTCACTGCTGTGTTTATGCCGCTTTTTACCCACTTGACACACTAACAGAGAGATATCAATACATAGGTTTTAAGATTATTACTAGTCAGATATATTCTTGTGCGGTGAATAGGGCGTGTTGAGTCCAGTTCTCTGAGCAAGGAGTAGGTCTTGTCTATTACATATTGGGTTTATGGAACGGTATCTGAGCTAATTTGAAACCCTTGTTTTATGTATCACCCCACCTCACCTTTCCCGTTAAGCAGCCATAGTGTGTTTTCTGCATGTGTGACTCTGTTCTGTTTTGTAATTCAGTTCAAGTGTAACGGTTTTTACATTCCCTCTATAAGTGATACCTTATGAGAAGTGCCCTTTTCTGTGTGACTTATTTCACTTAGAGTCGTCGTACCTAAATCCACTCATCATGCTGGTACTAGCCTTATGACATTGATTTCACGGCTGAGTGATATTCCATTGTACATAAGGACCACAACTTCTTTATCCATTTTTCTCTTTCCTGGGATATTGAAGGTGGAATGAAGTGGAGGTCCTTGTCAACAGAGCAGCCCTAAACTTTGGGGTGCTTGTGTCTTGCTGATTTTTAATTTTCCCAATTTATAACCCCATGAGTGGAAGTGCCCTATGCTCTCTAAGCTTTGTTTTTTAGATGTTTCAGGACTCACCGTACGCTTCTCCAGAGTGGCTGTTGGCAATTTACATCCCGCCCATCAGTGTAGCAAGGCTCCCATTTCTCCATGGCCTGTCCTGCATTTCTGGTTTTGACACTTTATTCAGCATGGCCTTTTTAACCGATGGGAAGCGAGACATCTTTGTAGCGCTGATTTGCCTTTCCAGGTTGCTTGGTTGGCCAAAAAGGGCGTATGCGTTTTTTCCTGAATATATTCAGGAAAAAACGCATACGCCCTTTTTGGCCAAGGGCATCATTGTCAACGTTTTGCCGCTTTTCATGTGCTTTAAAGGCGATTCGAATCTACCTCCTGAAATATGTTTCCTGCAATTCTGCCTTGATTTCAAATCCTCTTCTTTGCCTTCCCTCAATATATTTGTGGACGAGAGTTATCATTTATAACTCTGCAGGTTTGTGAATTGCAGTGCCCTGAACCTCCATTTTACAACTCGCGTTTTTGGGAGATGGCCGCAAAAGCACAGGATGGCTTCAGGCCCTGTTCTTGTTCCGGGGGGCAGGCTGAGCCTGTGGTTAATTCTTCTTCCTGATGGGAAAATAGAGTGACCTGTGCCTGTCCCAACACCAAGAGCTAGTCTTTCATTGGTTCCACGTCTTCCCGTTCATCCTCAGTACAAATTGCAACCTGTACGGAACAGGAGGTTAAAGGTGCTGATGCTCCAAGGAGGGAGATTGCTAGTAAAGTGGCTGGAATGGCGAACCCGGGCACAAGCAGATGAGAAATGAGGTGCGTTTTAGAAACCTTTCCCCATCATACGGTGTACCATCTTCTGGGTATCTCATGCATGTTTTCGATGTAGGAAGATGCCCTTGAACCTGGAGATTTGGGACCCATGCGATGGGTACCACGCAGTATTACTTTAAAGGGTCTGCGTTTGCTCACCCAACCTCACCAAACCTCTCAGCCGCAACAGTGTCCACCCTTATGTCTCATCCAGCTGTGGGTCTAGATATGGTCAATCCACTTTGCATCACAGCCCGTGAACGCATTGTGTAAGAATTTCGCTCTCTTTCACTGTCTTTGTTTCATGGGTTTTTCAAAGTAATTTATTTTTATAAATGGGTTTAGCTGCTTTTCACTGCTGTGTTTATGCCGCTTTTCACCCACTTGACACACTAACAGAGAGATATCAATACATAGGTTTTAAGATTATTACTAGTCAGATATATTCTTGTGCGGTGAATAGGGCGTGTTGAGTCCAGTTCTCTGAGCAAGGAGTAGGTCTTGTCTATTACATATTGGGTTTATGGAACGGTATCTGAGCTAATTTGATACCCTTGTTTTATGTATCACCCCACCTCACCTTTCCCGTTAAGCAGCCATAGTGTGTTTTCTGCATGTGTGACTCTGTTCTGTTTTGTAATTCAGTTCAAGTGTAACGGTTTTTACATTCCCTCTATCAGTGATACCTTATGAGAAGTGTCCTTTTCTGTGTGACTTATTTCACTTAGAATCGTTGTACCTAAATCCACTCATCATGCTGCTACTAGCCTTATGACATTGATTTCACGGCTGAGTGATATTACATTGTACATAAGGACCACAACTTCTTTATCCATTTTTCTCTTTCCTGGGATATTGAAGGTGGAATGAAGTGGAGGTCCTTGTCAACAGAGCAGCCCTAAACTTTGGGGTTCTTGTGTCTTGCTGATTTTTCATTTTCCCAATTTATACCCCCATGAGTGGAAGTGCCCTATGCTCTCTAAGCTGTGTTTTTTAGATGTTTCAGGACACACCGTACACTTCTGCAGAGTGGCTGTTGGCAATTTACATCCCGCCCATCAGTATAGGAAGGCTCCCATTTCTCCATGGCCTGTCCTGCATTTCTGGTTTTGACATTTTTTTCAGCATGGCCCTTTTGACCGATGGGAAGCGAGACTTGTTTGTAGCGCTGATTTGCCTTTCCAGGTTGCTTGGTTGGCCAAAAAGGGCGTATGCGTTTTTTCCTGAATATATTCAGGAAAAAACGCATACGCCCTTTTTGGCCAAGGGCATCATTGTCAACGATTTTCTGCTTTTCATGTGATTTAAAGGCGATTCGAATCTACCTCCTGAAATCTGTTTCCTGCAATTCTGCCTTGATTTCAAATCCTCTTCTTTGCCTTCCCTCAATATATTTGTGGACGAGAGTTATCATTTATAACTCTGCAGGTTTGTGAATTGCAGTGCCCTGAACCTCCATTTTACAACTCGCTTTTTAGGGAGCTGGCCGCAAAAGCGCAGGATGGCTTCAGGCCCGGTTCTGGTTCCGGGGGGCAGGCTGATCCTGTGGTTAATTCTTCTTCCTGATGGGAAAATAGAGTGACCTGTGCCTGTCCCAACACCAAGAGCTAGTCTCTCGTTGGTTCCACGTCTTCCCGTTCATCCTCAGGACAAATTGCAACCTGTACGGAACAGGAGGTTAAAGGTGCTGATGCTCCAAGGAGGGAGATTGCTAGTAAAGTGGCTGGAATGGCGAACCCGGGCACAAGCAGATGAGAAATGAGGTGCGTTTTAGAAACCTTTCCCCATCACACGGTGTACCATCTTCTGGGTATCTCATGCATGTTTTCGATGTAGGAAGATGCCCTTGAACCTGGAGATTTGGGACCCATGCGATGGGTACCACGCAGTATTACTTTAAAGGGTCTGCGTTTGCTCACCCAACCTCACCAAACCTCTCAGCCGCAACAGTGTCCACCCTTATGTCTCATCCAGCTGTGGGTCTAGATATGGTCAATCCAGGTTGCATCACAGCCCCTGAACGCATTGTGTAAGAATTTCTCTCTCTTTCACTGTCTTTGTTTCATGGGTTTTTCAAAGTAATTTATTTTTATAATGGGGTTTAGCTGCTTTTCACTGCTGTGTTTATGCCGCTTTTTACCCACTTGACACACTAACAGAGAGATATCAATACATAGGTTTTAAGATTATTACTAGTCAGATATATTCTTGTGCGGTGAATAGGGCGTGTTGAGTCCAGTTCTCTGAGCAAGGAGTAGGTCTTGTCTATTACATATTGGGTTTATGGAACGGTATCTGAGCTAATTTGAAACCCTTGTTTTATGTATCACCCCACCTCACCTTTCCCGTTAAGCAGCCATAGTGTGTTTTCTGCATGTGTGACTCTGTTCTGTTTTGTAATTCAGTTCAAGTGTAACGGTTTTTACATTCCCTCTATAAGTGATACCTTATGAGAAGTGCCCTTTTCTGTGTGACTTATTTCACTTAGAGTCGTCGTACCTAAATCCACTCATCATGCTGGTACTAGCCTTATGACATTGATTTCACGGCTGAGTGATATTCCATTGTACATAAGGACCACAACTTCTTTATCCATTTTTCTCTTTCCTGGGATATTGAAGGTGGAATGAAGTGGAGGTCCTTGTCAACAGAGCAGCCCTAAACTTTGGGGTGCTTGTGTCTTGCTGATTTTTAATTTTCCCAATTTATAACCCCATGAGTGGAAGTGCCCTATGCTCTCTAAGCTTTGTTTTTTAGATGTTTCAGGACTCACCGTACGCTTCTCCAGAGTGGCTGTTGGCAATTTACATCCCGCCCATCAGTGTAGCAAGGCTCCCATTTCTCCATGGCCTGTCCTGCATTTCTGGTTTTGACACTTTATTCAGCATGGCCTTTTTAACCGATGGGAAGCGAGACATCTTTGTAGCACTGATTTGCCTTTCCAGGTTGCTTGGTTGGCCAAAAAGGGCGTATGCGTTTTTTCCTGAATATATTCAGGAAAAAACGCATACGCCCTTTTTGGCCAAGGGCATCATTGTCAACGTTTTGCCGCTTTTCATGTGCTTTAAAGGCGATTCGAATCTACCTCCTGAAATATGTTTCCTGCAATTCTGCCTTGATTTCAAATCCTCTTCTTTGCCTTCCCTCAATATATTTGTGGAAGAGAGTTATCATTTATAACTCTGCAGGTTTGTGAATTGCAGTGCCCTGAACCTCCATTTTATAACTCGCGTTTTTGGGAGATGGCCGCAAAAGCGCAGGATGGCTTCAGGCCCTGTTCTTGTTCCGGGGGGCAGGCTGAGCCTGTGGTTAATTCTTCTTCCTGATGGGAAAATAGAGTGACCTGTGCCTGTCCCAACACCAAGAGCTAGTCTTTCATTGCTTCCACGTCTTCCCGTTCATCCTCAGTACAAATTGCAACCTGTACGGAACAGGAGGTTAAAGGTGCTGATGCTCCAAGGAGGGAGATTGCTAGTAAAGTGGCTGGAATGGCGAACCCGGGCACAAGCAGATGAGAAATGAGGTGCGTTTTAGAAACCTTTCCCCATCATACGGTGTACCATCTTCTGGGTATCTCATGCATGTTTTCGATGTAGGAAGATGCCCTTGAACCTGGAGATTTGGGACCCATGCGATGGGTACCACGCAGTATTACTTTAAAGGGTCTGCGTTTGCTCACCCAACCTCACCAAACCTCTCAGCCGCAACAGTGTCCACCTTTATGTCTCATCCAGCTGTGGGTCTAGATATGGTCAATCCAGGTTGCATCACAGCCCCTGAACGCATTGTGTAAGAATTTCTCTCTCTTTCACTGTCTTTGTTTCATGGGTTTTTCAAAATAATTTATTTTTATAATGGGGTTTAGCTGCTTTTCACTGCTGTGTTTATGCCGCTTTTTACCCACTTGACACACTAACAGAGAGATATCAATACATAGGTTTTAAGATTATTACTAGTCAGATATATTCTTGTGTGGTGAATAGGGCGTGTTGAGTCCAGTTCTCTGAGCAAGGAGTAGGTCTTGGCTATTACATATTGGGTTTATGGAACTGTATATGAGCTAATTTGAATCCCTTGTTTTATGTATCACCCCACCTCACCTTTCCCGTTAAGCAGCCATAGTGTGTTTTCTGCATGTGTGACTCTGTTCTGTTTTCTGATTCAGTTCAAGTGTAACGGTTTTTACATTCCCTCTATAAGTGATACCTTATGAGAAGTGTCCTTTTCTCTGTGACTTATTTCACTTAGAATCGTCGTACCTAAATCCACTCATCATGCTGCTACTAGCCTTATGACATTGATTTCATGGCTGAGTGATATTCCATTGTACATAAGGACCACAACTTCTTTATCCATTTTTCTCTTTCCTGGGATATTGAAGGTGGAATGAAGTGGAGGTCCTTGTCAACAGAGCAGCCCTAAACTTTGGGGTGCTTGTGTCTTGCTGATTTTTAATTTTCCCAATTTATACCCCCATGAGTGGAAGTGCCCTATGCTCTCTAAGCTGTGTTTTTTAGATGTTTCAGGACACACCGTACACTTCTGCAGAGTGGCTGTTGGCAATTTACATCCCGCCCATCAGTATAGGAAGGCTCCCATTTCTCCATGGCCTGTCCTGCATTTCTGGTTTTGACATTTTTTTCAGCATGGCCCTTTTGACCGATGGGAAGCGAGACTTGTTTGTAGCGCTGATTTGCCTTTCCAGGTTGCTTGGTTGGCCAAAAAGGGCGTATGCGTTTTTTCCTGAATATATTCAGGAAAAAACGCATACGCCCTTTTTGGCCAAGGGCATCATTGTCAACGATTTTCTGCTTTTCATGTGATTTAAAGGCGATTCGAATCTACCTCCTGAAATCTGTTTCCTGCAATTCTGCCTTGATTTCAAATCCTCTTCTTTGCCTTCCCTCAATATATTTGTGGATGAGAGTTATCATTTATAACTCTGCAGGTTTGTGAATTGCAGTGCCCTGAACCTCCATTTTACAACTCGCTTTTTAGGGAGCTGGCCGCAAAAGCGCAGGATGGCTTCAGGCCCGGTTCTGGTTCCGGGGGGCAGGCTGATCCTGTGGTTAATTCTTCTTCCTGATGGGAAAATAGAGTGACCTGTGCCTGTCCCAACACCAAGAGCTAGTCTCTCGTTGGTTCCACGTCTTCCCGTTCATCCTCAGGACAAATTGCAACCTGTACGGAACAGGAGGTTAAAGGTGCTGATGCTCCAAGGAGGGAGATTGCTAGTAAAGTGGCTGGAATGGCGAACCCGGGCACAAGCAGATGAGAAATGAGGTGCGTTTTAGAAACCTTTCCCCATCACACGGTGTACCATCTTCTGGGTATCTCATGCATGTTTTCGATGTAGGAAGATGCCCTTGAACCTGGAGATTTGGGACCCATGCGATGGGTACCACGCAGTATTACTTTAAAGGGTCTGTGTTTGCTCACCCAACCTCACCAAACCTCTCAGCCGCAACAGTGTCCACCCTTATGTCTCATCCAGCTGTGGGTCTAGATATGGTCAATCCAGTTTGCATCACAGCCCCTGAACGCATTGTGTAAGAATTTCTCTCTCTTTCACTGTCTTTGTTTCATGGGTTTTTCAAAGAAATTTATTTTTATAATGGGGTTTAGCTGCTTTTCACTGCTGTGTTTATGCCGCTTTACACCCACTTGACACACTAACAGAGAGATATCAATACATAGGTTTTAAGATTATTACTAGTCAGATATATTCTTGTGCGGTGAATAGGGCGTGTTGAGTCCAGTTCTCTGAGCAAGGAGTAGGTCTTGTCTATTACATATTGGGTTTATGGAACGGTATCTGAGCTAATTTGAAACCCTTGTTTTATGTATCACCCCACCTCACCTTTCCCGTTAAGCAGCCATAGTGTGTTTTCTGCATGTGTGACTCTGTTCTGTTTTGTAATTCAGTTCAAGTGTAACGGTTTTTACATTCCCTCTATAAGTGATACCTTATGAGAAGTGCCCTTTTCTGTGTGACTTATTTCACTTAGAGTCGTCGTACCTAAATCCACTCATCATGCTGGTACTAGCCTTATGACATTGATTTCACGGCTCAGTGATATTCCATTGTACATAAGGACCACAACTTCTTTATCCATTTTTCTCTTTCCTGGGATATTGAAGGTGGAATGAAGTGGAGGTCCTTGTCAACAGAGCAGCCCTAAACTTTGGGGTGCTTGTGTCTTGCTGATTTTTAATTTTCCCAATTTATAACCCCATGAGTGGAAGTGCCCTATGCTCTCTAAGCTTTGTTTTTTAGATGTTTCAGGACTCACCGTACGCTTCTCCAGAGTGGCTGTTGGCAATTTACATCCCGCCCATCAGTGTAGCAAGGCTCCCATTTCTCCATGGCCTGTCCTGCATTTCTGGTTTTGACACTTTATTCAGCATGGCCTTTTTAACCGATGGGAAGCGAGACATCTTTGTAGCGCTGATTTGCCTTTCCAGGTTGCTTGGTTGGCCAAAAAGGGCGTATGCGTTTTTTCCTGAATATATTCAGGAAAAAACGCATACGCCCTTTTTGGCCAAGGGCATCATTGTCAACGTTTTGCCGCTTTTCATGTGCTTTAAAGGCGATTCGAATCTACCTCCTGAAATCTGTTTCCTGCAATTCTGCCTTGATTTCAAATCCTCTTCTTTGCCTTCCCTCAATATATTTGTGGACGAGAGTTATCATTTATAACTCTGCAGGTTTGTGAATTGCAGTGCCCTGAACCTCCATTTTACAACTCGCGTTTTTGGGAGATGGCCGCAAAAGCGCAGGATGGCTTCAGGCCCTCTTCTTGTTCCGGGGGGCAGGCTGAGCCTGTGGTTAATTCTTCTTCCTGATGGGAAAATAGAGTGACCTGTGCCTGTCCCAACACCAAGAGCTAGTCTTTCATTGCTTCCACGTCTTCCCGTTCATCCTCAGTACAAATTGCAACCTGTACGGAACAGGAGGTTAAAGGTGCTGATGCTCCAAGGAGGGAGATTGCTAGTAAAGTGGCTGGAATGGCGAACCCGGGCACAAGCAGATGAGAAATGAGGTGCGTTTTAGAAACCTTTCCCCATCATACGGTGTATCATCTTCTGGGTATCTCATGCATGTTTTCGATGTAGGAAGATGCCCTTGAACCTGGAGATTTGGGACCCATGCGATGGGTACCACGCAGTATTACTTTAAAGGGTCTGCGTTTGCTCACCCAACCTCACCAAACCTCTCAGCCGCAACAGTGTCCACCCTTATGTCTCATCCAGCTGTGGGTCTAGATATGGTCAATCCAGGTTGCATCACAGCCCGTGAACGCATTGTGTAAGAATTTCTCTCTCTTTCACTGTCTTTGTTTCATGGGTTTTTCAAAGTAATTTATTTTTATAAATGGGTTTAGCTGCTTTTCACTGCTGTGTTTATGCCGCTTTTCACCCACTTGACACACTAACAGAGAGATATCAATACATATGTTTTAAGATTATTACTATTCAGATATATTCTTGTGCGGTGAATAGGGCGTGTTGAGTCCAGTTCTCTGAGCAAGGAGTAGGTCTTGTCTATTACATATTGGTTTTATGGAACGGTATCTGAGCTAATTTGAAACCCTTGTTTTATGTATCACCCCACCTCACCTTTCCCGTTAAGCAGCCATAGTGTGTTTTCTGCATGTGTGACTCTGTTCTGTTTTGTAATTCAGTTCAAGTGTAACGGTTTTTACATTCCCTCTATCAGTGATACCTTATGAGAAGTGTCCTTTTCTGTGTGACTTATTTCACTTAGAGTCGTTGTACCTAAATCCACTCATCATGCTGCTACTAGCCTTATGACATTGATTTCACGGCTGAGTGATATTCCATTGTACATAAGGACCACAACTTCTTTATCCATTTTTCTCTTTCCTGGGATATTGAAGGTGGAATGAAGTGGAGGTCCTTGTCAACAGAGCAGCCCTAAACTTTGGGGTTCTTGTGTCTTGCTGATTTTTCATTTTCCCAATTTATACCCCCATGAGTGGAAGTGCCCTATGCTCTCTAAGCTGTGTTTTTTAGATGTTTCAGGACACACCGTACACTTCTGCAGAGTGGCTGTTGGCAATTTACATCCCGCCCATCAGTATAGGAAGGCTCCCATTTCTCCATGGCCTGTCCTGCATTTCTGGTTTTGACATTTTTTTCAGCATGGCCCTTTTGACCGATGGGAAGCGAGACTTGTTTGTAGCGCTGATTTGCCTTTCCAGGTTGCTTGGTTGGCCAAAAAGGGCGTATGCGTTTTTTCCTGAATATATTCAGGAAAAAACGCATACGCCCTTTTTGGCCAAGGGCATCATTGTCAACGATTTTCTGCTTTTCATGTGATTTAAAGGCGATTCGAATCTACCTCCTGAAATCTGTTTCCTGCAATTCTGCCTTGATTTCAAATCCTCTTCTTTGCCTTCCCTCAATATATTTGTGGACGAGAGTTATCATTTATAACTCTGCAGGTTTGTGAATTGCAGTGCCCTGAACCTCCATTTTACAACTCGCTTTTTAGGGAGCTGGCCGCAAAAGCGCAGGATGGCTTCAGGCCCGGTTCTGGTTCCGGGGGGCAGGCTGAGCCTGTGGTTAATTCTTCTTCCTGATGGGAAAATAGAGTGACCTGTGCCTGTCCCAACACCAAGAGCTAGTCTCTCGTTGGTTCCCCGTCTTCCCGTTCATCCTCAGGACAAATTGCAACCTGTACGGAACAGGAGGTTAAAGGTGCTGATGCTCCAAGGAGGGAGATTTCTAGTAAAGTGGCTGGAATGGCGAACCCGGGCACAAGCAGATGAGAAATGAGGTGCGTTTTAGAAACCTTTCCCCATCACACGGTGTACCATCTTCTGGGTATCTCATGCATGTTTTCGATGTAGGAAGATGCCCTTGAACCTGGAGATTTGGGACCCATGCGATGGGTACCACGCAGTATTACTTTAAAGGGTCTGCGTTTGCTCACCCAACCTCACCAAACTTCTCAGCCGCAACAGTGTCCACCCTTATGTCTCATCCAGCTGTGGGTCTAGATATGGTCAATCCAGGTTGCATCACAGCCCCTGAACGCATTGTGTAAGAATTTCTCTCTCTTTCACTGTCTTTGTTTCATGGGTTTTTCAAAGTAATTTATTTTTATAATGGGGTTTAGCTGCTTTTCACTGCTGTGTTTATGCCGCTTTTTACCCACTTGACACACTAACAGAGAGATATCAATACATAGGTTTTAAGATTATTACTAGTCAGATATATTCTTGTGCGGTGAATAGGGCGTGTTGAGTCCAGTTCTCTGAGCAAGGAATAGGTCTTGTCTATTACATATTGGGTTTATGGAACGGTATCTGAGCTAATTTGAAACCCTTGTTTTATGTATCACGCCACCTCACCATTC
This sequence comes from Balaenoptera borealis, assembly GCF_965194805.1. Lineage (NCBI taxonomy): Eukaryota > Metazoa > Chordata > Mammalia > Artiodactyla > Balaenopteridae > Balaenoptera > Balaenoptera borealis. The sequence goes on along the minus strand of NW_028123713.1, from coordinate 352,588 downwards.
CCGTTAAGCAGCCATAGTGTGTTTTCTGCATGTGTGACTCTGTTCTGTTTTGTAATTCAGTTCAAGTGTAACGGTTTTTACATTCCCTCTATCAGTGATACCTTATGAGAAGTGTCCTTTTCTGTTTGACTTATTTCACTTAGAATCGTCGTACCTAAATCCACTCATCATGCTGCTACTAGCCTTATGACAGTGATTTCATGGCTGAGTGATATTCCATTGTACATAAGGACCACAACTTCTTTATCCATTTTTCTCTTTCCTGGGATATTGAAGGTGGAATGAAGTGGAGGTCCTTGTCAACAGAGCAGCCCTAAACTTTGGGTTGCTTGTGTCTTGCTGATTTTTAATTTTCCCAATTTATACCCCCATGAGTGGATGTGCCCTATGCTCTCTTAGCTTTGCTTTTTAGAAGTTTCAGGACTCACCGTACACTTCTCCAGAGTGGCTGTTGACAATTTACATCCCGCCCATCACTGTAGCAAGGCTCCCATTTCTCCATGGCCTGTCCTGCATTTCTGGTTTTGACACTTTTTTCAGCATGGCCCTTTTGACCGATGGGAAGCGAGACATCTTTGTAGCGCTGATTTGCCTTTCCAGGTTGCTTGGTTGGCCAAAAAGGGCGTATGCGTTTTTTCCTGAATATATTCAGGAAAAAACGCATACGCCCTATTTGGCCAAGGGCATCATTGTCAACGTTTTGCCGCTTTTCATGTGCTTTAAAGGCGATTCGAATCTACCTCCTGAAATCTGTTTCCTGCAATTCTGCCTTGATTTCAAATCCTCTTCTTTGCCTTCCCTCAATATATTTGTGGACGAGAGTTATCATTTATAAGTCTGCAGGTTTGTGAATTGCAGTGCCCTGAACCTCCATTTTACAACTCGCTTTTTAGGGAGCTGGCCGCAATAGCACAGGATGGCTTCAGGCCCTGTTCTGGTTCCGGGTGGCAGGCTGAGCCTGTGGTTAATTCTTCTTCCTGATGGGAAAATAGAGTGACCTGTGCCTGTCCCAACACCAAGAGCTAGTCTCTCATTGGTTCCACGTCTTCCAGTTCATCCTCAGGACAAATTGCAACCTGTACGGAAGAGGAGGTTAAAGGTGCTGATGCTCCAAGGAGGGAGATTGCTAGTAAAGTGGCTGGAATGGCGAACCCGGGCACAAGCAGATGAGAAATGAGGTGCGTTTTAGAAACCTTTCCCCATCACACGGTGTACCATCTTCTGGGTTTCTCATGCATGTTTTCGATGTAGGAAGATGCCCTTGAACCTGGAGATTTGGGACCCATGCGATGGGTACCACGCAGTATTACTTTAAAGGGTCTGCGTTTGCTCACCCAACCTCACCAAACCTCTCAGCCGCAACAGTGTCCACCCTTATGTCTCATCCAGCTGTGGGTCTAGATATGGTCAATCCAGGTTGCATCACAGCCCCTGAACGCATTGTGTAAGAATTTCTCTCTCTTTCACTGTCTTTGTTTCATGGGTTTTTCAAAGAATTTATTTTTATAATGGGGTTTAGCTGCTTTTCACTGCTGTGTTTATGCCGCTTTTTAACCACTTGACACACTAACAGAGAGATATCAGTACATATTTTTTAAGATTATTACTAGTCAGATGTATTCTTGTGCGGTGAATAGGGCGTGTTGAGTCCAGTTCTCTGAGCAAGGAGTAGGTCTTGTCTATTACATATTGGTTTTATGGAACGGTATCTGAGCTAATTTGAAACCCTTGTTTTATGTATCACCCCACCTCACCTTTCCCGTTAAGCAGCCATAGTGTGTATTCTGCATGTGTGACTCTGTTCTGTTTTGTAATTCAGTTCAAGTGTAACGGTTTTTACATTCCCTCTATAAGTGATACCTTATGAGAAGTGCCCTTTTCTGTGTGACTTATTTCACTTAGAGTCGTCGTACCTAAATCCACTCATCATGCTGGTACTAGCCTTATGACATTGATTTCACGGCTGAGTGATATTCCATTGTACATAAGGACCACAACTTCTTTATCCATTTTTCTCTTTCCTGGGATATTGAAGGTGGAATGAAGTGGAGGTCCTTGTCAACAGAGCAGCCCTAAACTTTGGGGTGCTTGTGTCTTGCTGATTTTTAATTTTCCCAATTTATAACCCCATGAGTGGAAGTGCCCTATGCTCTCTAAGCTTTGTTTTTTAGATGTTTCAGGACTCACCGTACACTTCTCCAGAGTGGCTGTTGGCAATTTACATCCCGCCCATCAGTGTAACAAGGCTCCCATTTCTCCATGGCCTGTCCTGCATTTCTGGTTTTGACACTTTATTCAGCATGGCCTTTTTAACCGATGGGAAGCGAGACATCTTTGTAGCGCTGATTTGCCTTTCCAGGTTGCTTGGTTGGCCAAAAAGGGCGTATGCGTTTTTTCCTGAATATATTCAGGAAAAAACGCATACGCCCTTTTTGGCCAAGGGCATCATTGTCAACGTTTTGCCGCTTTTCATGTGCTTTAAAGGCGATTCGAATCTACCTCCTGAAATATGTTTCCTGCAATTCTGCCTTGATTTCAAATCCTCTTCTTTGCCTACCCTCAATATATTTGTGGACGAGAGTTATCATTTATAACTCTGCAGGTTTGTGAATTGCAGTGCCCTGAACCTCCATTTTACAACTCGCGTTTTTGGGAGATGGCCGCAAAAGCGCAGGATGGCTTCAGGCCCTCTTCTTGTTCCGGGGGGCAGGCTGAGCCTGTGGTTAATTCTTCTTCCTGATGGGAAAATAGAGTGACCTGTGCCTGTCCCAACACCAAGAGCTAGTCTTTCATTGGTTCCACGTCTTCCCGTTCATCCTCAGTACAAATTGCAACCTGTACGGAACAGGAGGTTAAAGGTGCTGATGCTCCAAGGAGGGAGATTGCTAGTAAAGTGGCTGGAATGGCGAACCCGGGCACAAGCAGATGAGAAATGAGGTGCGTTTTAGAAACCTTTCCCCATCATACGGTGTACCATCTTCTGGGTATCTCATGCATGTTTTCGATGTAGGAAGATGCCCTTGAACCTGGAGATTTGGGACCCATGCGATGGGTACCACGCAGTATTACTTTAAAAGGTCTGCGTTTGCTCACCCAACCTCACCAAACCTCTCAGCCGCAACAGTGTCCACCCTTATGTCTCATCCAGCTGTGGGTCTAGATATGGTCAATCCAGGTTGCATCACAGCCCGTGAACGCATTGTGTAAGAATTTCTCTCTCTTTCACTGTCTTTGTTTCATGGGTTTTTCAAAGTAATTTATTTTTATAAATGGGTTTAGCTGCTTTTCACTGCTGTGTTTATGCCGCTTTTCACCCACTTGACACACTAACAGAGAGATATCAATACATAGGTTTTAAGATTATTACTATTCAGATATATTCTTGTGCGGTGAATAGGGCGTGTTGAGTCCAGTTCTCTGAGCAAGGAGTAGGTCTTGTCTATTACATATTGGTTTTACGGAACGGTATCTGAGCTAATTTGAAACCCTTGTTTTATGTATCACCCCACCTCACCTTTCCCGTTAAGCAGCCATAGTGTGTTTTCTGCATGTGTGACTCTGTTCTGTTTTGTAATTCAGTTCAAGTGTAACGGTTTTTACATTCCCTCTATCAGTGATACCTTATGAGAAGTGTCCTTTTCTGTGTGACTTATTTCACTTAGAGTCGTTGTACCTAAATCCACTCATCATGCTGCTACTAGCCTTATGACATTGATTTCACGGCTGAGTGATATTCCATTGTACATAAGGACCACAACTTCTTTATCCATTTTTCTCTTTCCTGGGATATTGAAGGTGGAATGAAGTGGAGGTCCTTGTCAACAGAGCAGCCCTAAACTTTGGGGTGCTTGTGTCTTGCTGATTTTTAATTTTCCCAATTTATACCCCCATGAGTGGAAGTGCCCTATGCTCTCTAAGCTGTGTTTTTTAGATGTTTCAGGACACACCGTACACTTCTGCAGAGTGGCTGTTGGCAATTTACATCCCGCCCATCAGTATAGGAAGGCTCCCATTTCTCCATGGCCTGTCCTGCATTTCTGGTTTTGACATTTTTTTCAGCATGGCCCTTTTGACCGATGGGAAGCGAGACTTGTTTGTAGCGCTGATTTGCCTTTCCAGGTTGCTTGGTTGGCCAAAAAGGGCGTATGCGTTTTTTCCTGAATATATTCAGGAAAAAACGCATACGCCCTTTTTGGCCAAGGGCATCATTGTCAACGATTTTCTGCTTTTCATGTGATTTAAAGGCGATTCGAATCTACCTCCTGAAATCTGTTTCCTGCAATTCTGCCTTGATTTCAAATCCTCTTCTTTGCCTTCCCTCAATATATTTGTGGACGAGAGTTATCATTTATAACTCTGCAGGTTTGTGAATTGCAGTGCCCTGAACCTCCATTTTACAACTCGCTTTTTAGGGAGCTGGCCGCAAAAGCGCAGGATGGCTTCAGGCCCGGTTCTGGTTCCGGGGGGCAGGCTGATCCTGTGGTTAATTCTTCTTCCTGATGGGAAAATAGAGTGACCTGTGCCTGTCCCAACACCAAGAGCTAGTCTCTCGTTGGTTCCACGTCTTCCCGTTCATCCTCAGGACAAATTGCAACCTGTACGGAACAGGAGGTTAAAGGTGCTGATGCTCCAAGGAGGGAGATTGCTAGTAAAGTGGCTGGAATGGCGAACCCGGGCACAAGCAGATGAGAAATGAGGTGCGTTTTAGAAACCTTTCCCCATGACACGGTGTACCATCTTCTGGGTATCTCATGCATGTTTTCGATGTAGGAAGATGCCCTTGAACCTGGAGATTTGGGACCCATGCGATGGGTACCACGCAGTATTACTTTAAAGGGTCTGCGTTTGCTCACCCAACCTCACCAAACCTCTCAGCCGCAACAGTGTCCACCCTTATGTCTCATCCAGCTGTGGGTCTAGATATGGTCAATCCAGGTTGCATCACAGCCCCTGAACGCATTGTGTAAGAATTTCTCTCTCTTTCACTGTCTTTGTTTCATGGGTTTTTCAAAGTAATTTATTTTTATAATGGGGTTTAGCTGCTTTTCACTGCTGTGTTTATGCCGCTTTTTACCCACTTGACACACTAACAGAGAGATATCAATACATAGGTTTTAAGATTATTACTAGTCAGATATATTCTTGTGCGGTGAATAGGGCGTGTTGAGTCCAGTTCTCTGAGCAAGGAGTAGGTCTTGTCTATTACATATTGGGTTTATGGAACGGTATCTGAGCTAATTTGAAACCCTTGTTTTATGTATCACCCCACCTCACCTTTCCCGTTAAGCAGGCATAGTGTGTTTTCTGCATGTGTGACTCTGTTCTGTTTTGTAATTCAGTTCAAGTGTAACGGTTTTTACATTCCCTCTATAAGTGATACCTTATGAGAAGTGCCCTTTTCTGTGTGACTTATTTCACTTAGAATCATCGTACCTAAATCCACTCATCATGCTGGTACTAGCCTTATGACATTGATTTCACGGCTGAGTGATATTCCATTGTACATAAGGACCACAACTTCTTTATCCATTTTTCTCTTTCCTGGGATATTGAAGGTGGAATGAAGTGGAGGTCCTTGTCAACAGAGCAGCCCTAAACTTTGGGGTGCTTGTGTCTTGCTGATTTTTAATTTTCCCAATTTATAACCCCATGAGTGGAAGTGCCCTATGCTCTCTAAGCTTTGTTTTTTAGATGTTTCAGGACTCACCGTACGCTTCTCCAGAGTGGCTGTTGGCAATTTACATCCCGCCCATCAGTGTAGCAAGGCTCCCATTTCTCCATGGCCTGTCCTGCATTTCTGGTTTTGACACTTTATTCAGCATGGCCTTTTTAACCGATGGGAAGCGAGACATCTTTGTAGCGCTGATTTGCCTTTCCAGGTTGCTTGGTTGGCCAAAAAGGGCGTATGCGTTTTTTCCTGAATATATTCAGGAAAAAACGCATACGCCCTTTTTGGCCAAGGGCATCATTGTCAACGTTTTGCCGCTTTTCATGTGCTTTAAAGGCGATTCGAATCTACCTCCTGAAATCTGTTTCCTGCAATTCTGCCTTGATTTCAAATCCTCTTCTTTGCCTTCCCTCAATATATTTGTGGACGAGAGTTATCATTTATAACTCTGCAGGTTTGTGAATTGCAGTGCCCTGAACCTCCATTTTACAACTCGCGTTTTTGGGAGATGGCCGCAAAAGCACAGGATGGCTTCAGGCCCTGTTCTTGTTCCGGGGGGCAGGCTGAGCCTGTGGTTAATTCTTCTTCCTGATGGGAAAATAGAGTGACCTGTGCCTGTCCCAACACCAAGAGCTAGTCTTTCATTGGTTCCACGTCTTCCCGTTCATCCTCAGTACAAATTGCAACCTGTACGGAACAGGAGGTTAAAGGTGCTGATGCTCCAAGGAGGGAGATTGCTAGTAAAGTGGCTGGAATGGCGAACCCGGGCACAAGCAGATGAGAAATGAGGTGCGTTTTAGAAACCTTTCCCCATCATACGGTGTACCATCTTCTGGGTATCTCATGCATGTTTTCGATGTAGGAAGATGCCCTTGAACCTGGAGATTTGGGACCCATGCGATGGGTACCACGCAGTATTACTTTAAAGGGTCTGCGTTTGCTCACCCAACCTCACCAAACCTCTCAGCCGCAACAGTGTCCACCCTTATGTCTCATCCAGCTGTGGGTCTAGATATGGTCAATCCACTTTGCATCACAGCCCGTGAACGCATTGTGTAAGAATTTCGCTCTCTTTCACTGTCTTTGTTTCATGGGTTTTTCAAAGTAATTTATTTTTATAAATGGGTTTAGCTGCTTTTCACTGCTGTGTTTATGCCGCTTTTCACCCACTTGACACACTAACAGAGAGATATCAATACATAGGTTTTAAGATTATTACTAGTCAGATATATTCTTGTGCGGTGAATAGGGCGTGTTGAGTCCAGTTCTCTGAGCAAGGAGTAGGTCTTGTCTATTACATATTGGGTTTATGGAACGGTATCTGAGCTAATTTGATACCCTTGTTTTATGTATCACCCCACCTCACCTTTCCCGTTAAGCAGCCATAGTGTGTTTTCTGCATGTGTGACTCTGTTCTGTTTTGTAATTCAGTTCAAGTGTAACGGTTTTTACATTCCCTCTATCAGTGATACCTTATGAGAAGTGTCCTTTTCTGTGTGACTTATTTCACTTAGAGTCGTTGTACCTAAATCCACTCATCATGCTGCTACTAGCCTTATGACATTGATTTCACGGCTGAGTGATATTCCATTGTACATAAGGACCACAACTTCTTTATCCATTTTTCTCTTTCCTGGGATATTGAAGGTGGAATGAAGTGGAGGTCCTTGTCAACAGAGCAGCCCTAAACTTTGGGGTGCTTGTGTCTTGCTGATTTTTAATTTTCCCAATTTATAACCCCATGAGTGGAAGTGCCCTATGCTCTCTAAGCTTTGTTTTTTAGATGTTTCAGGACTCACCGTACGCTTCTCCAGAGTGGCTGTTGGCAATTTACATCCCGCCCATCAGTGTAGCAAGGCTCCCATTTCTCCATGGCCTGTCCTGCATTTCTGGTTTTGACACTTTATTCAGCATGGCCTTTTTAACCGATGGGAAGCGAGACATCTTTGTAGCGCTGATTTGCCTTTCCAGGTTGCTTGGTTGGCCAAAAAGGGCGTATGCGTTTTTTCCTGAATATATTCAGGAAAAAACGCATACGCCCTTTTTGGCCAAGGGCATCATTGTCAACGTTTTGCCGCTTTTCATGTGCTTTAAAGGCGATTCGAATCTACCTCCTGAAATCTGTTTCCTGCAATTCTGCCTTGATTTCAAATCCTCTTCTTTGCCTTCCCTCAATATATTTGTGGACGAGAGTTATCATTTATAACTCTGCAGGTTTGTGAATTGCAGTGCCCTGAACCTCCATTTTACAACTCGCGTTTTTGGGAGATGGCCGCAAAAGCGCAGGATGGCTTCAGGCCCTCTTCTTGTTCCGGGGGGCAGGCTGAGCCTGTGGTTAATTCTTCTTCCTGATGGGAAAATAGAGTGACCTGTGCCTGTCCCAACACCAAGAGCTAGTCTTTCATTGGTTCCACGTCTTCCCGTTCATCCTCAGTACAAATTGCAACCTGTACGGAACAGGAGGTTAAAGGTGCTGATGCTCCAAGGAGGGAGATTGCTAATAAAGTGGCTGGAATGGCGAACCCGGGCACAAGCAGATGAGAAATGAGGTGCGTTTTAGAAACCTTTCCCCATCATACGGTGTACCATCTTCTGGGTATCTCATGCATGTTTTCGATGTAGGAAGATGCCCTTGAACCTGGAGATTTGGGACCCATGCGATGGGTACCACGCAGTATTACTTTAAAGGGTCTGCGTTTGCTCACCCAACCTCACCAAACCTCTCAGCCGCAACAGTGTCCACCCTTATGTCTCATCCAGCTGTGGGTCTAGATATGGTCAATCCAGGTTGCATCACAGCCCGTGAACGCATTGTGTAAGAATTTCTCTCTCTTTCACTGTCTTTGTTTCATGGGTTTTTCAAAGTAATTTATTTTTATAAATGGGTTTAGCTGCTTTTCACTGCTGTGTTTATGCCGCTTTTCACCCACTTGACACACTAACAGAGAGATATCAATACATAGGTTTTAAGATTATTACTAGTCAGATATATTCTTGTGCGGTGAATAGGGCGTGTTGAGTCCAGTTCTCTGAGCAAGGAGTAGGTCTTGTCTATTACATATTGGGTTTATGGAACGGTATCTGAGCTAATTTGATACCCTTGTTTTATGTATCACCCCACCTCACCTTTCCCGTTAAGCAGCCATAGTGTGTTTTCTGCATGTGTGACTCTGTTCTGTTTTGTAATTCAGTTCAAGTGTAACGGTTTTTACATTCCCTCTATCAGTGATACCTTATGAGAAGTGTCCTTTTCTGTGTGACTTATTTCACTTAGAATCGTTGTACCTAAATCCACTCATCATGCTGCTACTAGCCTTATGACATTGATTTCACGGCTGAGTGATATTACATTGTACATAAGGACCACAACTTCTTTATCCATTTTTCTCTTTCCTGGGATATTGAAGGTGGAATGAAGTGGAGGTCCTTGTCAACAGAGCAGCCCTAAACTTTGGGGTTCTTGTGTCTTGCTGATTTTTCATTTTCCCAATTTATACCCCCATGAGTGGAAGTGCCCTATGCTCTCTAAGCTGTGTTTTTTAGATGTTTCAGGACACACCGTACACTTCTGCAGAGTGGCTGTTGGCAATTTACATCCCGCCCATCAGTATAGGAAGGCTCCCATTTCTCCATGGCCTGTCCTGCATTTCTGGTTTTGACATTTTTTTCAGCATGGCCCTTTTGACCGATGGGAAGCGAGACTTGTTTGTAGCGCTGATTTGCCTTTCCAGGTTGCTTGGTTGGCCAAAAAGGGCGTATGCGTTTTTTCCTGAATATATTCAGGAAAAAACGCATACGCCCTTTTTGGCCAAGGGCATCATTGTCAACGATTTTCTGCTTTTCATGTGATTTAAAGGCGATTCGAATCTACCTCCTGAAATCTGTTTCCTGCAATTCTGCCTTGATTTCAAATCCTCTTCTTTGCCTTCCCTCAATATATTTGTGGACGAGAGTTATCATTTATAACTCTGCAGGTTTGTGAATTGCAGTGCCCTGAACCTCCATTTTACAACTCGCTTTTTAGGGAGCTGGCCGCAAAAGCGCAGGATGGCTTCAGGCCCGGTTCTGGTTCCGGGGGGCAGGCTGATCCTGTGGTTAATTCTTCTTCCTGATGGGAAAATAGAGTGACCTGTGCCTGTCCCAACACCAAGAGCTAGTCTCTCGTTGGTTCCACGTCTTCCCGTTCATCCTCAGGACAAATTGCAACCTGTACGGAACAGGAGGTTAAAGGTGCTGATGCTCCAAGGAGGGAGATTGCTAGTAAAGTGGCTGGAATGGCAAACCCGGGCACAAGCAGATGAGAAATGAGGTGCGTTTTAGAAACCTTTCCCCATCACACGGTGTACCATCTTCTGGGTATCTCATGCATGTTTTCGATGTAGGAAGATGCCCTTGAACCTGGAGATTTGGGACCCATGCGATGGGTACCACGCAGTATTACTTTAAAGGGTCTGCGTTTGCTCACCCAACCTCACCAAACCTCTCAGCCGCAACAGTGTCCACCCTTATGTCTCATCCAGCTGTGGGTCTAGATATGGTCAATCCAGGTTGCATCACAGCCCGTGAACGCATTGTGTAAGAATTTCTCTCTCTTTCACTGTCTTTGTTTCATGGGTTTTTCAAAGTAATTTATTTTTATAATGGGGTTTAGCTGCTTTTCACTGCTGTGTTTATGCCGCTTTTTACCCACTTGACACATTAACAGAGAGATATCAATACATAGGTTTTAAGATTATTACTAGTCAGATATATTCTTGTGCGGTGAATAGGGCGTGTTGAGTCCAGTTCTCTGAGCAAGGAGTAGGTCTTGTCTATTACATATTGGGTTTATGGAACGGTATCTGAGCTAATTTGAAACCCTTGTTTTATGTATCACCCCACCTCACCTTTCCCGTTAAGCAGCCATAGTGTGTTTTCTGCATGTGTGACTCTGTTCTGTTTTGTAATTCAGTTCAAGTGTAACGGTTTTTACATTCCCTCTATCAGTGATACCTTATGAGAAGTGTCCTTTTCTGTGTGACTTATTTCACTTAGAGTCGTCGTACCTAAATCCACTCATCATGCTGGTACTAGCCTTATGACATTGATTTCACGGCTGAGTGATATTCCATTGTACATAAGGACCACAACTTCTTTATCCATTTTTCTCTTTCCTGGGATATTGAAGGTGGAATGAAGTGGAGGTCCTTGTCAACAGAGCAGCCCTAAACTTTGGGGTGCTTGTGTCTTGCTGATTTTTCATTTTCCCAATTTATACCCCCATGAGTGGAAGTGCCCTATGCTCTCTAAGCTTTGCTTTTTAGACGTTTCAGGACTCACCGTACACTTCTCCAGAGTGGCTGTTGACAATTTACATCCCGCCCATCAGTGTAGCGAGGCTCCCATTTCTCCATGGCCTGTCCTGCATTTCTGGTTTTGACACTTTTTTCAGCATGGCCCTTTTGACCGATGGGAAGCGAGACATCTTTCTAGCACTGATTTGCCTTTCCAGGTTGCTTGGTTGGCCAAAAAGGGCGTATGTGTTTTTTCCTGAATATATTCAGGAAAAAACGCATACGCCCTTTTTGGCCAAGGGCATCATTGTCAACGTTTTGCCGTTTTCATGTGCTTTAAAGGCGATTCGAATCTACCTCCTGAAATCTGTTTCCTGCAATTCTGCCTTGATTTCAAATCCTCTTCTTTGCCTTCCCTCAATATATTTGTGGATGAGAGTTATCATTTATAACTCTGCAGGTTTGTGAATTGCAGTGCCCTGAACCTCCATTTTACAACTCGCTTTTTAGGGAGCTGGCCGCAAAAGCGCAGGATGGCTTCAGGCCCGGTTCTGGTTCCGGGGGGCAGGCTGATCCTGTGGTTAATTCTTCTTCCTGATGGGAAAATAGAGTGACCTGTGCCTGTCCCAACACCAAGAGCTAGTCTTTCATTGGTTCCACGTCTTCCCGTTCATCCTCAGTACAAATTGCAACCTGTATGGAACAGGAGGTTAAAGGTGCTGATGCTCCAAGGAGGGAGATTGCTAGTAAAGTGGCTGGAATGGCGAACCCGGGCACAAGCAGATGAGAAATGAGGTGCGTTTTAGAAACCTTTCCCCATCACACGGTGTACCATCTTCTGGGTATCTCATGCATGTTTTCGATGTAGGAAGATGCCCTTGAACCTGGAGATTTGGGACCCATGCGATGGGTACCACGCAGTATTACTTTAAAGGGTCTGCGTTTGCTCACCCAACCTCACCAAACCTCTCAGCCGCAACAGTGTCCACCCTTATGTCTCATCCAGCTGTGGGTCTAGATATGGTCAATCCAGGTTGCATCACAGCCCCTGAACGCATTGTGTAAGAATTTCTCTCTCTTTCACTGTCTTTGTTTCATGGGTTTTTCAAAATAATTTATTTTTATAATGGGGTTTAGCTGCTTTTCACTGCTGTGTTTATGCCGCTTTTTACCCACTTGACACACTAACAGAGAGATATCAATACATAGGTTTTAAGATTATTACTAGTCAGATATATTCTTGTGCGGTGAATAGGGCGTGTTGAGTCCAGTTCTCTGAGCAAGGAGTAGGTCTTGTCTATTACATATTGGGTTTATGGAACGGTATCTGAGCTAATTTGAATCCCTTGTTTTATGTATCACCCCACCTCACCTTTCCCGTTAAGCAGCCATAGTGTGTTTTCTGCATGTGTGACTCTGTTCTGTTTTCTGATTCAGTTCAAGTGTAACGGTTTTTACATTCCCTCTATAAGTGATACCGTATGAGAAGTGTCCTTTTCTGTGTGACTTATTTCACTTAGAATCGTCGTACCTAAATCCACTCATCATGCTGCTACTAGCCTTATGACATTGATTTCATGGCTGAGTGATATTCCATTGTACATAAGGACCACAACTTCTTTATCCATTTTTCTCTTTCCTGGGATATTGAAGGTGGAATGAAGTGGAGGTCCTTGTCAACAGAGCAGCCCTAAACTTTGGGGTGCTTGTGTCTTGCTGATTTTTCATTTTGCCAATTTATACCCCCTTGAGTGGAAGTGCCCTATGCTCTCTAAGCTGTGTTTTTTAGATGTTTCAGGACACACCGTACACTTCTGCAGAGTGGCTGTTGGCAGTTTACATCCCGCCCATCAGTATAGGAAGGCTCCCATTTCTCCATGGCCTGTCCTGCATTTCTGGTTTTGACATTGTTTTCAGCATGGCCCTTTTGACCGATGGGAAGCGAGACTTGTTTGTAGCGCTGATTTGCCTTTCCAGGTTGCTTGGTTGGCCAAAAAGGGCGTATGCGTTTTTTCCTGAATATATTCAGGAAAAAACGCATACGCCCTTTTTGGCCAAGGGCATCATTGTCAACGATTTTCTGCTTTTCATGTGATTTAAAGGCGATTCGAATCTACCTCCTGAAATCTGTTTCCTGCAATTCTGCCTTGATTTCAAATCCTCTTCTTTGCCTTCCCTCAAAATATTTGTGGATGAGAGGTATCATTTATAACTCTGCAGGTTTGTGAATTGCAGTGCCCTGAACCTCCATTTTACAACTCGCTTTTTAGGGAGCTGGCCGCAAAAGCGCAGGATGGCTTCAGGCCCGGTTCTGGTTCTGGGGGGCAGGCTGATCCTGTGGTTAATTCTTCTTCCTGATGGGAAAATAGAGTGACCTGTGCCTGTCCCAACACCAAGAGCTAGTCTCTCGTTGGTTCCACGTCTTCCCGTTCATCCTCAGGACAAATTGCAACCTGTACGGAACAGGAGGTTAAAGGTGCTGATGCTCCAAGGAGGGAGATTGCTAGTAAAGTGGCTGGAATGGCGAACCCGGGCACAAGCAGATGAGAAATGAGGTGCGTTTTAGAAACCTTTCCCCATCACACGGTGTACCATCTTCTGGGTATCTCATGCATGTTTTCGATGTAGGAAGATGCCCTTGAACCTGGAGATTTGGGACCCATGCGATGGGTACCACGCAGTATTACTTTAAAGGGTCTGTGTTTGCTCACCCAACCTCACCAAACCTCTCAGCCGCAACAGTGTCCACCCTTATGTCTCATCCAGCTGTGGGTCTAGATATGGTCAATCCAGGTTGCATCACAGCCCCTGAACGCATTGTGTAAGAATTTCTCTCTCTTTCACTGTCTTTGTTTCATGGGTTTTTCAAAGTAATTTATTTTTATAATGGGGTTTAGCTGCTTTTCACTGCTGTGTTTATGCCGCTTTTTACCCACTTGACACACTAACAGAGAGATATCAATACATAGGTTTTAAGATTATTACTAGTCAGATATATTCTTGTGCGGTGAATAGGGCGTGTTGAGTCCAGTTCTCTGAGCAAGGAGTAGGTCTTGTCTATTACATATTGGGTTTATGGAACGGTATCTGAGCTAATTTGAAACCCTTGTTTTATGTATCACCCCACCTCACCTTTCCCGTTAAGCAGCCATAGTGTGTTTTCTGCATGTGTGACTCTGTTCTGTTTTGTAATTCAGTTCAAGTGTAACGGTTTTTACATTCCCTCTATAAGTGATACCTTATGAGAAGTGCCCTTTTCTGTGTGACTTATTTCACTTAGAGTCGTCGTACCTAAATCCACTCATCATGCTGGTACTAGCCTTATGACATTGATTTCACGGCTGAGTGATATTCCATTGTACATAAGGACCACAACTTCTTTATCCATTTTTCTCTTTCCTGGGATATTGAAGGTGGAATGAAGTGGAGGTCCTTGTCAACAGAGCAGCCCTAAACTTTGGGGTGCTTGTGTCTTGCTGATTTTTAATTTTCCCAATTTATAACCCCATGAGTGGAAGTGCCCTATGCTCTCTAAGCTTTGTTTTTTAGATGTTTCAGGACTCACCGTACGCTTCTCCAGAGTGGCTGTTGGCAATTTACATCCCGCCCATCAGTGTAGCAAGGCTCCCATTTCTCCATGGCCTGTCCTGCATTTCTGGTTTTGACACTTTATTCAGCATGGCCTTTTTAACCGATGGGAAGCGAGACATCTTTGTAGCACTGATTTGCCTTTCCAGGTTGCTTGGTTGGCCAAAAAGGGCGTATGCGTTTTTTCCTGAATATATTCAGGAAAAAACGCATACGCCCTTTTTGGCCAAGGGCATCATTGTCAACGTTTTGCCGCTTTTCATGTGCTTTAAAGGCGATTCGAATCTACCTCCTGAAATATGTTTCCTGCAATTCTGCCTTGATTTCAAATCCTCTTCTTTGCCTTCCCTCAATATATTTGTGGACGAGAGTTATCATTTATAACTCTGCAGGTTTGTGAATTGCAGTGCCCTGAACCTCCATTTTACAACTCGCTTTTTAGGGAGCTGGCCGCAAAAGCGCAGGATGGCTTCAGGCCCTGTTCTTGTTCCGGGGGGCAGGCTGAGCCTGTGGTTAATTCTTCTTCCTGATGGGAAAATAGAGTGACCTGTGCCTGTCCCAACACCAAGAGCTAGTCTTTCATTGCTTCCACGTCTTCCCGTTCATCCTCAGTACAAATTGCAACCTGTACGGAACAGGAGGTTAAAGGTGCTGATGCTCCAAGGAGGGAGATTGCTAGTAAAGTGGCTGGAATGGCGAACCCGGGCACAAGCAGATGAGAAATGAGGTGCGTTTTAGAAACCTTTCCCCATCATACGGTGTACCATCTTCTGGGTATCTCATGCATGTTTTCGATGTAGGAAGATGCCCTTGAACCTGGAGATTTGGGACCCATGCGATGGGT
Organism: Balaenoptera borealis; assembly: GCF_965194805.1. Classification (NCBI taxonomy): domain Eukaryota; kingdom Metazoa; phylum Chordata; class Mammalia; order Artiodactyla; family Balaenopteridae; genus Balaenoptera; species Balaenoptera borealis. The sequence goes on along the minus strand of NW_028123713.1, from coordinate 337,215 downwards.
ACCACGCAGTATTACTTTAAAGGGTCTGCGTTTGCTCACCCAACCTCACCAAACCTCTCAGCCGCAACAGTGTCCACCTTTATGTCTCATCCAGCTGTGGGTCTAGATATGGTCAATCCAGGTTGCATCACAGCCCCTGAACGCATTGTGTAAGAATTTCTCTCTCTTTCACTGTCTTTGTTTCATGGGTTTTTCAAAATAATTTATTTTTATAATGGGGTTTAGCTGCTTTTCACTGCTGTGTTTATGCCGCTTTTTACCCACTTGACACACTAACAGAGAGATATCAATACATAGGTTTTAAGATTATTACTAGTCAGATATATTCTTGTGTGGTGAATACGGCGTGTTGAGTCCAGTTCTCTGAGCAAGGAGTAGGTCTTGGCTATTACATATTGGGTTTATGGAACTGTATCTGAGCTAATTTGAATCCCTTGTTTTATGTATCACCCCACCTCACCTTTCCCGTTAAGCAGCCATAGTGTGTTTTCTGCATGTGTGACTCTGTTCTGTTTTCTGATTCAGTTCAAGTGTAACGGTTTTTACATTCCCTCTATAAGTGATACCTTATGAGAAGTGTCCTTTTCTCTGTGACTTATTTCACTTAGAATCGTCGTACCTAAATCCACTCATCATGCTGCTACTAGCCTTATGACATTGATTTCATGGCTGAGTGATATTCCATTGTACATAAGGACCACAACTTCTTTATCCATTTTTCTCTTTCCTGGGATATTGAAGGTGGAATGAAGTGGAGGTCCTTGTCAACAGAGCAGCCCTAAACTTTGGGGTGCTTGTGTCTTGCTGATTTTTAATTTTCCCAATTTATACCCCCATGAGTGGAAGTGCCCTATGCTCTCTAAGCTGTGTTTTTTAGATGTTTCAGGACACACCGTACACTTCTGCAGAGTGGCTGTTGGCAATTTACATCCCGCCCATCAGTATAGGAAGGCTCCCATTTCTCCATGGCCTGTCCTGCATTTCTGGTTTTGACATTTTTTTCAGCATGGCCCTTTTGACCGATGGGAAGCGAGACTTGTTTGTAGCGCTGATTTGCCTTTCCAGGTTGCTTGGTTGGCCAAAAAGGGCGTATGCGTTTTTTCCTGAATATATTCAGGAAAAAACGCATACGCCCTTTTTGGCCAAGGGCATCATTGTCAACGATTTTCTGCTTTTCATGTGATTTAAAGGCGATTCGAATCTACCTCCTGAAATCTGTTTCCTGCAATTCTGCCTTGATTTCAAATCCTCTTCTTTGCCTTCCCTCAATATATTTGTGGATGAGAGTTATCATTTATAACTCTGCAGGTTTGTGAATTGCAGTGCCCTGAACCTCCATTTTACAACTCGCTTTTTAGGGAGCTGGCCGCAAAAGCGCAGGATGGCTTCAGGCCCGGTTCTGGTTCCGGGGGGCAGGCTGATCCTGTGGTTAATTCTTCTTCCTGATGGGAAAATAGAGTGACCTGTGCCTGTCCCAACACCAAGAGCTAGTCTCTCGTTGGTTCCACGTCTTCCCGTTCATCCTCAGGACAAATTGCAACCTGTACGGAACAGGAGGTTAAAGGTGCTGATGCTCCAAGGAGGGAGATTGCTAGTAAAGTGGCTGGAATGGCGAACCCGGGCACAAGCAGATGAGAAATGAGGTGCGTTTTAGAAACCTTTCCCCATCACACGGTGTACCATCTTCTGGGTATCTCATGCATGTTTTCGATGTAGGAAGATGCCCTTGAACCTGGAGATTTGGGACCCATGCGATGGGTACCACGCAGTATTACTTTAAAGGGTCTGCGTTTGCTCACCCAACCTCACCAAACCTCTCAGCCGCAACAGTGTCCACCTTTATGTCTCATCCAGCTGTGGGTCTAGATATGGTCAATCCAGGTTGCATCACAGCCCCTGAACGCATTGTGTAAGAATTTCTCTCTCTTTCACTGTCTTTGTTTCATGGGTTTTTCAAAATAATTTATTTTTATAATGGGGTTTAGCTGCTTTTCACTGCTGTGTTTATGCCGCTTTTTACCCACTTGACACACTAACAGAGAGATATCAATACATAGGTTTTAAGATTATTACTAGTCAGATATATTCTTGTGCGGTGAATAGGGCGTGTTGAGTCCAGTTCTCTGAGCAAGGAGTAGGTCTTGTCTATTACATATTGGGTTTATGGAACGGTATCTGAGCTAATTTGAATCCCTTGTTTTATGTATCACCCCACCTCACCTTTCCCGTTAAGCAGCCATAGTGTGTTTTCTGCATGTGTGACTCTGTTCTGTTTTCTGATTCAGTTCAAGTGTAACGGTTTTTACATTCCCTCTATAAGTGATACCGTATGAGAAGTGTCCTTTTCTGTGTGACTTATTTCACTTAGAATCGTCGTACCTAAATCCACTCATCATGCTGCTACTAGCCTTATGACATTGATTTCATGGCTGAGTGATATTCCATTGTACATAAGGACCACAACTTCTTTATCCATTTTTCTCTTTCCTGGGATATTGAAGGTGGAATGAAGTGGAGGTCCTTGTCAACAGAGCAGCCCTAAACTTTGGGGTGCTTGTGTCTTGCTGATTTTTCATTTTGCCAATTTATACCCCCTTGAGTGGAAGTGCCCTATGCTCTCTAAGCTGTGTTTTTTAGATGTTTCAGGACACACCGTACACTTCTGCAGAGTGGCTGTTGGCAGTTTACATCCCGCCCATCAGTATAGGAAGGCTCCCATTTCTCCATGGCCTGTCCTGCATTTCTGGTTTTGACATTGTTTGCAGCATGGCCCTTTTGACCGATGGGAAGCGAGACTTGTTTGTAGCGCTGATTTGCCTTTCCAGGTTGCTTGGTTGGCCAAAAAGGGCGTATGCGTTTTTTCCTGAATATATTCAGGAAAAAACGCATACGCCCTTTTTGGCCAAGGGCATCATTGTCAACGATTTTCTGCTTTTCATGTGATTTAAAGGCGATTCGAATCTACCTCCTGAAATCTGTTTCCTGCAATTCTGCCTTGATTTCAAATCCTCTTCTTTGCCTTCCCTCAAAATATTTGTGGATGAGAGGTATCATTTATAACTCTGCAGGTTTGTGAATTGCAGTGCCCTGAACCTCCATTTTACAACTCGCTTTTTAGGGAGCTGGCCGCAAAAGCGCAGGATGGCTTCAGGCCCGGTTCTGGTTCTGGGGGGCAGGCTGATCCTGTGGTTAATTCTTCTTCCTGATGGGAAAATAGAGTGACCTGTGCCTGTCCCAACACCAAGAGCTAGTCTCTCGTTGGTTCCACGTCTTCCCGTTCATCCTCAGGACAAATTGCAACCTGTACGGAACAGGAGGTTAAAGGTGCTGATGCTCCAAGGAGGGAGATTGCTAGTAAAGTGGCTGGAATGGCGAACCCGGGCACAAGCAGATGAGAAATGAGGTGCGTTTTAGAAACCTTTCCCCATCACACGGTGTACCATCTTCTGGGTATCTCATGCATGTTTTCGATGTAGGAAGATGCCCTTGAACCTGGAGATTTGGGACCCATGCGATGGGTACCACGCAGTATTACTTTAAAGGGTCTGTGTTTGCTCACCCAACCTCACCAAACCTCTCAGCCGCAACAGTGTCCACCCTTATGTCTCATCCAGCTGTGGGTCTAGATATGGTCAATCCAGGTTGCATCACAGCCCCTGAACGCATTGTGTAAGAATTTCTCTCTCTTTCACTGTCTTTGTTTCATGGGTTTTTCAAAGTAATTTATTTTTATAATGGGGTTTAGCTGCTTTTCACTGCTGTGTTTATGCCGCTTTTTACCCACTTGACACACTAACAGAGAGATATCAATACATAGGTTTTAAGATTATTACTAGTCAGATATATTCTTGTGCGGTGAATAGGGCGTGTTGAGTCCAGTTCTCTGAGCAAGGAGTAGGTCTTGTCTATTACATATTGGGTTTATGGAACGGTATCTGAGCTAATTTGAAACCCTTGTTTTATGTATCACCCCACCTCACCTTTCCCGTTAAGCAGCCATAGTGTGTTTTCTGCATGTGTGACTCTGTTCTGTTTTGTAATTCAGTTCAAGTGTAACGGTTTTTACATTCCCTCTATAAGTGATACCTTATGAGAAGTGCCCTTTTCTGTGTGACTTATTTCACTTAGAGTCGTCGTACCTAAATCCACTCATCATGCTGGTACTAGCCTTATGACATTGATTTCACGGCTGAGTGATATTCCATTGTACATAAGGACCACAACTTCTTTATCCATTTTTCTCTTTCCTGGGATATTGAAGGTGGAATGAAGTGGAGGTCCTTGTCAACAGAGCAGCCCTAAACTTTGGGGTGCTTGTGTCTTGCTGATTTTTAATTTTCCCAATTTATAACCCCATGAGTGGAAGTGCCCTATGCTCTCTAAGCTTTGTTTTTTAGATGTTTCAGGACTCACCGTACGCTTCTCCAGAGTGGCTGTTGGCAATTTACATCCCGCCCATCAGTGTAGCAAGGCTCCCATTTCTCCATGGCCTGTCCTGCATTTCTGGTTTTGACACTTTATTCAGCATGGCCTTTTTAACCGATGGGAAGCGAGACATCTTTGTAGCACTGATTTGCCTTTCCAGGTTGCTTGGTTGGCCAAAAAGGGCGTATGCGTTTTTTCCTGAATATATTCAGGAAAAAACGCATACGCCCTTTTTGGCCAAGGGCATCATTGTCAACGTTTTGCCGCTTTTCATGTGCTTTAAAGGCGATTCGAATCTACCTCCTGAAATCTGTTTCCTGCAATTCTGCCTTGATTTCAAATCCTCTTCTTTGCCTTCCCTCAATATATTTGTGGACGAGAGTTATCATTTATAACTCTGCAGGTTTGTGAATTGCAGTGCCCTGAACCTCCATTTTATAACTCGCGTTTTTGGGAGATGGCCGCAAAAGCGCAGGATGGCTTCAGGCCCTGTTCTTGTTCCGGGGGGCAGGCTGAGCCTGTGGTTAATTCTTCTTCCTGATGGGAAAATAGAGTGACCTGTGCCTGTCCCAACACCAAGAGCTAGTCTTTCATTGCTTCCACGTCTTCCCGTTCATCCTCAGTACAAATTGCAACCTGTACGGAACAGGAGGTTAAAGGTGCTGATGCTCCAAGGAGGGAGATTGCTAGTAAAGTGGCTGGAATGGCGAACCCGGGCACAAGCAGATGAGAAATGAGGTGCGTTTTAGAAACCTTTCCCCATCATACGGTGTACCATCTTCTGGGTATCTCATGCATGTTTTCGATGTAGGAAGATGCCCTTGAACCTGGAGATTTGGGACCCATGCGATGGGTACCACGCAGTATTACTTTAAAGGGTCTGCGTTTGCTCACCCAACCTCACCAAACCTCTCAGCCGCAACAGTGTCCACCTTTATGTCTCATCCAGCTGTGGGTCTAGATATGGTCAATCCAGGTTGCATCACAGCCCCTGAACGCATTGTGTAAGAATTTCTCTCTCTTTCACTGTCTTTGTTTCATGGGTTTTTCAAAATAATTTATTTTTATAATGGGGTTTAGCTGCTTTTCACTGCTGTGTTTATGCCGCTTTTTACCCACTTGACACACTAACAGAGAGATATCAATACATAGGTTTTAAGATTATTACTAGTCAGATATATTCTTGTGCGGTGAATAGGGCGTGTTGAGTCCAGTTCTCTGAGCAAGGAGTAGGTCTTGTCTATTACATATTGGGTTTATGGAACGGTATCTGAGCTAATTTGAATCCCTTGTTTTATGTATCACCCCACCTCACCTTTCCCGTTAAGCAGCCATAGTGTGTTTTCTGCATGTGTGACTCTGTTCTGTTTTCTGATTCAGTTCAAGTGTAACGGTTTTTACATTCCCTCTATAAGTGATACCGTATGAGAAGTGTCCTTTTCTGTGTGACTTATTTCACTTAGAATCGTCGTACCTAAATCCACTCATCATGCTGCTACTAGCCTTATGACATTGATTTCATGGCTGAGTGATATTCCATTGTACATAAGGACCACAACTTCTTTATCCATTTTTCTCTTTCCTGGGATATTGAAGGTGGAATGAAGTGGAGGTCCTTGTCAACAGAGCAGCCCTAAACTTTGGGGTGCTTGTGTCTTGCTGATTTTTCATTTTGCCAATTTATACCCCCTTGAGTGGAAGTGCCCTATGCTCTCTAAGCTGTGTTTTTTAGATGTTTCAGGACACACCGTACACTTCTGCAGAGTGGCTGTTGGCAGTTTACATCCCGCCCATCAGTATAGGAAGGCTCCCATTTCTCCATGGCCTGTCCTGCATTTCTGGTTTTGACATTGTTTTCAGCATGGCCCTTTTGACCGATGGGAAGCGAGACTTGTTTGTAGCGCTGATTTGCCTTTCCAGGTTGCTTGGTTGGCCAAAAAGGGCGTATGCGTTTTTTCCTGAATATATTCAGGAAAAAACGCATACGCCCTTTTTGGCCAAGGGCATCATTGTCAACGATTTTCTGCTTTTCATGTGATTTAAAGGCGATTCGAATCTACCTCCTGAAATCTGTTTCCTGCAATTCTGCCTTGATTTCAAATCCTCTTCTTTGCCTTCCCTCAATATATTTGTGGATGAGAGTTATCATTTATAACTCTGCAGGTTTGTGAATTGCAGTGCCCTGAACCTCCATTTTACAACTCGCTTTTTAGGGAGCTGGCCGCAAAAGCGCAGGATGGCTTCAGGCCCGGTTCTGGTTCCGGGGGGCAGGCTGATCCTGTGGTTAATTCTTCTTCCTGATGGGAAAATAGAGTGACCTGTGCCTGTCCCAACACCAAGAGCTAGTCTCTCGTTGGTTCCACGTCTTCCCGTTCATCCTCAGGACAAATTGCAACCTGTACGGAACAGGAGGTTAAAGGTGCTGATGCTCCAAGGAGGGAGATTGCTAGTAAAGTGGCTGGAATGGCGAACCCGGGCACAAGCAGATGAGAAATGAGGTGCGTTTTAGAAACCTTTCCCCATCACACGGTGTACCATCTTCTGGGTATCTCATGCATGTTTTCGATGTAGGAAGATGCCCTTGAACCTGGAGATTTGGGACCCATGCGATGGGTACCACGCAGTATTACTTTAAAGGGTCTGTGTTTGCTCACCCAACCTCACCAAACCTCTCAGCCGCAACAGTGTCCACCCTTATGTCTCATCCAGCTGTGGGTCTAGATATGGTCAATCCAGTTTGCATCACAGCCCCTGAACGCATTGTGTAAGAATTTCTCTCTCTTTCACTGTCTTTGTTTCATGGGTTTTTCAAAGAAATTTATTTTTATAATGGGGTTTAGCTGCTTTTCACTGCTGTGTTTATGCCGCTTTACACCCACTTGACACACTAACAGAGAGATATCAATACATAGGTTTTAAGATTATTACTAGTCAGATATATTCTTGTGCGGTGAATAGGGCGTGTTGAGTCCAGTTCTCTGAGCAAGGAGTAGGTCTTGTCTATTACATATTGGGTTTATGGAACGGTATCTGAGCTAATTTGAAACCCTTGTTTTATGTATCACCCCACCTCACCTTTCCCGTTAAGCAGCCATAGTGTGTTTTCTGCATGTGTGACTCTGTTCTGTTTTGTAATTCAGTTCAAGTGTAACGGTTTTTACATTCCCTCTATAAGTGATACCTTATGAGAAGTGCCCTTTTCTGTGTGACTTATTTCACTTAGAGTCGTCGTACCTAAATCCACTCATCATGCTGGTACTAGCCTTATGACATTGATTTCACGGCTGAGTGATATTCCATTGTACATAAGGACCACAACTTCTTTATCCATTTTTCTCTTTCCTGGGATATTGAAGGTGGAATGAAGTGGAGGTCCTTGTCAACAGAGCAGCCCTAAACTTTGGGGTGCTTGTGTCTTGCTGATTTTTAATTTTCCCAATTTATAACCCCATGAGTGGAAGTGCCCTATGCTCTCTAAGCTTTGTTTTTTAGATGTTTCAGGACTCACCGTACGCTTCTCCAGAGTGGCTGTTGGCAATTTACATCCCGCCCATCAGTGTAGCAAGGCTCCCATTTCTCCATGGCCTGTCCTGCATTTCTGGTTTTGACACTTTATTCAGCATGGCCTTTTTAACCGATGGGAAGCGAGACATCTTTGTAGCGCTGATTTGCCTTTCCAGGTTGCTTGGTTGGCCAAAAAGGGCGTATGCGTTTTTTCCTGAATATATTCAGGAAAAAACGCATACGCCCTTTTTGGCCAAGGGCATCATTGTCAACGTTTTGCCGCTTTTCATGTGCTTTAAAGGCGATTCGAATCTACCTCCTGAAATATGTTTCCTGCAATTCTGCCTTGATTTCAAATCCTCTTCTTTGCCTTCCCTCAATATATTTGTGGACGAGAGTTATCATTTATAACTCTGCAGGTTTGTGAATTGCAGTGCCCTGAACCTCCATTTTATAACTCGCGTTTTTGGGAGATGGCCGCAAAAGCGCAGGATGGCTTCAGGCCCTGTTCTTGTTCCGGGGGGCAGGCTGAGCCTGTGGTTAATTCTTCTTCCTGATGGGAAAATAGAGTGACCTGTGCCTGTCCCAACACCAAGAGCTAGTCTTTCATTGGTTCCACGTCTTCCCGTTGATCCTCAGTACAAATTGCAACCTGTACGGAACAGGAGGTTAAAGGTGCTGATGCTCCAAGGAGGGAGATTGCTAGTAAAGTGGCTGGAATGGCGAACCCGGGCACAAGCAGATGAGAAATGAGGTGCGTTTTAGAAACCTTTCCCCATCATACGGTGTACCATCTTCTGGGTATCTCATGCATGTTTTCGATGTAGGAAGATGCCCTTGAACCTGGAGATTTGGGACCCATGCGATGGGTACCACGCAGTATTACTTTAAAGGGTCTGCGTTTGCTCACCCAACCTCACCAAACCTCTCAGCCGCAACAGTGTCCACCTTTATGTCTCATCCAGCTGTGGGTCTAGATATGGTCAATCCAGGTTGCATCACAGCCCCTGAACGCATTGTGTAAGAATTTCTCTCTCTTTCACTGTCTTTGTTTCATGGGTTTTTCAAAATAATTTATTTTTATAATGGGGTTTAGCTGCTTTTCACTGCTGTGTTTATGCCGCTTTTTACCCACTTGACACACTAACAGAGAGATATCAATACATAGGTTTTAAGATTATTACTAGTCAGATATATTCTTGTGTGGTGAATAGGGCGTGTTGAGTCCAGTTCTCTGAGCAAGGAGTAGGTCTTGGCTATTACATATTGGGTTTATGGAACTGTATCTGAGCTAATTTGAATCCCTTGTTTTATGTATCACCCCACCTCACCTTTCCCGTTAAGCAGCCATAGTGTGTTTTCTGCATGTGTGACTCTGTTCTGTTTTCTGATTCAGTTCAAGTGTAACGGTTTTTACATTCCCTCTATAAGTGATACCTTATGAGAAGTGTCCTTTTCTCTGTGACTTATTTCACTTAGAATCGTCGTACCTAAATCCACTCATCATGCTGCTACTAGCCTTATGACATTGATTTCATGGCTGAGTGATATTCCATTGTACATAAGGACCACAACTTCTTTATCCATTTTTCTCTTTCCTGGGATATTGAAGGTGGAATGAAGTGGAGGTCCTTGTCAACAGAGCAGCCCTAAACTTTGGGGTGCTTGTGTCTTGCTGATTTTTCATTTTCCCAATTTATAACCCCATGAGTGGAAGTGCCCTATGCTCTCTAAGCTTTGTTTTTTAGATGTTTCAGGACTCACCGTACGCTTCTCCAGAGTGGCTGTTGGCAATTTACATCCCGCCCATCAGTGTAGCAAGGCTCCCATTTCTCCATGGCCTGTCCTGCATTTCTGGTTTTGACACTTTATTCAGCATGGCCTTTTTAACCGATGGGAAGCGAGACATCTTTGTAGCGCTGATTTGCCTTTCCAGTTTGCTTGGTTGGCCAAAAAGGGCGTATGCGTTTTTTCCTGAATATATTCAGGAAAAAACGCATACGCCCTTTTTGGCCAAGGGCATCATTGTCAACGTTTTGCCGCTTTTCATGTGCTTTAAAGGCGATTCGAATCTACCTCCTGAAATCTGTTTCCTGCAATTCTGCCTTGATTTCAAATCCTCTTCTTTGCCTTCCCTCAATATATTTGTGGACGAGAGTTATCATTTATAACTCTGCAGGTTTGTGAATTGCAGTGCCCTGAACCTCCATTTTACAACTCGCGTTTTTGGGAGATGGCCGCAAAAGCGCAGGATGGCTTCAGGCCCTCTTCTTGTTCCGGGGGGCAGGCTGAGCCTGTGGTTAATTCTTCTTCCTGATGGGAAAATAGAGTGACCTGTGCCTGTCCCAACACCAAGAGCTAGTCTCTCGTTGGTTCCACGTCTTCCCGTTCATCCTCAGGACAAATTGCAACCTGTACGGAACAGGAGGTTAAAGGTGCTGATGCTCCAAGGAGGGAGATTGCTAGTAAAGTGGCTGGAATGGCGAACCCGGGCACAAACAGATGAGAAATGAGGTGCGTTTTAGAAACCTTTCCCCATCATACGGTGTATCATCTTCTGGGTATCTCATGCATGTTTTCGATGTAGGAAGATGCCCTTGAACCTGGAGATTTGGGACCCATGCGATGGGTACCACGCAGTATTACTTTAAAGGGTCTGCGTTTGCTCACCCAACCTCACCAAACCTCTCAGCCGCAACAGTGTCCACCCTTATGTCTCATCCAGCTGTGGGTCTAGATATGGTCAATCCAGGTTGCATCACAGCCCGTGAACGCATTGTGTAAGAATTTCTCTCTCTTTCACTGTCTTTGTTTCATGGGTTTTTCAAAGTAATTTATTTTTATAAATGGGTTTAGCTGCTTTTCACTGCTGTGTTTATGCCGCTTTTCACCCACTTGACACACTAACAGAGAGATATCAATACATATGTTTTAAGATTATTACTATTCAGATATATTCTTGTGCGGTGAATAGGGCGTGTTGAGTCCAGTTCTCTGAGCAAGGAGTAGGTCTTGTCTATTACATATTGGTTTTATGGAACGGTATCTGAGCTAATTTGAAACCCTTGTTTTATGTATCACCCCACCTCACCTTTCCCGTTAAGCAGCCATAGTGTGTTTTCTGCATGTGTGACTCTGTTCTGTTTTGTAATTCAGTTCAAGTGTAACGGTTTTTACATTCCCTCTATCAGTGATACCTTATGAGAAGTGTCCTTTTCTGTGTGACTTATTTCACTTAGAGTCGTTGTACCTAAATCCACTCATCATGCTGCTACTAGCCTTATGACATTGATTTCACGGCTGAGTGATATTCCATTGTACATAAGGACCACAACTTCTTTATCCATTTTTCTCTTTCCTGGGATATTGAAGGTGGAATGAAGTGGAGGTCCTTGTCAACAGAGCAGCCCTAAACTTTGGGGTTCTTGTGTCTTGCTGATTTTTAATTTTCCCAATTTATACCCCCATGAGTGGAAGTGCCCTATGCTCTCTAAGCTGTGTTTTTTAGATGTTTCAGGACACACCGTACACTTCTGCAGAGTGGCTGTTGGCAATTTACATCCCGCCCATCAGTATAGGAAGGCTCCCATTTCTCCATGGCCTGTCCTGCATTTCTGGTTTTGACATTTTTTTCAGCATGGCCCTTTTGACCGATGGGAAGCGAGACTTGTTTGTAGCGCTGATTTGCCTTTCCAGGTTGCTTGGTTGGCCAAAAAGGGCGTATGCGTTTTTTCCTGAATATATTCAGGAAAAAACGCATACGCCCTTTTTGGCCAAGGGCATCATTGTCAACGATTTTCTGCTTTTCATGTGATTTAAAGGCGATTCGAATCTACCTCCTGAAATCTGTTTCCTGCAATTCTGCCTTGATTTCAAATCCTCTTCTTTGCCTTCCCTCAATATATTTGTGGACGAGAGTTATCATTTATAACTCTGCAGGTTTGTGAATTGCAGTGCCCTGAACCTCCATTTTACAACTCGCTTTTTAGGGAGCTGGCCGCAAAAGCGCAGGATGGCTTCAGGCCCGGTTCTGGTTCCGGGGGGCAGGCTGAGCCTGTGGTTAATTCTTCTTCCTGATGGGAAAATAGAGTGACCTGTGCCTGTCCCAACACCAAGAGCTAGTCTCTCGTTGGTTCCCCGTCTTCCCGTTCATCCTCAGGACAAATTGCAACCTGTACGGAACAGGAGGTTAAAGGTGCTGATGCTCCAAGGAGGGAGATTTCTAGTAAAGTGGCTGGAATGGCGAACCCGGGCACAAGCAGATGAGAAATGAGGTGCATTTTAGAAACCTTTCCCCATCACACGGTGTACCATCTTCTGGGTATCTCATGCATGTTTTCGATGTAGGAAGATGCCCTTGAACCTGGAGATTTGGGACCCATGCGATGGGTACCACGCAGTATTACTTTAAAGGGTCTGCGTTTGCTCACCCAACCTCACCAAACTTCTCAGCCGCAACAGTGTCCACCCTTATGTCTCATCCAGCTGTGGGTCTAGATATGGTCAATCCAGGTTGCATCACAGCCCCTGAACGCATTGTGTAAGAATTTCTCTCTCTTTCACTGTCTTTGTTTCATGGGTTTTTCAAAGTAATTTATTTTTATAATGGGGTTTAGCTGCTTTTCACTGCTGTGTTTATGCCGCTTTTTACCCACTTGACACACTAACAGAGAGATATCAATACATAGGTTTTAAGATTATTACTAGTCAGATATATTCTTGTGCGGTGAATAGGGCGTGTTGAGTCCAGTTCTCTGAGCAAGGAATAGGTCTTGGCTATTACATATTGGGTTTATGGAACGGTATCTGAGCTAATTTGAAACCCTTGTTTTATGTATCACGCCACCTCACCATTCCCGTTAAGCAGCCATAGTGTGTTTTCTGCATGTGTGACTCTGTTCTGTTTTGTAATTCAGTTCAAGTGTAACGGTTTTTACATTCCCTCTATCAGTGATACCTTATGAGAAGTGTCCTTTTCTGTTTGACTTATTTCACTTAGAATCGTCGTACCTAAATCCACTCATCATGCTGCTACTAGCCTTATGACAGTGATTTCACGGCTGAGTGATATTCCATTGTACATAAGGACCACAACTTCTTTATCCATTTTTCTCTTTCCTGGGATATTGAAGGTGGAATGAAGTGGAGGTCCTTGTCAACAGAGCAGCCCTAAACTTTGGGTTGCTTGTGTCTTGCTGATTTTTAATTTTCCCAATTTATACCCCCATGAGTGGATGTGCCCTATGCTCTCTTAGCTTTGCTTTTTAGAAGTTTCAGGACTCACCGTACACTTCTCCAGAGTGGCTGTTGACAATTTACATCCCGCCCATCACTGTAGCAAGGCTCCCATTTCTCCATGGCCTGTCCTGCATTTCTGGTTTTGACACTTTTTTCAGCATGGCCCTTTTGACCGATGGGAAGCGAGACATCTTTGTAGCGCTGATTTGCCTTTCCAGGTTGCTTGGTTGGCCAAAAAGGGCGTATGCGTTTTTTCCTGAATATATTCAGGAAAAAACGCATACGCCCTATTTGGCCAAGGGCATCATTGTCAACGTTTTGCCGCTTTTCATGTGCTTTAAAGGCGATTCGAATCTACCTCCTGAAATCTGTTTCCTGCAATTCTGCCTTGATTTCAAATCCTCTTCTTTGCCTTCCCTCAATATATTTGTGGACGAGAGTTATCATTTATAAGTCTGCAGGTTTGTGAATTGCAGTGCCCTGAACCTCCATTTTACAACTCGCTTTTTAGGGAGCTGGCCGCAATAGCACAGGATGGCTTCAGGCCCTGTTCTGGTTCCGGGTGGCAGGCTGAGCCTGTGGTTAATTCTTCTTCCTGATGGGAAAATAGAGTGACCTGTGCCTGTCCCAACACCAAGAGCTAGTCTCTCATTGGTTCCACGTCTTCCAGTTCATCCTCAGGACAAATTGCAACCTGTACGGAAGGGGAGGTTAAAGGTGCTGATGCTCCAAGGAGGGAGATTGCTAGTAAAGTGGCTGGAATGGCGAACCCGGGCACAAGCAGATGAGAAATGAGGTGCGTTTTAGAAACCTTTCCCCATCACACGGTGTACCATCTTCTGGGTTTCTCATGCATGTTTTCGATGTAGGAAGATGCCCTTGAACCTGGAGATTTGGGACCCATGCGATGGGTACCACGCAGTATTACTTTAAAGGGTCTGCGTTTGCTCACCCAACCTCACCAAACCTCTCAGCCGCAACAGTGTCCACCCTTATGTCTCATCCAGCTGTGGGTCTAGATATGGTCAATCCAGGTTGCATCACAGCCCCTGAACGCATTGTGTAAGAATTTCTCTCTCTTTCACTGTCTTTGTTTCATGGGTTTTTCAAAGAATTTATTTTTATAATGGGGTTTAGCTGCTTTTCACTGCTGTGTTTATGCCGCTTTTTAACCACTTGACACACTAACAGAGAGATATCAGTACATATTTTTTAAGATTATTACTAGTCAGATGTATTCTTGTGCGGTGAATAGGGCGTGTTGAGTCCAGTTCTCTGAGCAAGAAGTAGGTCTTGTCTATTACATATTGGTTTTATGGAACGGTATCTGAGCTAATTTGAAACCCTTGTTTTATGTATCACCCCACCTCACCTTTCCCGTTAAGCAGCCATAGTGTGTATTCTGCATGTGTGACTCTGTTCTGTTTTGTAATTCAGTTCAAGTGTAACGGTTTTTACATTCCCTCTATAAGTGATACCTTATGAGAAGTGCCCTTTTCTGTGTGACTTATTTCACTTAGAGTCGTCGTACCTAAATCCACTCATCATGCTGGTACTAGCCTTATGACATTGATTTCACGGCTGAGTGATATTCCATTGTACATAAGGACCACAACTTCTTTATCCATTTTTCTCTTTCCTGGGATATTGAAGGTGGAATGAAGTGGAGGTCCTTGTCAACAGAGCAGCCCTAAACTTTGGGGTGCTTGTGTCTTGCTGATTTTTAATTTTCCCAATTTATAACCCCATGAGTGGAAGTGCCCTATGCTCTCTAAGCTTTGTTTTTTAGATGTTTCAGGACTCACCGTACACTTCTCCAGAGTGGCTGTTGGCAATTTACATCCCGCCCATCAGTGTAGCAAGGCTCCCATTTCTCCATGGCCTGTCCTGCATTTCTGGTTTTGACACTTTATTCAGCATGGCCTTTTTAACCGATGGGAAGCGAGACATCTTTGTAGCGCTGATTTGCCTTTCCAGGTTGCTTGGTTGGCCAAAAAGGGCGTATGCGTTTTTTCCTGAATATATTCAGGAAAAAACGCATACGCCCTTTTTGGCCAAGGGCATCATTGTCAACGTTTTGCCGCTTTTCATGTGCTTTAAAGGCGATTCGAATCTACCTCCTGAAATATGTTTCCTGCAATTCTGCCTTGATTTCAAATCCTCTTCTTTGCCTACCCTCAATATATTTGTGGACGAGAGTTATCATTTATAACTCTGCAGGTTTGTGAATTGCAGTGCCCTGAACCTCCATTTTACAACTCGCGTTTTTGGGAGATGGCCGCAAAAGCGCAGGATGGCTTCAGGCCCTCTTCTTGTTCCGGGGGGCAGGCTGAGCCTGTGGTTAATTCTTCTTCCTGATGGGAAAATAGAGTGACCTGTGCCTGTCCCAACACCAAGAGCTAGTCTTTCATTGGTTCCACGTCTTCCCGTTCATCCTCAGTACAAATTGCAACCTGTACGGAACAGGAGGTTAAAGGTGCTGATGCTCCAAGGAGGGAGATTGCTAGTAAAGTGGCTGGAATGGCGAACCCGGGCACAAGCAGATGAGAAATGAGGTGCGTTTTAGAAACCTTTCCCCATCATACGGTGTACCATCTTCTGGGTATCTCATGCATGTTTTCGATGTAGGAAGATGCCCTTGAACCTGGAGATTTGGGACCCATGCGATGGGTACCACGCAGTATTACTTTAAAAGGTCTGCGTTTGCTCACCCAACCTCACCAAACCTCTCAGCCGCAACAGTGTCCACCCTTATGTCTCATCCAGCTGTGGGTCTAGATATGGTCAATCCAGGTTGCATCACAGCCCGTGAACGCATTGTGTAAGAATTTCTCTCTCTTTCACTGTCTTTGTTTCATGGGTTTTTCAAAGTAATTTATTTTTATAAATGGGTTTAGCTGCTTTTCACTGCTGTGTTTATGCCGCTTTTCACCCACTTGACACACTAACAGAGAGATATCAATACATAGGTTTTAAGATTATTACTATTCAGATATATTCTTGTGCGGTGAATAGGGCGTGTTGAGTCCAGTTCTCTGAGCAAGGAGTAGGTCTTGTCTATTACATATTGGTTTTATGGAACGGTATCTGAGCTAATTTGAAACCCTTGTTTTATGTATCACCCCACCTCACCTTTCCCGTTAAGCAGCCATAGTGTGTTTTCTGCATGTGTGACTCTGTTCTGTTTTGTAATTCAGTTCAAGTGTAACGGTTTTTACATTCCCTCTATCAGTGATACCTTATGAGAAGTGTCCTTTTCTGTGTGACTTATTTCACTTAGAGTCGTTGTACCTAAATCCACTCATCATGCTGCTACTAGCCTTATGACATTGATTTCACGGCTGAGTGATATTCCATTGTACATAAGGACCACAACTTCTTTATCCATTTTTCTCTTTCCTGGGATATTGAAGGTGGAATGAAGTGGAGGTCCTTGTCAACAGAGCAGCCCTAAACTTTGGGGTGCTTGTGTCTTGCTGATTTTTAATTTTCCCAATTTATACCCCCATGAGTGGAAGTGCCCTATGCTCTCTAAGCTGTGTTTTTTAGATGTTTCAGGACACACCGTACACTTCTGCAGAGTGGCTGTTGGCAATTTACATCCCGCCCATCAGTATAGGAAGGCTCCCATTTCTCCATGGCCTGTCCTGCATTTCTGGTTTTGACATTTTTTTCAGCATGGCCCTTTTGACCGATGGGAAGCGAGACTTGTTTGTAGCGCTGATTTGCCTTTCCAGGTTGCTTGGTTGGCCAAAAAGGGCGTATGCGTTTTTTCCTGAATATATTCAGGAAAAAACGCATACGCCCTTTTTGGCCAAGGGCATCATTGTCAACGATTTTCTGCTTTTCATGTGATTTAAAGGCGATTCGAATCTACCTCCTGAAATCTGTTTCCTGCAATTCTGCCTTGATTTCAAATCCTCTTCTTTGCCTTCCCTCAATATATTTGTGGACGAGAGTTATCATTTATAACTCTGCAGGTTTGTGAATTGCAGTGCCCTGAACCTCCATTTTACAACTCGCTTTTTAGGGAGCTGGCCGCAAAAGCGCAGGATGGCTTCAGGCCCGGTTCTGGTTCCGGGGGGCAGGCTGAGCCTGTGGTTAATTCTTCTTCCTGATGGGAAAATAGAGTGACCTGTGCCTGTCCCAACACCAAGAGCTAGTCTCTCGTTGGTTCCCCGTCTTCCCGTTCATCCTCAGGACAAATTGCAACCTGTACGGAACAGGAGGTTAAAGGTGCTGATGCTCCAAGGAGGGAGATTTCTAGTAAAGTGGCTGGAATGGCGAACCCGGGCACAAGCAGATGAGAAATGAGGTGCGTTTTAGAAACCTTTCCACATCACACGGTGTACCATCTTCTGGGTTTCTCATGCATGTTTTCGATGTAGGAAGATGCCCTTGAACCTGGAGATTTGTGACCCATGCGATGGGTACCATGCAGTATTACTGTAAAGGGTCTGCGTTTGCTCACCCAACCTCACCAAACCTCTCAGCCGCAACAGTGTCCACCCTTATGTCTCATCCAGCTGTGGGTCTAGATATGGTCAATCCAGGTTGCATCACAGCCCCTGAACGAATTGTGTAAGAATTTCGCTCTCTTTCACTGTCTTTGTTTCATGGGTTTTTCAAAGTAATTTATTTTTATAATGGGGTTTAGCTGCTTTTCACTGCTGTGTTTATGCCGCTTTACACCCACTTGACACACTAACAGAGAGATATCTATACATAGGTTTTAAGATTATTACTAGTCAGATATATTCTTGTGCGGTGAATAGGGCGTGTTGAGTCCAGTTCTCTGAGCAAGGAGTAGGTCTTGTCTATTACATATTGGTTTTATGGAACGGTATCTGAGCTAATTTGAAACCCTTGTTTTATGTATCACCCCACCTCACCTTTCCCGTGAAGCAGCCATAGTGTGTTTTCTGCATGTGTGACTCTGTTCTGTTTTGTAATTCAGTTCAAGTGTAACGGTTTTTACATTCCCTCTATCAGTGATACCTTATGAGAAGTGTCCTTTTCTGTGTGACTTATTTCACTTAGAATCGTCGTACCTAAATCCACTCATCATGCTGCTACTAGCCTTATGACATTGATTTCATGGCTGAGTGATATTCCATTGTACATAAGGACCACAACTTCTTTATCCATTTTTCTCTTTCCTGGGATATTGAAGGTGGAATGAAGTGGAGGTCCTTGTCAACAGAGCAGCCCTAAACTTTGGGGTGCTTGTGTCTTGCTGATTTTTAATTTTCCCAATTTATACCCCCATGAGTGGAAGTGCCCTATGCTCTCTAAGCTTTGCTTTTTAGACGTTTCAGGACTCACCGTACGCTTCTCCAGAGTGGCTGTTGACAATTTACATCCCGCCCATCAGTGTAGCAAGGCTCCCATTTCTCCATGGCCTGTCCTGCATTTCTGGTTTTGACACTTTTTTCAGCATGGCCCTTTTGGCCGATGGGAAGCGAGACATCTTTGTAGCGCTGATTTGCCTTTCCAGGTTGCTTGGTTGGCCAAAAAGGGCGTATGCGTTTTTTCCTGAATATATTCAGGAAAAAACGCATACGCCCTTTTTGGCCAAGGGCATCATTGTCAACGTTTTGCCGCTTTTCATGTGCTTTAAAGGCGATTCGAATCTACCTCCTGAAATCTGTTTCCTGCAATTCTGCCTTGATTTCAAATCCTCTTCTTTGCCTTCCCTCAATATATTTGTGGACGAGAGTTATCATTTATAACTCTGCAGGTTTGTGAATTGCAGTGCCCTGAACCTCCATTTTACAACTCGCGTTTTTGGGAGATGGCCGCAAAAGCGCAGGATGGCTTCAGGCCCTGTTCTTGTTCCGGGGGGCAGGCTGAGCCTGTGGTTAATTCTTCTTCCTGATGGGAAAATAGAGTGACCTGTGCCTGTCCCAACACCAAGAGATAGTCTCTCATTGGTTTCACGTCTTCCCGTTCATCCTCAGGACAAATTGCAACCTGTACGGAACAGGAGGTTAAAGGTGATGATGCTCCAAGGAGGGAGATTGCTAGTAAAGTGGCTGGAATGGCGAACCCGAGCACAAGGAGATGAGAAATGAGGTGCGTTTTAGAAACCTTTCCCCATCACACGGTGTACCATCTTCTGGGTTTCTCATGCATGTTTCCGATGTAGGAAGATGCCCTTGAACCTGGAGATTTGGGACCCATGCGATGGGTACCACGCAGTATTACTTTAAAGGGGCTGCGTTTGCTCACCCAACCTCACCAAACCTCTCAGCCGCAACAGTGTCCACCCTTATGTCTCATCCAGCTGTGGGTCTAGATATGGTCAATCCAGGTTGCATCACAGCCCCTGAACGCATTGTGTAAGAATTTCGCTCTCTTTCACTGTCTTTGTTTCATGGGTTTTTCAAAGTAATTTATTTTTATAATGGGGTTTAGCTGCTTTTCACTGCTGTGTTTATGCCGCTTTACACCCACTTGACACACTAACAGAGAGATATCAATACATAGGTTTTAAGATTATTACTAGTCAGATATATTCTTGTGCGGTGAATAGGGCGTGTTGAGTCCAGTTCTCTGAGCAAGGAGTAGGTCTTGTCTATTACATATTGGGTTTATGGAACGGTATCTGAGCTAATTTGAAACCCTTGTTTTATGTATCACCCCACCTCACCTTTCCCGTTAAGCAGCCATAGTGTGTTTTCTGCATGTGTGACTCTGTTCTGTTTTGTAATTCAGTTCAAGTGTAACGGTTTTTACATTCCCTCTATCAGTGATACCTTATGAGAAGTGTCCTTTTCTGTGTGACTTATTTCACTTAGAATCGTCGTACCTAAATCCACTCATCATGCTGCTACTAGCCTTATGACATTGATTTCATGGCTGAGTGATATTCCATTGTACATAAGGACCACAACTTCTTTATCCATTTTTCTCTTTCCTGGGATATTGAAGGTGGAATGAAGTGGAGGTCCTTGTCAACAGAGCAGCCCTAAACTTTGGGGTGCTTGTGTCTTGCTGATTTTTAATTTTCCCAATTTATACCCCCATGAGTGGAAGTGCCCTATGCTCTCTAAGCTTTGCTTTTTAGACTTTTCAGGACTTACCGTACGCTTCTCCAGAGTGGCTGTTGACAATTTACATCCCGCCCATCAGTGTAGCAAGGCTCCCATTTCTCCATGGCCTGTCCTGCATTTCTGGTTTTGACACTTTTTTCAGCATGGCCCTTTTGACCGATGGGAAGCGAGACATCTTTGTAGCGCTGATTTGCCTTTCCAGGTTGCTTGGTTGGCCAAAAAGGGCGTATGTGTTTTTTCCTGAATATATTCAGGAAAAAACGCATACGCCCTTTTTGGCCAAGGGCATCATTGTCAACGTTTTGCCGCTTTTCATGTGCTTTAAAGGCGATTCGAATCTACCTCCTGAAATCTGTTTCCTGCAATTCTGCCTTGATTTCAAATCCTCTTCTTTGCCTTCCCTCAATATATTTGTGGACGAGAGTTATCATTTATAACTCTGCAGGTTTGTGAATTGCAGTGCCCTGAACCTCCATTTTACAACTCGCGTTTTTGGGAGATGGCCGCAAAAGCGCAGGATGGCTTCAGGCCCTGTTCTTGTTCCGGGGGGCAGGCTGAGCCTGTGGTTAATTCTTCTTCCTGATGGGAAAATAGAGTGACCTGTGCCTGTCCCAACACCAAGAGATAGTCTCTCATTGGTTTCACGTCTTCCCGTTCATCCTCAGGACAAATTGCAACCTGTACGGAACAGGAGGTTAAAGGTGATGATGCTCCAAGGAGGGAGATTGCTAGTAAAGTGGCTGGAATGGCGAACCCGAGCACAAGGAGATGAGAAATGAGGTGCGTTTTAGAAACCTTTCCCCATCACACGGTGTACCATCTTCTGGGTTTCTCATGCATGTTTCCGATGTAGGAAGATGCCCTTGAACCTGGAGATTTGGGACCCATGCGATGGGTACCACGCAGTATTACTTTAAAGGGGCTGCGTTTGCTCACCCAACCTCACCAAACCTCTCAGCCGCAACAGTGTCCACCCTTATGTCTCATCCAGCTGTGGGTCTAGATATGGTCAATCCAGGTTGCATCACAGCCCCTGAACGCATTGTGTAAGAATTTCGCTCTCTTTCACTGTCTTTGTTTCATGGGTTTTTCAAAGTAATTTATTTTTATAATGGGGTTTAGCTGCTTTTCACTGCTGTGTTTATGCCGCTTTACACCCACTTGACACACTAACAGAGAGATATCAATACATAGGTTTTAAGATTATTACTAGTCAGATATATTCTTGTGCGGTGAATAGGGCGTGTTGAGTCCAGTTCTCTGAGCAAGGAGTAGGTCTTGTCTATTACATATTGGGTTTATGGAACGGTATCTGAGCTAATTTGAAACCCTTGTTTTATGTATCACCCCACCTCACCTTTCCCGTTAAGCAGCCATAGTGTGTTTTCTGCATGTGTGACTCTGTTCTGTTTTGTAATTCAGTTCAAGTGTAACGGTTTTTACATTCCCTCTATCAGTGATACCTTATGAGAAGTGTCCTTTTCTGTGTGACTTATTTCACTTAGAATCGTCGTACCTAAATCCACTCATCATGCTGCTACTAGCCTTATGACATTGATTTCATGGCTGAGTGATATTCCATTGTACATAAGGACCACAACTTCTTTATCCATTTTTCTCTTTCCTGGGATATTGAAGGTGGAATGAAGTGGAGGTCCTTGTCAACAGAGCAGCCCTAAACTTTGGGGTGCTTGTGTCTTGCTGATTTTTAATTTTCCCAATTTATACCCCCATGAGTGGAAGTGCCCTATGCTCTCTAAGCTTTGCTTTTTAGACTTTTCAGGACTTACCGTACGCTTCTCCAGAGTGGCTGTTGACAATTTACATCCCGCCCATCAGTGTAGCAAGGCTCCCATTTCTCCATGGCCTGTCCTGCATTTCTGGTTTTGACACTTTTTTCAGCATGGCCCTTTTGACCGATGGGAAGCGAGACATCTTTGTAGCGCTGATTTGCCTTTCCAGGTTGCTTGGTTGGCCAAAAAGGGCATATGTGTTTTTTCCTGAATATATTCAGGAAAAAACGCATACGCCCTTTTTGGCCAAGGGCATCATTGTCAACGTTTTGCCGCTTTTCATGTGCTTTAAAGGCGATTCGAATCTACCTCCTGAAATCTGTTTCCTGCAATTCTGCCTTGATTTCAAATCCTCTTCTTTGCCTTCCCTCAATATATTTGTGGACGAGAGTTATCATTTATAACTCTGCAGGTTTGTGAATTGCAGTGCCCTGAACCTCCATTTTACAACTCGCGTTTTTGGGAGATGGCCGCAAAAGCGCAGGATGGCTTCAGGCCCTGTTCTTGTTCCGGGGGGCAGGCTGAGCCTGTGGTTAATTCTTCTTCCTGATGGGAAAATAGAGTGACCTGTGCCTGTCCCAACACCAAGAGATAGTCTCTCATTGGTTCCACGTCTTCCCGTTCATCCTCAGGACAAATTGCAACCTGTACGGAACAGGAGGTTAAAGGTGATGATGCTCCAAGGAGGGAGATTGCTAGTAAAGTGGCTGGAATGGCGAACCCGAGCACAAGGAGATGAGAAATGAGGTGCGTTTTAGAAACCTTTCCCCATCACACGGTGTACCATCTTCTGGGTTTCTCATGCATGTTTCCGATGTAGGAAGATGCCCTTGAACCTGGAGATTTGGGACCCATGCGATGGGTACCACGCAGTATTACTTTAAAGGGGCTGCGTTTGCTCACCCAACCTCACCAAACCTCTCAGCCGCAACAGTGTCCACCCTTATGTCTCATTCAGCTGTGGGTCTAGATATGGTCAATCCAGGTTGCATCACAGCCCCTGAACGCATTGTGTAAGAATTTCGCTCTCTTTCACTGTCTTTGTTTCATGGGTTTTTCAAAGTAATTTATTTTTATAATGGGGTTTAGCTGCTTTTCACTGCTGTGTTTATGCCGCTTTACACCCACTTGACACACTAACAGAGAGATATCAATACATAGCTTTTAAGATTATTACTAGTCAGATATATTCTTGTGCGGTGAATAGGGCGTGTTGAGTCCAGTTCTCTGAGCAAGGAGTAGGTCTTGTCTATTACATATTGGGTTTATGGAACGGTATCTGAGCTAATTTGAAACCCTTGTTTTATGTATCACCCCACCTCACCTTTCCCGTTAAGCAGCCATAGTGTGTTTTCTGCATGTGTGACTCTGTTCTGTTTTGTAATTCAGTTCAAGTGTAACGGTTTTTACATTCCCTCTATAAGTGATACCTTATGAGAAGTGTCCTTTTCTGTGTGACTTATTTCACTTAGAGTCGTCGTACCTAAATCCACTCATCATGCTGCTACTAGCCTTATGACATTGATTTCATGGCTGAGTGATATTCCATTGTACATAAGGACCACAACTTCTTTATCCATTTTTCTCTTTCCTGGGATATTGAAGGTGGAATGAAGTGGAGGTCCTTGTCAACAGAGCAGCCCTAAACTTTGGGGTGCTTGTGTCTTGCTGATTTTTAATTTTCCCAATTTATACCCCCATGAGTGGAAGTGCCCTATGCTCTCTAAGCTTTGCTTTTTAGACGTTTCAGGACTCACCGTACACTTCTCCAGAGTGGCTGTTGACAATTTACATCCCGCCCATCAGTGTAGCAAGGCTCCCATTTCTCCATGGCCTGTCCTGCATTTTTGGTTTTGAGACTTTTTTCAGCATGGCCCTTTTGACCGATGGGAAGCGAGACATCTTTGTAGCGCTGATTTGCCTTTCCAGGTTGCTTGGTTGGCCAAAAAGGGCGTATGCGTTTTTTCCTGAATATATTCAGGAAAAAACGCATACGCCCTTTTTGGCCAAGGGCATCATTATCAACGTTTTGCCGCTTTTCATGTGCTTTAAAGGCGATTCGAATCTACCTCCTGAAATCTGTTTCCTGCAATTCTGCCTTGATTTCAAATCCTCTTCTTTGCCTTCCCTCAATATATTTGTGGACGAGAGTTATCATTTATAACTCTGCAGGTTTGTGAATTGCAGTGCCCTGAACCTCCATTTTACAGCTCGCTTTTTAGGGAGCTGGCCGCAAAAGCGCAGGATGCCTTCAGGCCCTGTTCTGGTTCTGGGGGGCAGGCTGAGCCTGTGGTTAATTCTTCTTCCTGATGGGAAAATAGAGTGACCTGTGCCTGTCCCAACACCAAGAGCTAGTCTCTCATTGGTTCCACGTCTTCCAGTTCATCCTCAGGACAAATTGCAACCTGTACGGAACAGGAGCTTAAAGGTGCTGATGCTCCAAGTAGGGAGATTGCTAGTAAAGCGGCTGGAATAGCGAACCCGGCCACAAGGAGATGAGAAATGAGGTGCGTTTTAGAAACTTTTCCACATCACACGGTGTACCATCTTCTGGGTTTCTCATGCATGTTTTCGATGTAGGAAGATGCCCTTGAACCTGGAGATTTGTGACCCATGCGATGGGTACCATGCAGTATTACTGTAAAGGGTCTGCGTTTGCTCACCCAACCTCACCAAACCTCTCAGCCCCAAGAGTGTCCACCCTTATGTCTCATCCAGCTGTGGGTCTAGATATGGTCAATCCAGGTTGCATCACAGCCCCTGAACGAATTGTGTAAGAATTTCGCTCTCTTTCACTGTCTTTGTTTCATGGGTTATTCAAAGTAATTTATTTTTATAATGGGGTTTAGCTGCTTTTCACTTCTGTGTTTATGCCGCTTTACACCCACTTGACACACTAACAGAGAGATATCTATACATAGGTTTTAAGATTATTACTAGTCAGATATATTCTTGTGCGGTGAATAGGGCGTGTTGAGTCCAGTTCTCTGAGCAAGGAGTAGGTCTTGTCTATTACATATTGGTTTTATGGAACGGTATCTGAGCTAATTTGAAACCCTTGTTTTATGTATCACCCCACCTCACCTTTCCCGTGAAGCAGCCATAGTGTGTTTTCTGCATGTGTGACTCTGTTCTGTTTTGTAATTCAGTTCAAGTGTAACGGTTTTTACATTCCCTCTATCAGTGATACCTTATGAGAAGTGTCCTTTTCTGTGTGACTTATTTCACTTAGAATCGTCGTACCTAAATCCACTCATCATGCTGCTACTAGCCTTATGACATTGATTTCATGGCTGAGTGATATTCCATTGTACATAAGGACCACAACTTCTTTATCCATTTTTCTCTTTCCTGGGATATTGAAGGTGGAATGAAGTGGAGGTCCTTGTCAACAGAGCAGCCCTAAACTTTGGGGTGCTTGTGTCTTGCTGATTTTTAATTTTCCCAATTTATACCCCCATGAGTGGAAGTGCCCTATGCTCTCTAAGCTTTGCTTTTTAGACGTTTCAGGACTCACCGTACGCT
The DNA here is from genome assembly GCF_965194805.1 of Balaenoptera borealis. Lineage (NCBI taxonomy): Eukaryota > Metazoa > Chordata > Mammalia > Artiodactyla > Balaenopteridae > Balaenoptera > Balaenoptera borealis. Next base: position 311,675 of record NW_028123713.1, on the reverse strand, counting down.
TCTCCAGAGTGGCTGTTGACAATTTACATCCCGCCCATCAGTGTAGCAAGGCTCCCATTTCTCCATGGCCTGTCCTGCATTTCTGGTTTTGACACTTTTTTCAGCATGGCCCTTTTGACCGATGGGAAGTGAGACATCTTTGTAGCGCTGATTTGCCTTTCCAGGTTGCTTGGTTGGCCAAAAAGGGCGTATGCGTTTTTTCCTGAATATATTCAGGAAAAAACGCATACGCCCTTTTTGGCCAAGGGCATCATTGTCAACGTTTTGCCGCTTTTCATGTGCTTTAAAGGCGATTCGAATCTACCTCCTGAAATCTGTTTCCTGCAATTCTGCCTTGATTTCAAATCCTCTTCTTTGCCTTCCCTCAATATATTTGTGGACGAGAGTTATCATTTATAACTCTGCAGGTTTGTGAATTGCAGTGCCCTGAACCTCCATTTTACAACTCGCGTTTTTGGGAGATGGCCGCAAAAGCGCAGGATGGTTTCAGGCCCTGTTCTTGTTCCGGGGGGCAGGCTGAGCCTTTGGTTAATTCTTCTTCCTGATGGGAAAATAGAGTGACCTGTGCCTGTCCCAACACCAAGAGATAGTCTCTCATTGGTTTCACGTCTTCCCGTTCATCCTCAGGACAAATTGCAACCTGTACGGAACAGGAGGTTAAAGGTGCTGATGCTCCAAGTAGGGAGATTGCTAGTAAAGTGGCTGGAATGGCGAACCCGAGCACAAGGAGATGAGAAATGAGGTGCGTTTTAGAAACCTTTCCCCATCACACGGTGTACCATCTTCTGGGTTTCTCATGCATGTTTCCGATGTAGGAAGATGCCCTTGAACCTGGAGATTTGGGACCCATGCGATGGGTACCACGCAGTATTACTTTAAAGGGGCTGCGTTTGCTCACCCAACCTCACCAAACCTCTCAGCCGCAACAGTGTCCACCCTTATGTCTCATTCAGCTGTGGGTCTAGATATGGTCAATCCAGGTTGCATCACAGCCCCTGAACGCATTGTGTAAGAATTTCGCTCTCTTTCACTGTCTTTGTTTCATGGGTTTTTCAAAGTAATTTATTTTTATAATGGGGTTTAGCTGCTTTTCACTGCTGTGTTTATGCCGCTTTACACCCACTTGACACACTAACAGAGAGATATCAATACATAGCTTTTAAGATTATTACTAGTCAGATATATTCTTGTGCGGTGAATAGGGCGTGTTGAGTCCAGTTCTCTGAGCAAGGAGTAGGTCTTGTCTATTACATATTGGTTTTATGGAACGGTATCTGAGCTAATTTGAAACCCTTGTTTTATGTATCACCCCACCTCACCTTTCCCGTTAAGTAGCCATAGTGTGTTTTCTGCATGTGTGACTCTGTTCTGTTTTGTAATTCAGTTCAAGTGTAACGGTTTTTACATTCCCTCTATAAGTGATACCTTATGAGAAGTGTCCTTTTCTGTGTGACTTATTTCACTTAGAGTCGTCGTACCTAAATCCACTCATCATGCTGCTACTAGCCTTATGACATTGATTTCACGGCTGAGTGATATTCCATTGTAAATAAGGACCACAACTTCTTTATCCATTTTTCTCTTTCCTGGGATATTGAAGGTGGAATGAAGTGGAGGTCCTTGTCAACAGAGCAGCCCTAAACTTTGGGGTGCTTGTGTCTTGCTGATTTTTCATTTTCCCAATTTATACCCCCATGAGTGGAAGTGCCCTATGCTCTCTAAGCTTTGCTTTTTAGACGTTTCAGGACTCACCGTACACTTCTCCAGAGTGGCTGTTGACAATTTACATCCCGCCCATCAGTGTAGCAAGGCTCCCATTTCTCCATGGCCTGTCCTGCATTTTTGGTTTTGAGACTTTTTTCAGCATGGCCCTTTTGACCGATGGGAAGCGAGACATCTTTGTAGCGCTGATTTGCCTTTCCAGGTTGCTTGGTTGGCCAAAAAGGGCGTATGCGTTTTTTCCTGAATATATTCAGGAAAAAACGCATACGCCCTTTTTGGCCAAGGGCATCATTGTCAACGTTTTGCCGCTTTTCATGTGCTTTAAAGGCGATTCGAATCTACCTCCTGAAATCTGTTTCCTGCAATTCTGCCTTGATTTCAAATCCTCTTCTTTGCCTTCCCTCAATATATTTGTGGACGAGAGTTATCATTTATAACTCTGCAGGTTTGTGAATTGCAGTGCCCTGAACCTCCATTTTACAACTCGCGTTTTTGGGAGATGGCCGCAAAAGCGCAGGATGGCTTCAGGCCCTGTTCTTGTTCCGGGGGGCAGGCTGAGCCTGTGGTTAATTCTTCTTCCTGATGGGAAAATAGAGTGACCTGTGCCTGTCCCAACACCAAGAGATAGTCTCTCATTGGTTTCACGTCTTCCCGTTCATCCTCAGGACAAATTGCAACCTGTACGGAACAGGAGGTTAAAGGTGATGATGCTCCAAGGAGGGAGATTGCTAGTAAAGTGGCTGGAATGGCGAACCCGAGCACAAGGAGATGAGAAATGAGGTGCGTTTTAGAAACCTTTCCCCATCACACGGTGTACCATCTTCTGGGTTTCTCATGCATGTTTCCGATGTAGGAAGATGCCCTTGAACCTGGAGATTTGGGACCCATGCGATGGGTACCACGCAGTATTACTTTAAAGGGGCTGCGTTTGCTCACCCAACCTCACCAAACCTCTCAGCCGCAACAGTGTCCACCCTTATGTCTCATCCAGCTGTGGGTCTAGATATGGTCAATCCAGGTTGCATCACAGCCCCTGAACGCATTGTGTAAGAACTTCGCTCTCTTTCACTGTCTTTGTTTCATGGGTTTTTCAAAGTAATTTATTTTTATAATGGGGTTTAGCTGCTTTTCACTGCTGTGTTTATGCCGCTTTACACCCACTTGACACACTAACAGAGAGATATCAATACATAGGTTTTAAGATTATTACTAGTCAGATATATTCTTGTGCGGTGAATAGGGCGTGTTGAGTCCAGTTCTCTGAGCAAGGAGTAGGTCTTGTCTATTACATATTGGGTTTATGGAACGGTATCTGAGCTAATTTGAAACCCTTGTTTTATGTATCACCCCACCTCACCTTTCCCGTGAAGAAGCCATAGTGTGTTTTCTGCATGTGTGACTCTGTTCTGTTTTGTAATTCAGTTCAAGTGTAACGGTTTTTACATTCCCTCTATCAGTGATACATTATGAGAAGTGTCCTTTTCTGTGTGACTTATTTCACTTAGAGTCGTCGTACCTAAATCCACTCATCATGCTGCTACTAGCCTTATGACATTGATTTCACGGCTGAGTGATATTCCATTGTACATAAGGACCACAACTTCTTTATCCATTTTTCTCTTTCCTGGGATATTGAAGGTGGAATGAAGTGGAGGTCCTTGTCAACAGAGCAGCCCTAAACTTTGGGGTGCTTGTGTCTTGCTGATTTTTCATTTTCCCAATTTATACCCCCATGAGTGGAAGTGCCCTATGCTCTCTAAGCTTTGCTTTTTAGACGTTTCAGGACTCACCGTACACTTCTCCAGAGTGGCTGTTGACAATTTACATCCCGCCCATCAGTGTAGCAAGGCTCCCATTTCTCCATGGCCTGTCCTGCATTTTTGGTTTTGAGACTTTTTTCAGCATGGCCCTTTTGACCGATGGGAAGCGAGACATCTTTGTAGCGCTGATTTGCCTTTCCAGGTTGCTTGGTTGGCCAAAAAGGGCGTATGCGTTTTTTCCTGAATATATTCAGGAAAAAACGCATACGCCCTTTTTGGCCAAGGGCATCATTGTCAACGTTTTGCCGCTTTTCATGTGCTTTAAAGGCGATTCGAATCTACCTCCTGAAATCTGTTTCCTGCAATTCTGCCTTGATTTCAAATCCTCTTCTTTGCCTTCCCTCAATATATTTGTGGACGAGAGTTATCATTTATAACTCTGCAGGTTTGTGAATTGCAGTGCCCTGAACCTCCATTTTACAACTCGCGTTTTTGGGAGATGGCCGCAAAAGCGCAGGATGGCTTCAGGCCCTGTTTTTGTTCCGGGGGGCAGGATGAGCCTTTGGTTAATTCTTCTTCCTGATGGGAAAATAGAGTGACCTGTGCCTGTCCCAACACCAAGAGATAGTCTCTCATTGGTTTCACGTCTTCCCGTTCATCCTCAGGACAAATTGCAACCTGTACGGAACAGGAGGTTAAAGGTTATGATGCTCCAAGGAGGGAGATTGCTAGTAAAGTGGCTGGAATGGCGAACCCGAGCACAAAGAGATGAGAAATGAGGTGCGTTTTAGAAACCTTTCCCCATCACACGGTGTACCATCTTCTGGGTTTCTCATGCATGTTTTCGATGTAGGAAGATGCCCTTGAACCTGGAGATTTGGGACCCATGCGATGGGTACCACGCAGTATTACTTTAAAGGGGCTGCGTTTGCTCACCCAACCTCACCAAACCTCTCAGCCGCAACAGTGTCCACCCTTATGTCTCATCCAGCTGTGGGTCTAGATATGGTCAATCCAGGTTGCATCACAGCCCCTGAACGCATTGTGTAAGAACTTCGCTCTCTTTCACTGTCTTTGTTTCATGGGTTTTTCAAAGTAATTTATTTTTATAATGGGGTTTAGCTGCTTTTCACTGCTGTGTTTATGCCGCTTTACACCCACTTGACACACTAACAGAGAGATATCAATACATAGGTTTTAAGATTATTACTAGTCAGATATATTCTTGTGCGGTGAATAGGGCGTGTTGAGTCCAGTTCTCTGAGCAAGGAGTAGGTCTTGTCTATTACATATTGGGTTTATGGAACGGTATCTGAGCTAATTTGAAACCCTTGTTTTATGTATCACCCCACCTCACCTTTCCCGTTAAGCAGCCATAGTGTGTTTTCTGCATGTGTGACTCTGTTCTGTTTTGTAATTCAGTTCAAGTGTAACGGTTTTTACATTCCCTCTATCAGTGATACATTATGAGAAGTGTCCTTTTCTGTGTGACTTATTTCACTTAGAGTCGTCGTACCTAAATCCACTCATCATGCTGCTACTAGCCTTATGACATTGATTTCACGGCTGAGTGATATTCCATTGTACATAAGGACCACAACTTCTTTATCCATTTTTCTCTTTCCTGGGATATTGAAGGTGGAATGAAGTGGAGGTCCTTGTCAACAGAGCAGCCCTAAACTTTGGGGTGCTTGTGTCTTGCTGATTTTTAATTTTCCCAATTTATACCCCCATGAGTGGAAGTGCCCTATGCTCTCTAAGCTTTGCTTTTTAGACGTTTCAGGACTCACCGTACACTTCTCCAGAGTGGCTGTTGACAATTTACATCCCGCCCATCAGTGTAGCAAGGCTCCCATTTCTCCATGGCCTGTCCTGCATTTTTGGTTTTGAGACTTTTTTCAGCATGGCCCTTTTGACCGATGGGAAGTGAGACATCTTTGTAGCGCTGATTTGCCTTTCCAGGTTGCTTGGTTGGCCAAAAAGGGCGTATGCGTTTTTTCCTGAATATCTTCAGGAAAAAACGCATACGCCCTTTTTGGCCAAGGGCATCATTGTCAACGTTTTGACGCTTTTCATGTGCTTTAAAGGCGATTCGAATCTACCTCCTGAAATCTGTTTCCTGCAATTCTGCCTTGATTTCAAATCCTCTTCTTTGCCTTCCCTCAATATATTTGTGGACGAGAGTTATCATTTATAACTCTGCAGGTTTGTGAATTGCAGTGCCCTGAACCTCCATTTTACAACTCGCTTTTTAGGGAGCTGGCCGCAAAAGCGCAGGATGCCTTCAGGCCCTGTTCTGGTTCCGGGGGCAGGCTGAGCCTGTGGTTAATTCTTCTTCCTGATGGGAAAATAGAGTGACCTGTGCCTGTCCCAATACCAAGAGCTAGTCTCTCATTGGTTCCACGTCTTCCAGTTCATCCTCAGGACAAATTGCAACCTGTACGGAACAGGAGCTTAAAGGTGCTGATGCTCCAAGTAGGGAGATTGCTAGTAAAGCGGCTGGAATAGCGAACCCGGGCACAAGGAGATGAGAAATGAGGTGCGTTTTAGAAACCTTTCCCCATCACACGGTGTACCATCTTCTGGGTTTCTCATGCATGTTTCCGATATAGGAAGATGCCCTTGAACCTGGAGATTTGGGACCCATGCGATGGGTACCACGCAGTATTACTTTAAAGGGGCTGCGTTTGCTCACCCAACCTCACCAAACCTCTCAGCCGCAACAGTGTCCACCCTTATGTCTCATCCAGCTGTGGGTCTAGATATGGTCAATCCAGGTTGCATCACAGCCCCTGAACGCATTGTGTAAGAATTTCGCTCTCTTTCACTGTCTTTGTTTCATGGGTTTTTCAAAGTAATTTATTTTTATAATGGGGTTTAGCTGCTTTTCACTGCTGTGTTTATGCCGCTTTACACCCACTTGACACACTAACAGAGAGATATCAATACATAGGTTTTAAGATTATTACTAGTCAGATATATTCTTGTGCGGTGAATAGGGCGTGTTGAGTCCAGTTCTCTGAGCAAGGAGTAGGTCTTGTCTATTACATATTGGGTTTATGGAACGGTATCTGAGCTAATTTGAAACCCTTGTTTTATGTATCACCCCACCTCACCTTTCCCGTTAAGCAGCCATAGTGTGTTTTCTGCATGTGTGACTCTGTTCTGTTTTGTAATTCAGTTCAAGTGTAACGGTTTTTACATTCCCTCTATCAGTGATACCTTATGAGAAGTGTCCTTTTCTGTGTGACTTATTTCACTTAGAGTCGTCGTACCTAAATCCACTCATCATGCTGCTACTAGCCTTATGACATTGATTTCACGGCTGAGTGATATTCCATTGTACATAAGGACCACAACTTCTTTATCCATTTTTCTCTTTCCTGGGATATTGAAGGTGGAATGAAGTGGAGGTCCTTGTCAACAGAGCAGCCCTAAACTTTGGGGTGCTTGTGTCTTGCTGATTTTTCATTTTCCCAATTTATACCCCCATGAGTGGAAGTGCCCTATGCTCTCTAAGCTTTGCTTTTTAGACGTTTCAGGACTCACCGTACACTTCTCCAGAGTGGCTGTTGACAATTTACATCCTGCCCATCAGTGTAGCAAGGCTCCCATTTCTCCATGGCCTGTCCTGCATTTCTGGTTTTGAGACTTTTTTCAGCATGGCCCTTTTGACCGATGGGAAGCGAGACATCTTTGTAGCGCTGATTTGCCTTTCCAGGTTGCTTGGTTGGCCAAAAAGGGCGTATGCGTTTTTTCCTGAATATATTCAGGAAAAAACGCATACGCCCTTTTTGGCCAAGGGCATCATTGTCAACGTTTTGCCGCTTTTCATGTGCTTTAAAGGCGATTCGAATCTACCTCCTGAAATCTGTTTCCTGCAATTCTGCCTTGATTTCAAATCCTCTTCTTTGCCTTCCCTCAATATATTTGTGGACGAGAGTTATCATTTATAACTCTGCAGGTTTGTGAATTGCAGTGCCCTGAACCTCCATTTTACAACTCGCGTTTTTGGGAGATGGCCGCAAAAGCGCAGGATGGCTTCAGGCCCTGTTCTTGTTCCGGGGGGCAGGCTGAGCCTGTGGTTAATTCTTCTTCCTGATGGGAAAATAGAGTGACCTGTGCCTGTCCCAACACCAAGAGATAGTCTCTCATTGGTTTCACGTCTTCCCGTTCATCCTCAGGACAAATTGCAACCTGTACGGAACAGGAGGTTAAAGGTGATGATGCTCCAAGGAGGGAGATTGCTAGTAAAGTGGCTGGAATGGCGAACCCGAGCACAAGGAGATGAGAAATGAGGTGCGTTTTAGAAACCTTTCCCCATCACACGGTGTACCATCTTCTGGGTTTCTCATGCATGTTTCCGATGTAGGAAGATGCCCTTGAACCTGGAGATTTGGGACCCATGCGATGGGTACCACGCAGTATTACTTTAAAGGGGCTGCGTTTGCTCACCCAACCTCACCAAACCTCTCAGCCGCAACAGTGTCCACCCTTATGTCTCATTCAGCTGTGGGTCTAGATATGGTCAATCCAGGTTGCATCACAGCCCCTGAACGCATTGTGTAAGAATTTCGCTCTCTTTCACTGTCTTTGTTTCATGGGTTTTTCAAAGTAATTTATTTTTATAATGGGGTTTAGCTGCTTTTCACTGCTGTGTTTATGCCGCTTTACACCCACTTGACACACTAACAGAGAGATATCAATACATAGCTTTTAAGATTATTACTAGTCAGATATATTCTTGTGCGGTGAATAGGGCGTGTTGAGTCCAGTTCTCTGAGCAAGGAGTAGGTCTTGTCTATTACATATTGGGTTTATGGAACGGTATCTGAGCTAATTTGAAACCCTTGTTTTATGTATCACCCCACCTCACCTTTCCCGTTAAGCAGCCATAGTGTGTTTTCTGCATGTGTGACTCTGTTCTGTTTTGTAATTCAGTTCAAGTGTAACGGTTTTTACATTCCCTCTATCAGTGATACCTTATGAGAAGTGTCCTTTTCTGTGTGACTTATTTCACTTAGAGTCGTCGTACCTAAATCCACTCATCATGCTGCTACTAGCCTTATGACATTGATTTCACGGCTGAGTGATATTCCATTGTACATAAGGACCACAACTTCTTTATCCATTTTTCTCTTTCCTGGGATATTGAAGGTGGAATGAAGTGGAGGTCCTTGTCAACAGAGCAGCCCTAAACTTTGGGGTGCTTGTGTCTTGCTGATTTTTCATTTTCCCAATTTATACCCCCATGAGTGGAAGTGCCCTATGCTCTCTAAGCTTTGCTTTTTAGACGTTTCAGGACTCACCGTACGCTTCTCCAGAGTGGCTGTTGACAATTTACATCCCGCCCATCAGTGTAGCAAGGCTCCCATTTCTCCATGGCCTGTCCTGCATTTTTGGTTTTGAGACTTTTTTCAGCATGGCCCTTTTGACCGATGGGAAGCGAGACATCTTTGTAGCGCTGATTTGCCTTTCCAGGTTGCTTGGTTGGCCAAAAAGGGCGTATGCGTTTTTTCCTGAATATATTCAGGAAAAAACGCATACGCCCTTTTTGGCCAAGGGCATCATTGTCAACGTTTTGCCGCTTTTCATGTGCTTTAAAGGCGATTCGAATCTACCTCCTGAAATCTGTTTCCTGCAATTCTGCCTTGATTTCAAATCCTCTTCTTTGCCTTCCCTCAATATATTTGTGGACGAGAGTTATCATTTATAACTCTGCAGGTTTGTGAATTGCAGTGCCCTGAACCCTCCATTTTACAACTCGCTTTTTAGGGAGCTGGCCGCAAAAGCGCAGGATGCCTTCAGGCCCTGTTCTGGTTCCGGGGGCAGGCTGAGCCTGTGGTTAATTCTTCTTCCTGATGGGAAAATAGAGTGACCTGTGCCTGTCCCAACACCAAGAGCTAGTCTCTCATTGGTTCCACGTCTTCCAGTTCATCCTCAGGACAAATTGCAACCTGTACGGAACAGGAGCTTAAAGGTGCTGATGCTCCAAGTAGGGAGATTGCTAGTAAAGCGGCTGGAATAGCGAACCCGGGCACAAGGAGATGAGAAATGAGGTGCGTTTTAGAAACCTTTCCACATCACACGGTGTACCATCTTCTGGGTTTCTCATGCATGTTTTCGATGTAGGAAGATGCCCTTGAACCTGGAGATTTGTGACCCATGCGATGGGTACCATGCAGTATTACTGTAAAGGGTCTGCGTTTGCTCACCCAACCTCACCAAACCTCTCAGCCCCAAGAGTGTCCACCCTTATGTCTCATCCAGCTGTGGGTCTAGATATGGTCAATCCAGGTTGCATCACAGCCCCTGAACGAATTGTGTAAGAATTTCGCTCTCTTTCACTGTCTTTGTTTCATGGGTTATTCAAAGTAATTTATTTTTATAATGGGGTTTAGCTGCTTTTCACTTCTGTGTTTATGCCGCTTTACACCCACTTGACACACTAACAGAGAGATATCTATACATAGGTTTTAAGATTATTACTAGTCAGATATATTCTTGTGCGGTGAATAGGGCGTGTTGAGTCCAGTTCTCTGAGCAAGGAGTAGGTCTTGTCTATTACATATTGGTTTTATGGAACGGTATCTGAGCTAATTTGAAACCCTTGTTTTATGTATCACCCCACCTCACCTTTCCCGTGAAGCAGCCATAGTGTGTTTTCTGCATGTGTGACTCTGTTCTGTTTTGTAATTCAGTTCAAGTGTAACGCTTTTTACATTCCCTCTATCAGTGATACCTTATGAGAAGTGTCCTTTTCTGTGTGACTTATTTCACTTAGAATCGTCGTACCTAAATCCACTCATCATGCTGCTACTAGCCTTATGACATTGATTTCACGGCTGAGTGATATTCCATTGTACATAAGGACCACAACTTCTTTATCCATTTTTCTCTTTCCTGGGATATTGAAGGTGGAATGAAGTGGAGGTCCTTGTCAACAGAGCAGCCCTAAACTTTGGGGTGCTTGTGTCTTGCTGATTTTTCATTTTCCCAATTTATACCCCCATGAGTGGAAGTGCCCTATGCTCTCTAAGCTTTGCTTTTTAGACGTTTCAGGACTCACCGTACGCTTCTCCAGAGTGGCTGTTGACAATTTACATCCCGCCCATCAGTGTAGCAAGGCTCCCATTTCTCCATGGCCTGTCCTGCATTTCTGGTTTTGACACTTTTTTCAGCATGGCCCTTTTGACCGATGGGAAGCGAGACATCTTTGTAGCGCTGATTTGCCTTTCCAGGTTGCTTGGTTGGCCAAAAAGGGCGTATGCGTTTTTTCCTGAATATATTCAGGAAAAAACGCATACGCCCTTTTTGGCCAAGGGCATCATTGTCAACGTTTTGCCGCTTTTCATGTGCTTTAAAGGCGATTCGAATCTACCTCCTGAAATCTGTTTCCTGCAATTCTGCCTTGATTTCAAATCCTCTTCTTTGCCTTCCTCAATATATTTGTGGACGAGAGTTATCATTTATAACTCTGCAGGTTTGTGAATTGCAGTGCCCTGAACCTCCATTTTACAACTCGCGTTTTTGGGAGATGGCCGCAAAAGCGCAGGATGGCTTCAGGCCCTGTTCTGGGTCCGGGGGGCAGGCTGAGCCTGTGGTTAATTCTTCTTCCTGATGGGAAAATAGAGTGACCTGTGCCTGTCCCAACACCAAGAGATAGTCTCTCATTGGTTTCACGTCTTCCCGTTCATCCTCAGGACAAATTGCAACCTGTACGGAACAGGAGGTTAAAGGTGATGATGCTCCAAGGAGGGAGATTGCTAGTAAAGTGGCTGGAATGGCGAACCCGAGCACAAGGAGATGAGAAATGAGGTGCGTTTTAGAAACCTTTCCCCATCACACGGTGTACCATCTTCTGGGTTTCTCATGCATGTTTCCGATGTAGGAAGATGCCCTTGAACCTGGAGATTTGGGACCCATGCGATGGGTACCACGCAGTATTACTTTAAAGGGGCTGCGTTTGCTCACCCAACCTCACCAAACCTCTCAGCCGCAACAGTGTCCACCCTTATGTCTCATTCAGCTGTGGGTCTAGATATGGTCAATCCAGGTTGCATCACAGCCCCTGAACGCATTGTGTAAGAATTTCGCTCTCTTTCACTGTCTTTGTTTCATGGGTTTTTCAAAGTAATTTATTTTTATAATGGGGTTTAGCTGCTTTTCACTGCTGTGTTTATGCCGCTTTACACCCACTTGACACACTAACAGAGAGATATCAATACATAGCTTTTAAGATTATTACTAGTCAGATATATTCTTGTGCGGTGAATAGGGCGTGTTGAGTCCAGTTCTCTGAGCAAGGAGTAGGTCTTGTCTATTACATATTGGGTTTATGGAACGGTATCTGAGCTAATTTGAAACCCTTGTTTTATGTATCACCCCACCTCACCTTTCCCGTTAAGCAGCCATAGTGTGTTTTCTGCATGTGTGACTCTGTTCTGTTTTGTAATTCAGTTCAAGTGTAACGGTTTTTACATTCCCTCTATCAGTGATACCTTATGAGAAGTGTCCTTTTCTGTGTGACTTATTTCACTTAGAGTCGTCGTACCTAAATCCACTCATCATGCTGCTACTAGCCTTATGACATTGATTTCACGGCTGAGTGATATTCCATTGTACATAAGGACCACAACTTCTTTATCCATTTTTCTCTTTCCTGGGATATTGAAGGTGGAATGAAGTGGAGGTCCTTGTCAACAGAGCAGCCCTAAACTTTGGGGTGCTTGTGTCTTGCTGATTTTTCATTTTCCCAATTTATACCCCCATGAGTGGAAGTGCCCTATGCTCTCTAAGCTTTGCTTTTTAGACGTTTCAGGACTCACCGTACGCTTCTCCAGAGTGGCTGTTGACAATTTACATCCCGCCCATCAGTGTAGCAAGGCTCCCATTTCTCCATGGCCTGTCCTGCATTTTTGGTTTTGAGACTTTTTTCAGCATGGCCCTTTTGACCGATGGGAAGCGAGACATCTTTGTAGCGCTGATTTGCCTTTCCAGGTTGCTTGGTTGGCCAAAAAGGGCGTATGCGTTTTTTCCTGAATATATTCAGGAAAAAACGCATACGCCCTTTTTGGCCAAGGGCATCATTGTCAACGTTTTGCCGCTTTTCATGTGCTTTAAAGGCGATTCGAATCTACCTCCTGAAATCTGTTTCCTGCAATTCTGCCTTGATTTCAAATCCTCTTCTTTGCCTTCCCTCAATATATTTGTGGACGAGAGTTATCATTTATAACTCTGCAGGTTTGTGAATTGCAGTGCCCTGAACCTCCATTTTACAACTCGCTTTTTAGGGAGCTGGCCGCAAAAGCGCAGGATGCCTTCAGGCCCTGTTCTGGTTCCGGGGGCAGGCTGAGCCTGTGGTTAATTCTTCTTCCTGATGGGAAAATAGAGTGACCTGTGCCTGTCCCAACACCAAGAGCTAGTCTCTCATTGGTTCCACGTCTTCCAGTTCATCCTCAGGACAAATTGCAACCTGTACGGAACAGGAGCTTAAAGGTGCTGATGCTCCAAGTAGGGAGATTGCTAGTAAAGCGGCTGGAATAGCGAACCCGGGCACAAGGAGATGAGAAATGAGGTGCGTTTTAGAAACCTTTCCACATCACACGGTGTACCATCTTCTGGGTTTCTCATGCATGTTTTCGATGTAGGAAGATGCCCTTGAACCTGGAGATTTGTGACCCATGCGATGGGTACCATGCAGTATTACTGTAAAGGGTCTGCGTTTGCTCACCCAACCTCACCAAACCTCTCAGCCCCAAGAGTGTCCACCCTTATGTCTCATCCAGCTGTGGGTCTAGATATGGTCAATCCAGGTTGCATCACAGCCCCTGAACGAATTGTGTAAGAATTTCGCTCTCTTTCACTGTCTTTGTTTCATGGGTTATTCAAAGTAATTTATTTTTATAATGGGGTTTAGCTGCTTTTCACTTCTGTGTTTATGCCGCTTTACACCCACTTGACACACTAACAGAGAGATATCTATACATAGGTTTTAAGATTATTACTAGTCAGATATATTCTTGTGCGGTGAATAGGGCGTGTTGAGTCCAGTTCTCTGAGCAAGGAGTAGGTCTTGTCTATTACATATTGGTTTTATGGAACGGTATCTGAGCTAATTTGAAACCCTTGTTTTATGTATCACCCCACCTCACCTTTCCCGTGAAGCAGCCATAGTGTGTTTTCTGCATGTGTGACTCTGTTCTGTTTTGTAATTCAGTTCAAGTGTAACGCTTTTTACATTCCCTCTATCAGTGATACCTTATGAGAAGTGTCCTTTTCTGTGTGACTTATTTCACTTAGAATCGTCGTACCTAAATCCACTCATCATGCTGCTACTAGCCTTATGACATTGATTTCACGGCTGAGTGATATTCCATTGTACATAAGGACCACAACTTCTTTATCCATTTTTCTCTTTCCTGGGATATTGAAGGTGGAATGAAGTGGAGGTCCTTGTCAACAGAGCAGCCCTAAACTTTGGGGTGCTTGTGTCTTGCTGATTTTTCATTTTCCCAATTTATACCCCCATGAGTGGAAGTGCCCTATGCTCTCTAAGCTTTGCTTTTTAGACGTTTCAGGACTCACCGTACGCTTCTCCAGAGTGGCTGTTGACAATTTACATCCCGCCCATCAGTGTAGCAAGGCTCCCATTTCTCCATGGCCTGTCCTGCATTTCTGGTTTTGACACTTTTTTCAGCATGGCCCTTTTGACTGATGGGAAGCGAGACATCTTTGTAGCGCTGATTTGCCTTTCCAGGTTGCTTGGTTGGCCAAAAAGGGCGTATGCGTTTTTTCCTGAATATATTCAGGAAAAAACGCATACGCCCTTTTTGGCCAAGGGCATCATTGTCAACGTTTTGCCGCTTTTCATGTGCTTTAAAGGCGATTCGAATCTACCTCCTGAAATCTGTTTCCTGCAATTCTGCCTTGATTTCAAATCCTCTTCTTTGCCTTCCCTCAATATATTTGTGGACGAGAGTTATCATTTATAACTCTGCAGGTTTGTGAATTGCAGTGCCCTGAACCTCCATTTTACAACTCGCGTTTTTGGGAGATGGCCGCAAAAGCGCAGGATGGCTTCAGGCCCTGTTCTGGGTCCGGGGGGCAGGCTGAGCCTGTGGTTAATTCTTCTTCCTGATGGGAAAATAGAGTGACCTGTGCCTGTCCCAACACCAAGAGATAGTCTCTCATTGGTTTCACGTCTTCCCGTTCATCCTCAGGACAAATTGCAACCTGTACGGAACAGGAGGTTAAAGGTGATGATGCTCCAAGGAGGGAGATTGCTAGTAAAGTGGCTGGAATGGCGAACCCGAGCACAAGGAGATGAGAAATGAGGTGCGTTTTAGAAACCTTTCCCCATCACACGGTGTACCATCTTCTGGGTTTCTCATGCATGTTTCCGATGTAGGAAGATGCCCTTGAACCTGGAGATTTGGGACCCATGCGATGGGTACCACGCAGTATTACTTTAAAGGGGCTGCGTTTGCTCACCCAACCTCACCAAACCTCTCAGCCGCAACAGTGTCCACCCTTATGTCTCATTCAGCTGTGGGTCTAGATATGGTCAATCCAGGTTGCATCACAGCCCCTGAACGCATTGTGTAAGAATTTCGCTCTCTTTCACTGTCTTTGTTTCATGGGTTTTTCAAAGTAATTTATTTTTATAATGGGGTTTAGCTGCTTTTCACTGCTGTGTTTATGCCGCTTTACACCCACTTGACACACTAACAGAGAGATATCAATACATAGCTTTTAAGATTATTACTAGTCAGATATATTCTTGTGCGGTGAATAGGGCGTGTTGAGTCCAGTTCTCTGAGCAAGGAGTAGGTCTTGTCTATTACATATTGGGTTTATGGAACGGTATCTGAGCTAATTTGAAACCCTTGTTTTATGTATCACCCCACCTCACCTTTCCCGTTAAGCAGCCATAGTGTGTTTTCTGCATGTGTGACTCTGTTCTGTTTTGTAATTCAGTTCAAGTGTAACGGTTTTTACATTCCCTCTATCAGTGATACCTTATGAGAAGTGTCCTTTTCTGTGTGACTTATTTCACTTAGAGTCGTCGTACCTAAATCCACTCATCATGCTGCTACTAGCCTTATGACATTGATTTCACGGCTGAGTGATATTCCATTGTACATAAGGACCACAACTTCTTTATCCATTTTTCTCTTTCCTGGGATATTGAAGGTGGAATGAAGTGGAGGTCCTTGTCAACAGAGCAGCCCTAAACTTTGGGGTGCTTGTGTCTTGCTGATTTTTCATTTTCCCAATTTATACCCCCATGAGTGGAAGTGCCCTATGCTCTCTAAGCTTTGCTTTTTAGACGTTTCAGGACTCACCGTACGCTTCTCCAGAGTGGCTGTTGACAATTTACATCCCGCCCATCAGTGTAGCAAGGCTCCCATTTCTCCAAGGCCTGTCCTGCATTTTTGGTTTTGAGACTTTTTTCAGCATGGCCCTTTTGACCGATGGGAAGCGAGACATCTTTGTAGCGCTGATTTGCCTTTCCAGGTTGCTTGGTTGGCCAAAAAGGGCGTATGCGTTTTTTCCTGAATATATTCAGGAAAAAACGCATACGCCCTTTTTGGCCAAGGGCATCATTGTCAACGTTTTGCCGCTTTTCATGTGCTTTAAAGGCGATTCGAATCTACCTCCTGAAATCTGTTTCCTGCAATTCTGCCTTGATTTCAAATCCTCTTCTTTGCCTTCCCTCAATATATTTGTGGACGAGAGTTATCATTTATAACTCTGCAGGTTTGTGAATTGCAGTGCCCTGAACCTCCATTTTACAACTCGCTTTTTAGGGAGCTGGCCGCAAAAGCGCAGGATGCCTTCAGGCCCTGTTCTGGTTCCGGGGGCAGGCTGAGCCTGTGGTTAATTCTTCTTCCTGATGGGAAAATAGAGTGACCTGTGCCTGTCCCAACACCAAGAGCTAGTCTCTCATTGGTTCCACGTCTTCCAGTTCATCCTCAGGACAAATTGCAACCTGTACGGAACAGGAGCTTAAAGGTGCTGATGCTCCAAGTAGGGAGATTGCTAGTAAAGCGGCTGGAATAGCGAACCCGGGCACAAGGAGATGAGAAATGAGGTGCGTTTTAGAAACCTTTCCACATCACACGGTGTACCATCTTCTGGGTTTCTCATGCATGTTTTCGATGTAGGAAGATGCCCTTGAACCTGGAGATTTGTGACCCATGCGATGGGTACCATGCAGTATTACTGTAAAGGGTCTGCGTTTGCTCACCCAACCTCACCAAACCTCTCAGCCCCAAGAGTGTCCACCCTTATGTCTCATCCAGCTGTGGGTCTAGATATGGTCAATCCAGGTTGCATCACAGCCCCTGAACGAATTGTGTAAGAATTTCGCTCTCTTTCACTGTCTTTGTTTCATGGGTTATTCAAAGTAATTTATTTTTATAATGGGGTTTAGCTGCTTTTCACTTCTGTGTTTATGCCGCTTTACACCCACTTGACACACTAACAGAGAGATATCTATACATAGGTTTTAAGATTATTACTAGTCAGATATATTCTTGTGCGGTGAATAGGGCGTGTTGAGTCCAGTTCTCTGAGCAAGGAGTAGGTCTTGTCTATTACATATTGGTTTTATGGAACGGTATCTGAGCTAATTTGAAACCCTTGTTTTATGTATCACCCCACCTCACCTTTCCCGTGAAGCAGCCATAGTGTGTTTTCTGCATGTGTGACTCTGTTCTGTTTTGTAATTCAGTTCAAGTGTAACGCTTTTTACATTCCCTCTATCAGTGATACCTTATGAGAAGTGTCCTTTTCTGTGTGACTTATTTCACTTAGAATCGTCGTACCTAAATCCACTCATCATGCTGCTACTAGCCTTATGACATTGATTTCACGGCTGAGTGATATTCCATTGTACATAAGGACCACAACTTCTTTATCCATTTTTCTCTTTCCTGGGATATTGAAGGTGGAATGAAGTGGAGGTCCTTGTCAACAGAGCAGCCCTAAACTTTGGGGTGCTTGTGTCTTGCTGATTTTTCATTTTCCCAATTTATACCCCCATGAGTGGAAGTGCCCTATGCTCTCTAAGCTTTGCTTTTTAGACGTTTCAGGACTCACCGTACGCTTCTCCAGAGTGGCTGTTGACAATTTACATCCCGCCCATCAGTGTAGCAAGGCTCCCATTTCTCCATGGCCTGTCCTGCATTTCTGGTTTTGACACTTTTTTCAGCATGGCCCTTTTGACTGATGGGAAGCGAGACATCTTTGTAGCGCTGATTTGCCTTTCCAGGTTGCTTGGTTGGCCAAAAAGGGCGTATGCGTTTTTTCCTGAATATATTCAGGAAAAAACGCATACGCCCTTTTTGGCCAAGGGCATCATTGTCAACGTTTTGCCGCTTTTCATGTGCTTTAAAGGCGATTCGAATCTACCTCCTGAAATCTGTTTCCTGCAATTCTGCCTTGATTTCAAATCCTCTTCTTTGCCTTCCCTCAATATATTTGTGGACGAGAGTTATCATTTATAACTCTGCAGGTTTGTGAATTGCAGTGCCCTGAACCTCCATTTTACAACTCGCGTTTTTGGGAGATGGCCGCAAAAGCGCAGGATGGCTTCAGGCCCTGTTCTGGGTCCGGGGGGCAGGCTGAGCCTGTGGTTAATTCTTCTTCCTGATGGGAAAATAGAGTGACCTGTGCCTGTCCCAACACCAAGAGATAGTCTCTCATTGGTTTCACGTCTTCCCGTTCATCCTCAGGACAAATTGCAACCTGTACGGAACAGGAGGTTAAAGGTGATGATGCTCCAAGGAGGGAGATTGCTAGTAAAGTGGCTGGAATGGCGAACCCGAGCACAAGGAGATGAGAAATGAGGTGCGTTTTAGAAACCTTTCCCCATCACACGGTGTACCATCTTCTGGGTTTCTCATGCATGTTTCCGATGTAGGAAGATGCCCTTGAACCTGGAGATTTGGGACCCATGCGATGGGTACCACGCAGTATTACTTTAAAGGGGCTGCGTTTGCTCACCCAACCTCACCAAACCTCTCAGCCGCAACAGTGTCCACCCTTATGTCTCATTCAGCTGTGGGTCTAGATATGGTCAATCCAGGTTGCATCACAGCCCCTGAACGCATTGTGTAAGAATTTCGCTCTCTTTCACTGTCTTTGTTTCATGGGTTTTTCAAAGTAATTTATTTTTATAATGGGGTTTAGCTGCTTTTCACTGCTGTGTTTATGCCGCTTTACACCCACTTGACACACTAACAGAGAGATATCAATACATAGCTTTTAAGATTATTACTAGTCAGATATATTCTTGTGCGGTGAATAGGGCGTGTTGAGTCCAGTTCTCTGAGCAAGGAGTAGGTCTTGTCTATTACATATTGGGTTTATGGAACGGTATCTGAGCTAATTTGAAACCCTTGTTTTATGTATCACCCCACCTCACCTTTCCCGTTAAGCAGCCATAGTGTGTTTTCTGCATGTGTGACTCTGTTCTGTTTTGTAATTCAGTTCAAGTGTAACGGTTTTTACATTCCCTCTATCAGTGATACCTTATGAGAAGTGTCCTTTTCTGTGTGACTTATTTCACTTAGAGTCGTCGTACCTAAATCCACTCATCATGCTGCTACTAGCCTTATGACATTGATTTCACGGCTGAGTGATATTCCATTGTACATAAGGACCACAACTTCTTTATCCATTTTTCTCTTTCCTGGGATATTGAAGGTGGAATGAAGTGGAGGTCCTTGTCAACAGAGCAGCCCTAAACTTTGGGGTGCTTGTGTCTTGCTGATTTTTCATTTTCCCAATTTATACCCCCATGAGTGGAAGTGCCCTATGCTCTCTAAGCTTTGCTTTTTAGACGTTTCAGGACTCACCGTACGCTTCTCCAGAGTGGCTGTTGACAATTTACATCCCGCCCATCAGTGTAGCAAGGCTCCCATTTCTCCATGGCCTGTCCTGCATTTTTGGTTTTGACACTTTTTTCAGCATGGCCCTTTTGACCGATGGGAAGCGAGACATCTTTGTAGCGCTGATTTGCCTTTCCAGGTTGCTTGGTTGGCCAAAAAGGGCGTATGCGTTTTTTCCTGAATATATTCAGGAAAAAACGCATACGCCCTTTTTGGCCAAGGGCATCATTGTCAACGTTTTGCCGCTTTTCATGTGCTTTAAAGGCGATTCGAATCTACCTCCTGAAATCTGTTTCCTGCAATTCTGCCTTGATTTCAAATCCTCTTCTTTGCCTTCCCTCAATATATTTGTGGACGAGAGTTATCATTTATAACTCTGCAGGTTTGTGAATTGCAGTGCCCTGAACCTCCATTTTACAACTCGCTTTTTAGGGAGCTGGCCGCAAAAGCGCAGGATGCCTTCAGGCCCTGTTCTGGTTCCGGGGGCAGGCTGAGCCTGTGGTTAATTCTTCTTCCTGATGGGAAAATAGAGTGACCTGTGCCTGTCCCAACACCAAGAGCTAGTCTCTCATTGGTTCCACGTCTTCCAGTTCATCCTCAGGACAAATTGCAACCTGTACGGAACAGGAGGTTAAAGGTGCTGATGCTCCAAGTAGGGAGATTGCTAGTAAAGCGGCTGGAATAGCGAACCCGGGCACAAGGAGATGAGAAATGAGGTGCGTTTTAGAAACCTTTCCACATCACACGGTGTACCATCTTCTGGGTTTCTCATGCATGTTTTCGATGTAGGAAGATGCCCTTGAACCTGGAGATTTGTGACCCATGCGATGGGTACCATGCAGTATTACTGTAAAGGGTCTGCGTTTGCTCACCCAACCTCACCAAACCTCTCAGCCCCAAGAGTGTCCACCCTTATGTCTCATCCAGCTGTGGGTCTAGATATGGTCAATCCAGGTTGCATCACAGCCCCTGAACGAATTGTGTAAGAATTTCGCTCTCTTTCACTGTCTTTGTTTCATGGGTTATTCAAAGTAATTTATTTTTATAATGGGGTTTAGCTGCTTTTCACTGCTGTGTTTATGCCGCTTTACACCCACTTGACACACTAACAGAGAGATATCTATACATAGGTTTTAAGATTATTACTAGTCAGATATATTCTTGTGCGGTGAATAGGGCGTGTTGAGTCCAGTTCTCTGAGCAAGGAGTATGTCTTGTCTATTACATATTGGTTTTATGGAACGGTATCTGAGCTAATTTGAAACCCTTGTTTTATGTATCACCCCACCTCACCTTTCCCGTGAAGCAGCCATAGTGTGTTTTCTGCATGTGTGACTCTGTTCTGTTTTGTAATTCAGTTCAAGTGTAACGCTTTTTACATTCCCTCTATCAGTGATACCTTATGAGAAGTGTCCTTTTCTGTGTGACTTATTTCACTTAGAATCGTCGTACCTAAATCCACTCATCATGCTGCTACTAGCCTTATGACATTGATTTCACGGCTGAGTGATATTCCATTGTACATAAGGACCACAACTTCTTTATCCATTTTTCTCTTTCCTGGGATATTGAAGGTGGAATGAAGTGGAGGTCCTTGTCAACAGAGCAGCCCTAAACTTTGGGGTGCTTGTGTCTTGCTGATTTTTCATTTTCCCAATTTATACCCCCATGAGTGGAAGTGCCCTATGCTCTCTAAGCTTTGCTTTTTAGACGTTTCAGGACTCACCGTACGCTTCTCCAGAGTGGCTGTTGACAATTTACATCCCGCCCATCAGTGTAGCAAGGCTCCCATTTCTCCATGGCCTGTCCTGCATTTCTGGTTTTGACACTTTTTTCAGCATGGCCCTTTTGACCGATGGGAAGCGAGACATCTTTGTAGCGCTGATTTGCCTTTCCAGGTTGCTTGGTTGGCCAAAAAGGGCGTATGCGTTTTTTCCTGAATATATTCAGGAAAAAACGCATACGCCCTTTTTGGCCAAGGGCATCATTGTCAACGTTTTGCCGCTTTTCATGTGCTTTAAAGGCGATTCGAATCTACCTCCTGAAATCTGTTTCCTGCAATTCTGCCTTGATTTCAAATCCTCTTCTTTGCCTTCCCTCAATATATTTGTGGACGAGAGTTATCATTTATAACTCTGCAGGTTTGTGAATTGCAGTGCCCTGAACCTCCATTTTACAACTCGCGTTTTTGGGAGATGGCCGCAAAAGCGCAGGATGGCTTCAGGCCCTGTTCTGGGTCCGGGGGGCAGGCTGAGCCTGTGGTTAATTCTTCTTCCTGATGGGAAAATAGAGTGACCTGTGCCTGTCCCAACACCAAGAGATAGTCTCTCATTGGTTTCACGTCTTCCCGTTCATCCTCAGGACAAATTGCAACCTGTACGGAACAGGAGGTTAAAGGTGATGATGCTCCAAGGAGGGAGATTGCTAGTAAAGTGGCTGGAATGGCGAACCCGAGCACAAGGAGATGAGAAATGAGGTGCGTTTTAGAAACCTTTCCCCATCACACGGTGTACCATCTTCTGGGTTTCTCATGCATGTTTCCGATGTAGGAAGATGCCCTTGAACCTGGAGATTTGGGACCCATGCGATGGGTACCACGCAGTATTACTTTAAAGGGGCTGCGTTTGCTCACCCAACCTCACCAAACCTCTCAGCCGCAACAGTGTCCACCCTTATGTCTCATTCAGCTGTGGGTCTAGATATGGTCAATCCAGGTTGCATCACAGCCCCTGAACGCATTGTGTAAGAATTTCGCTCTCTTTCACTGTCTTTGTTTCATGGGTTTTTCAAAGTAATTTATTTTTATAATGGGGTTTAGCTGCTTTTCACTGCTGTGTTTATGCCGCTTTACACCCACTTGACACACTAACAGAGAGATATCAATACATAGCTTTTAAGATTATTACTAGTCAGATATATTCTTGTGCGGTGAATAGGGCGTGTTGAGTCCAGTTCTCTGAGCAAGGAGTAGGTCTTGTCTATTACATATTGGGTTTATGGAACGGTATCTGAGCTAATTTGAAACCCTTGTTTTATGTATCACCCCACCTCACCTTTCCCGTTAAGCAGCCATAGTGTGTTTTCTACATGTGTGACTCTGTTCTGTTTTGTAATTCAGTTCAAGTGTAACGGTTTTTACATTCCCTCTATCAGTGATACCTTATGAGAAGTGTCCTTTTCTGTGTGACTTATTTCACTTAGAGTCGTCGTACCTAAATCCACTCATCATGCTGCTACTAGCCTTATGACATTGATTTCACGGCTGAGTGATATTCCATTGTACATAAGGACCACAACTTCTTTATCCATTTTTCTCTTTCCTGGGATATTGAAGGTGGAATGAAGTGGAGGTCCTTGTCAACAGAGCAGCCCTAAACTTTGGGGTGCTTGTGTCTTGCTGATTTTTCATTTTCCCAATTTATACCCCCATGAGTGGAAGTGCCCTATGCTCTCTAAGCTTTGCTTTTTAGACGTTTCAGGACTCACCGTACACTTCTCCAGAGTGGCTTTTGACAATTTACATCCCGCCCATCAGTGTAGCAAGGCTCCCATTTCTCCATGGCCTGTCCTGCATTTTTGGTTTTGAGACTTTTTTCAGCATGGCCCTTTTGACCGATGGGAAGCGAGACATCTTTGTAGCGCTGATTTGCCTTTCCAGGTTGCTTGGTTGGCCAAAAAGGGCGTATGCGTTTTTTCCTGAATATATTCAGGAAAAAACGCATACGCCCTTTTTGGCCAAGGGCATCATTGTCAACGTTTTGCCGCTTTTCATGTGCTTTAAAGGCGATTCGAATCTACCTCCTGAAATCTCTTTCCTGCAATTCTGCCTTGATTTCAAATCCTCTTCTTTGCCTTCCCTCAATATATTTGTGGACGAGAGTTATCATTTATAACTCTGCAGGTTTGTGAATTGCAGTGCCCTGAACCTCCATTTTACAACTCGCTTTTTAGGGAGCTGGCCGCAAAAGCGCAGGATGCCTTCAGGCCCTGTTCTGGTTCCGGGGGCAGGCTGAGCCTGTGGTTAATTCTTCTTCCTGATGGGAAAATAGAGTGACCTGTGCCTGTCCCAACACCAAGAGCTAGTCTCTCATTGGTTCCACGTCTTCCAGTTCATCCTCAGGACAAATTGCAACCTGTACGGAACAGGAGCTTAAAGGTGCTGATGCTCCAAGTAGGGAGATTGCTAGTAAAGCGGCTGGAATAGCGAACCCGGGCACAAGGAGATGAGAAATGAGGTGCGTTTTAGAAACCTTTCCACATCACACGGTGTACCATCTTCTGGGTTTCTCATGCATGTTTTCGATGTAGGAAGATGCCCTTGAACCTGGAGATTTGTGACCCATGCGATGGGTACCATGCAGTATTACTGTAAAGGGTCTGCGTTTGCTCACCCAACCTCACCAAACCTCTCAGCCCCAAGAGTGTCCACCCTTATGTCTCATCCAGCTGTGGGTCTAGATATGGTCAATCCAGGTTGCATCACAGCCCCTGAACGAATTGTGTAAGAATTTCGCTCTCTTTCACTGTCTTTGTTTCATGGGTTATTCAAAGTAATTTATTTTTATAATGGGGTTTAGCTGCTTTTCACTTCTGTGTTTATGCCGCTTTACACCCACTTGACACACTAACAGAGAGATATCTATACATAGGTTTTAAGATTATTACTAGTCAGATATATTCTTGTGCGGTGAATAGGGCGTGTTGAGTCCAGTTCTCTGAGCAAGGAGTAGGTCTTGTCTATTACATATTGGTTTTATGGAACGGTATCTGAGCTAATTTGAAACCCTTGTTTTATGTATCACCCCACCTCACCTTTCCCGTGAAGCAGCCATAGTGTGTTTTCTGCATGTGTGACTCTGTTCTGTTTTGTAATTCAGTTCAAGTGTAACGCTTTTTACATTCCCTCTATCAGTGATACCTTATGAGAAGTGTCCTTTTCTGTGTGACTTATTTCACTTAGAATCGTCGTACCTAAATCCACTCATCATGCTGCTACTAGCCTTATGACATTGATTTCACGGCTGAGTGATATTCCATTGTACATAAGGACCACAACTTCTTTATCCATTTTTCTCTTTCCTGGGATATTGAAGGTGGAATGAAGTGGAGGTCCTTGTCAACAGAGCAGCCCTAAACTTTGGGGTGCTTGTGTCTTGCTGATTTTTCATTTTCCCAATTTATACCCCCATGAGTGGAAGTGCCCTATGCTCTCTAAGCTTTGCTTTTTAGACGTTTCAGGACTCACCGTACGCTTCTCCAGAGTGGCTGTTGACAATTTACATCCCGCCCATCAGTGTAGCAAGGCTCCCATTTCTCCATGGCCTGTCCTGCATTTCTGGTTTTGACACTTTTTTCAGCATGGCCCTTTTGACCGATGGGAAGCGAGACATCTTTGTAGCGCTGATTTGCCTTTCCAGGTTGCTTGGTTGGCCAAAAAGGGCGTATGCGTTTTTTCCTGAATATATTCAGGAAAAAACGCATACGCCCTTTTTGGCCAAGGGCATCATTGTCAACGTTTTGCCGCTTTTCATGTGCTTTAAAGGCGATTCGAATCTACCTCCTGAAATCTGTTTCCTGCAATTCTGCCTTGATTTCAAATCCTCTTCTTTGCCTTCCCTCAATATATTTGTGGACGAGAGTTATCATTTATAACTCTGCAGGTTTGTGAATTGCAGTGCCCTGAACCTCCATTTTACAACTCGCATTTTTGGGAGATGGCCGCAAAAGCGCAGGATGGCTTCAGGCCCTGTTCTGGGTCCGGGGGGCAGGCTGAGCCTGTGGTTAATTCTTCTTCCTGATGGGAAAATAGAGTGACCTGTGCCTGTCCCAACACCAAGAGATAGTCTCTCATTGGTTTCACGTCTTCCCGTTCATCCTCAGGACAAATTGCAACCTGTACGGAACAGGAGGTTAAAGGTGATGATGCTCCAAGGAGGGAGATTGCTAGTAAAGTGGCTGGAATGGCGAACCCGAGCACAAGGAGATGAGAAATGAGGTGCGTTTTAGAAACCTTTCCCCATCACACGGTGTACCATCTTCTGGGTTTCTCATGCATGTTTCCGATGTAGGAAGATGCCCTTGAACCTGGAGATTTGGGACCCATGCGATGGGTACCACGCAGTATTACTTTAAAGGGGCTGCGTTTGCTCACCCAACCTCACCAAACCTCTCAGCCGCAACAGTGTCCACCCTTATGTCTCATTCAGCTGTGGGTCTAGATATGGTCAATCCAGGTTGCATCACAGCCCCTGAACGCATTGTGTAAGAATTTCGCTCTCTTTCACTGTCTTTGTTTCATGGGTTTTTGAAAGTAATTTATTTTTATAATGGGGTTTAGCTGCTTTTCACTGCTGTGTTTATGCCGCTTTACACCCACTTGACACACTAACAGAGAGATATCAATACATAGCTTTTAAGATTATTACTAGTCAGATATATTCTTGTGCGGTGAATAGGGCGTGTTGAGTCCAGTTCTCTGAGCAAGGAGTAGGTCTTGTCTATTACATATTGGGTTTATGGAACGGTATCTGAGCTAATTTGAAACCCTTGTTTTATGTATCACCCCACCTCACCTTTCCCGTTAAGCAGCCATAGTGTGTTTTCTGCATGTGTGACTCTGTTCTGTTTTGTAATTCAGTTCAAGTGTAACGGTTTTTACATTCCCTCTATAAGTGATACCTTATGAGAAGTGTCCTTTTCTGTGTGACTTATTTCACTTAGAGTCGTCGTACCTAAATCCACTCATCATGCTGCTACTAGCCTTATGACATTGATTTCACGGCTGCGTGATATTCCATTGTACATAAGGACCACAACTTCTTTATCCATTTTTCTCTTTCCTGGGATATTGAAGGTGGAATGAAGTGGAGGTCCTTGTCAACAGAGCAGCCCTAAACTTTGGGGTGCTTGTGTCTTGCTGATTTTTCATTTTCCCAATTTATACCCCCATGAGTGGAAGTGCCCTATGCTCTCTAAGCTTTGCTTTTTAGACGTTTCAGGACTCACCGTACACTTCTCCAGAGTGGCTGTTGACAATTTACATCCCGCCCATCAGTGTAGCAAGGCTCCCATTTCTCCATGGCCTGTCCTGCATTTTTGGTTTTGAGACTTTTTTCAGCATGGCCCTTTGACCGATGGGAAGCGAGACATCTTTGTAGCGCTGATTTGCCTTTCCAGGTTGCTTGGTTGGCCAAAAAGGGCGTATGCGTTTTTTCCTGAATATATTCAGGAAAAAACGCATACGCCCTTTTGGCCAAGGGCATCATTGTCAACGTTTTGCCGCTTTTCATGTGCTTTAAAGGCGATTCGAATCTACCTCCTGAAATCTGTTTCCTGCAATTCTGCCTTGATTTCAAATCCTCTTCTTTGCCTTCCCTCAATATATTTGTGGACGAGAGTTATCATTTATAACTCTGCAGGTTTGTGAATTGCAGTGCCCTGAACCTCCATTTTACAACTCGCTTTTTAGGGAGCTGGCCGCAAAAGCGCAGGATGCCTTCAGGCCCTGTTCTGGTTCCGGGGGCAGGCTGAGCCTGTGGTTAATTCTTCTTCCTGATGGGAAAATAGAGTGACCTGTGCCTGTCCCAACACCAAGAGCTAGTCTCTCATTGGTTCCACGTCTTCCAGTTCATCCTCAGGACAAATTGCAACCTGTACGGAACAGGAGCTTAAAGGTGCTGATGCTCCAAGTAGGGAGATTGCTAGTAAAGCGGCTGGAATAGCGAACCCGGGCACAAGGAGATGAGAAATGAGGTGCGTTTTAGAAACCTTTCCACATCACACGGTGTACCATCTTCTGGGTTTCTCATGCATGTTTTCGATGTAGGAAGATGCCCTTGAACCTGGAGATTTGTGACCCATACGATGGGTACCATGCAGTATTACTGTAAAGGGTCTGCGTTTGCTCACCCAACCTCACCAAAACTCTCAGCCCCAAGAGTGTCCACCCTTATGTCTCATCCAGCTGTGGGTCTAGATATGGTCAATCCAGGTTGCATCACAGCCCCTGAACGAATTGTGTAAGAATTTCGCTCTCTTTCACTGTCTTTGTTTCATGGGTTATTCAAAGTAATTTATTTTTATAATGGGGTTTAGCTGCTTTTCACTTCTGTGTTTATGCCGCTTTACACCCACTTGACACACTAACAGAGAGATATCTATACATAGGTTTTAAGATTATTACTAGTCAGATATATTCTTGTGCGGTGAATAGGGCGTGTTGAGTCCAGTTCTCTGAGCAAGGAGTAGGTCTTGTCTATTACATATTGGGTTTATGGAACGGTATCTGAGCTAATTTGAAACCCTTGTTTTATGTATCACCCCACCTCACCTTTCCCGTGAAGCAGCCATAGTGTGTTTTCTGCATGTGTGACTCTGTTCTGTTTTGTAATTCAGTTCAAGTGTAACGGTTTTTACATTCCCTCTATCAGTGATACCTTATGAGAAGTGTCCTTTTCTGTGTGACTTATTTCACTTAGAATCGTCGTACCTAAATCCACTCATCATGCTGCTACTAGCCTTATGACATTGATTTCATGGCTGAGTGATATTCCATTGTACATAAGGACCACAACTTCTTTATCCATTTTTCTCTTTCCTGGGATATTGAAGGTGGAATGAAGTGGAGGTCCTTGTCAACAGAGCAGCCCTAAACTTTGGGGTGCTTGTGTCTTGCTGATTTTTCATTTTCCCAATTTATACCCCCATGAGTGGAAGTGCCCTATGCTCTCTAAGCTTTGCTTTTTAGACGTTTCAGGACTCACCGTACGCTTCTCCAGAGTGGCTGTTGACAATTTACATCCCGCCCATCAGTGTAGCAAGGCTCCCATTTCTCCATGGCCTGTCCTGCATTTCTGGTTTTGAGACTTTTTTTAGCATGGCCCTTTTGACCGATGGGAAGCGAGACATCTTTGTAGCGCTGATTTGCCTTTCCAGGTTGCTTGGTTGGCCAAAAAGGGCGTATGCGTTTTTTCCTGAATATATTCAGGAAAAAACGCATACGCCCTTTTTGGCCAAGGGCATCATTGTCAACGTTTTGCCGCTTTTCATGTGCTTTAAAGGCAATTCGAATCTACCTCCTGAAATCTGTTTCCTGCAATTCTGCCTTGATTTCAAATCCTCTTCTTTGCCTTCCCTCAATATATTTGTGGACGAGAGTTATCATTTATAACTCTGCAGGTTTGTGAATTGCAGTGCCCTGAACCTCCATTTTACAACTCGCGTTTTTGGGAGATGGCCGCAAAAGCGCAGGATGGCTTCAGGCCCTGTTCTTGTTCCGGGGGGCAGGCTGAGCCTGTGGTTAATTCTTCTTCCTGATGGGAAAATAGAGTGACCTGTGCCTGTCCCAACACCAAGAGATAGTCTCTCATTGGTTTCACGTCTTCCCGTTCATCCTCAGGACAAATTGCAACCTGTACGGAACAGGAGGTTAAAGGTGATGATGCTCCAAGGAGGGAGATTGCTAGTAAAGTGGCTGGAATGGCGAACCCGAGCACAAGGAGATGAGAAATGAGGTGCGTTTTAGAAACCTTTCCCCATCACACGGTGTACCATCTTCTGGGTTTCTCATGCATGTTTCCGATGTAGGAAGATGCCCTTGAACCTGGAGATTTGGGACCCATGCGATGGGTACCACGCAGTATTACTTTAAAGGGGCTGCGTTTGCTCACCCAACCTCACCAAACCTCTCAGCCGCAACAGTGTCCACCCTTATGTCTCATCCAGCTGTGGGTCTAGATATGGTCAATCCAGGTTGCATCACAGCCCCTGAACGCATTGTGTAAGAATTTCGCTCTCTTTCACTGTCTTTGTTTCATGGGTTTTTCAAAGTAATTTATTTTTATAATGGGGTTTAGCTGCTTTTCACTGCTGTGTTTATGCCGCTTTACACCCACTTGACACACTAACAGAGAGATATCAATACATAGGTTTTAAGATTATTACTAGTCAGATATATTCTTGTGCGGTGAATAGGGCGTGTTGAGTCCAGTTCTCTGAGCAAGGAGTAGGTCTTGTCTATTACATATTGGGTTTATGGAACGGTATCTGAGCTAATTTGAAACCCTTGTTTTATGTATCACCCCACCTCACCTTTCCCGTTAAGCAGCCATAGTGTGTTTTCTGCATGTGTGACTCTGTTCTGTTTTGTAATTCAGTTCAAGTGTAACGGTTTTTACATTCCCTCTATAAGTGATACCTTATGAGAAGTGTCCTTTTCTGTGTGACTTATTTCACTTAGAGTCGTCGTACCTAAATCCACTCATCATGCTGCTACTAGCCTTATGACATTGATTTCACGGCTGAGTGATATTCCATTGTACATAAGGACCACAACTTCTTTATCCATTTTTCTCTTTCCTGGGATATTGAAGGTGGAATGAAGTGGAGGTCCTTGTCAACAGAGCAGCCCTAAACTTTGGGGTGCTTGTGTCTTGCTGATTTTTCATTTTCCCAATTTATACCCCCATGAGTGGAAGTGCCCTATGCTCTCTAAGCTTTGCTTTTTAGACGTTTCAGGACTCACCGTACACTTCTCCAGAGTGGCTGTTGACAATTTACATCCCGCCCATCAGTGTAGCAAGGCTCCCATTTCTCCATGGCCTGTCCTGCATTTTTGGTTTTGAGACTTTTTTCAGCATGGCCCTTTTGACCAATGGGAAGCGAGACATCTTTGTAGCGCTGATTTGCCTTTCCAGGTTGCTTGGTTGGCCAAAAAGGGCGTATGCGTTTTTTCCTGAATATATTCAGGAAAAAACGCATACGCCCTTTTTGGCCAAGGGCATCATTGTCAACGTTTTGCCGCTTTTCATGTGCTTTAAAGGCGATTCGAATCTACCTCCTGAAATCTGTTTCCTGCAATTCTGCCTTGATTTCAAATCCTCTTCTTTGCCTTCCCTCAATATATTTGTGGACGAGAGTTATCATTTATAACTCTGCAGGTTTGTGAATTGCAGTGCCCTGAACCTCCATTTTACAACTCGCTTTTTAGGGAGCTGGCCGCAAAAGCGCAGGATGCCTTCAGGCCCTGTTCTGGTTCCGGGGGCAGGCTGAGCCTGTGGTTAATTCTTCTTCCTGATGGGAAAATAGAGTGACCTGTGCCTGTCCCAACACCAAGAGCTAGTCTCTCATTGGTTCCACGTCTTCCCGTTCACCCTCAGGACAAATTGCAACCTGTACGGAGCAGGAGCTTAAAGGTGCTGATGCTCCAAGTAGGGAGATTGCTAGTAAAGCGGCTGGAATAGCGAACCCGGGCGCAAGGAGATGAGAAATGAGGTGCGTTTTAGAAACCTTTCCCCATCACACGGTGTACCATCTTCTGGGTTTCTCATGCATGTTTTCGATGTAGGAAGATGCCCTTGAACCTGGAGATTTGTGACCCATGCGATGGGTACCATGCAGTATTACTGTAAAGGGTCTGCGTTTGCTCACCCAACCTCACCAAACCTCTCAGCCCCAAGAGTGTCCACCCTTATGTCTCATCCAGCTGTGGGTCTAGATATGGTCAATCCAGGTTGCATCACAGCCCCTGAACGAATTGTGTAAGAATTTCGCTCTCTTTCACTGTCTTTGTTTCATGGGTTATTCAAAGTAATTTATTTTTATAATGGGGTTTAGCTGCTTTTCACTTCTGTGTTTATGCCGCTTTACATCCACTTGACACACTAACAGAGAGATATCTATACATAGGTTTTAAGATTATTACTAGTCAGATATATTCTTGTGCGGTGAATAGGGCGTGTTGAGTCCAGTTCTCTGAGCAAGGAGTAGGTCTTGTCTATTACATATTGGTTTTATGGAACGGTATCTGAGCTAATTTGAAACCCTTGTTTTATGTATCACCCCACCTCACCTTTCCCGTGAAGCAGCCATAGTGTGTTTTCTGCATGTGTGACTCTGTTCTGTTTTGTAATTCAGTTCAAGTGTAACGGTTTTTACATTCCCTCTATCAGTGATACCTTATGAGAAGTGTCCTTTTCTGTGTGACTTATTTCACTTAGAATCGTCGTACCTAAATCCACTCATCATGCTGCTACTAGCCTTATGACATTGATTTCATGGCTGAGTGATATTCCATTGTACATAAGGACCACAACTTCTTTATCCATTTTTCTCTTTCCTGGGATATTGAAGGTGGAATGAAGTGGAGGTCCTTGTCAACAGAGCAGCCCTAAACTTTGGGGTGCTTGTGTCTTGCTGATTTTTAATTTTCCCAATTTATACCCCCATGAGTGGAAGTGCCCTATGCTCTCTAAGCTTTGCTTTTTAGACGTTTCAGGACTCACCATACGCTTCTCCAGAGTGGCTGTTGACAATTTACATCCCGCCCATCAGTGTAGCAAGGCTCCCATTTCTCCATGGCCTGTCCTGCATTTCTGGTTTTGACACTTTTTTCAGCATGGCCCTTTTGACCGATGGGAAGCGAGACATCTTTGTAGCGCTGATTTGCCTTTCCAGGTTGCTTGGTTGGCCAAAAAGGGCGTATGCGTTTTTTCCTGAATATATTCAGGAAAAAACGCATACGCCCTTTTTGGCCAAGGGCATCATTGTCAACGTTTTGCCGCTTTTCATGTGCTTTAAAGGCGATTCGAATCTACCTCCTGAAATCTGTTTCCTGCAATTCTGCCTTGATTTCAAATCCTCTTCTTTGCCTTCCCTCAATATATTTGTGGACGAGAGTTATCATTTATAACTCTGCAGGTTTGTGAATTGCAGTGCCCTGAACCTCCATTTTACAACTCGCGTTTTTGGGAGATGGCCGCAAAAGCGCAGGATGGCTTCAGGCCCTGTTCTTGTTCCGGGGGGCAGGCTGAGCCTGTGGTTAATTCTTCTTCCTGATGGGAAAATAGAGTGACCTGTGCCTGTCCCAACACCAAGAGATAGTCTCTCATTGGTTTCACGTCTTCCCGTTCATCCTCAGGACAAATTGCAACCTGTACGGAACAGGAGGTTAAAGGTGATGATGCTCCAAGGAGGGAGATTGCTAGTAAAGTGGCTGGAATGGAGAACCCGAGCACAAGGAGATGAGAAATGAGGTGCGTTTTAGAAACCTTTCCCCATCACACGGTGTACCATCTTCTGGGTTTCTCATGCATGTTTCCGATGTAGGAAGATGCCCTTGAACCTGGAGATTTGGGACCCATGCGATGGGTACCACGCAGTATTACTTTAAAGGGGCTGCGTTTGCTCACCCAACGTCACCAAACCTCTCAGCCGCAACAGTGTCCACCCTTATGTCTCATTCAGCTGTGGGTCTAGATATGGTCAATCCAGGTTGCATCACAGCCCCTGAACGCATTGTGTAAGAATTTCGCTCTCTTTCACTGTCTTTGTTTCATGGGTTTTTCAAAGTAATTTATTTTTATAATGGGGTTTAGCTGCTTTTCACTGCTGTGTTTATGCCGCTTTACACCCACTTGACACACTAACAGAGAGATATCAATACATAGCTTTTAAGATTATTACTAGTCAGATATATTCTTGTGCGGTGAATAGGGCGTGTTGAGTCCAGTTCTCTGAGCAAGGAGTAGGTCTTGTCTATTACATATTGGTTTTATGGAACGGTATCTGAGCTAATTTGAAACCCTTGTTTTTTGTATCACCCCACCTCACCTTTCCCGTTAAGTAGCCATAGTGTGTTTTCTGCATGTGTGACTCTGTTCTGTTTTGTAATTCAGTTCAAGTGTAACGGTTTTTACATTCCCTCTATAAGTGATAACTTATGAGAAGTGTCCTTTTCTGTGTGACTTATTTCACTTAGAGTCGTCGTACCTAAATCCACTCATCATGCTGCTACTAGCCTTATGACATTGATTTCACGGCTGAGTGATATTCCATTGTACATAAGGACCACAACTTCTTTATCCATTTTTCTTTCCTGGGATATTTAAGGTGGAATGAAGTGGAGGTCCTGGTCAACAGAGCAGCCCTAAACTTTGGGGTGCTTGTGTCTTGCTGATTTTTCATTTTCCCAATTTATACCCCCATGAGTGGAAGTGCCCTATGCTCTCTAAGCTTTGCTTTTTAGACGTTTCAGGACTCACCGTACACTTCTCCAGAGTAGCTGTTGACAATTTACATCCCGCCCATCAGTGTAGCAAGGCTCCCATTTCTCCATGGCCTGTCCTGCATTTTTGGTTTTGAGACTTTTTTCAGCATGGCCCTTTTGACCGATGGGAAGCGAGACATCTTTGTAGCGCTGATTTGCCTTTCCAGGTTGCTTGGTTGGCCAAAAAGGGCGTATGCGTTTTTTCCTGAATATATTCAGGAAAAAACGCATACGCCCTTTTTGGCCAAGGGCATCATTGTCAACGTTTTGCCGCTTTTCATGTGCTTTAAAGGCGATTCGAATCTACCTCCTGAAATCTGTTTCCTGCAATTCTGCCTTGATTTCAAATCCTCTTCTTTGCCTTCCCTCAATATATTTGTGGACGAGAGTTATCATTTATAACTCTGCAGGTTTGTGAATTGCAGTGCCCTGAACCTCCATTTTACAACTCGCTTTTTAGGGAGCTGGCCGCAAAAGCACAGGATGCCTTCAGGCCCTGTTCTGGTTCCGGGGGCAGGCTGAGCCTGTGGTTAATTCTTCTTCCTGATGGGAAAATAGAGTGACCTGTGCCTGTCCCAACACCAAGAGCTAGTCTCTCATTGGTTCCACGTCTTCCCGTTCACCCTCAGGACAAATTGCAACCTGTACGGAGCAGGAGCTTAAAGGTGCTGATGCTCCAAGTAGGGAGATTGCTAGTAAAGCGGCTGGAATAGCGAACCCGGGCGCAAGGAGATGAGAAATGAGGTGCGTTTTAGAAACCTTTCCACATCACATGGTGTACCATCTTCTGGGTTTCTCATGCATGTTTTCGATGTAGGAAGATGCCCTTGAACCTGGAGATTTGGGACCCATGCGATGGGTACCACGCAGTATTAGTTGAAAGGGTCTGCGTTTGCTCACCCAACCTCACCAAACCTCTCAGCCCCAAGAGTGTCCACCCTTATGTCTCATCCAGCTGTGGGTCTAGATATGGTCAATCCAGGTTGCATCACAGCCCGTGAACGCATTGTGTAAGAATTTCTATCTCTTTCACTGTCTTTGTTTCATGGGTTTTTCAAAGTAATTTATTTTTATAATGGGGTTTAGCTGCTTTTCACTGCTGTGTTTATGCCGCTTTACACCCACCCACTTGACATACTAACAGAGAGATATCAATACATAGGTTTTAAGATTATTACTAGTCAGATATATTCTTGTGTGGTGAATAGGGCGTGTTGAGTCCAGTTCTCTGAGCAAGGAGTAGGTCTTGTGTATTACATATTGGGTTTATGGAACGGTATCTGAGCTAATTTGAAACCCTTGTTTTATGTATCACCCCACCTCACCTTTCCCGTTAAGCAGCCATAGTGTGTTTTCTGCATGTGTGACTCTGTTATGTTTTGTAATTCAGTTCAAGTGTAACGGTTTTTACATTCCCTCTATAAGTGATACCTTATGAGAAGTGTCCTTTTCTGTGTGACTTATTTCACTTAGAATCGTCGTACCTAAATCCACTCATCATGCTGCTACTAGCCTTATGACATTGATTTCACGGCTGAGTGATATTCCATTGTACATAAGGACCACAACTTCTTTATCCATTTTTCTCTTTCCTGGGATATTGAAGGTGGAATGAAGTGGAGGTCCTTGTCAACAGAGCAGCCCTAAACTTTGGGGTGCTTGTGTCTTGCTGATTTTTCATTTTCCCAATTTATAACCCCATGAGTGGAAGTGCCCTATGCTCTCTAAGCTTTGTTTTTTAGATGTTTCAGGACTCACCGTACGCTTCTCCAGAGTGGCTGTTGGCAATTTACATCCCGCCCATCAGTGTAGCAAGGCTCCCATTTCTCCATGGCCTGTCCTGCATTTCTGGTTTTGACACTTTTTTCAGCATGGCCTTTTTAACCGATGGGAAGCGAGACATCTTTGTAGCGCTGATTTGCCTTTCCAGGTTGCTTGGTTGGCCAAAAAGGGCGTATGCGTTTTTTCCTGAATATATTCAGGAAAAAACGCATACGCCCTTTTTGGCCAAGGGCATCATTGTCAACGTTTTGCCGTTTTTCATGTGCTTTAAAGGCGATTCGAATCTACCTCCTGAAATCTGTTTCCTGCAATTCTGCCTTGATTTCAAATCCTCTTCTTTGCCTTCCCTCAATATATTTGTGGACGAGAGTTATCATTTATAACTCTGCAGGTTTGTGAATTGCAGTGCCCTGAACCTCCATTTTACAACTCGCTTTTTAGGGAGCTGGCCGCAAAAGCGCAGGATGCCTTCAGGCCCTGTTCTGGTTCCGGGTGGCAGGCTGAGCCTGTGGTTAATTCTTCTTCCTGATGGGAAAATAGAGTGACCTGTGCCTGTCCCAACACCAAGAGCCAGTCTCTCATTGGTTCCCCGTCTTCCCGTTCACACTCAGGACAAATTGCAACCTGTACGGAGCAAGAGGTTAAAGGTGCTGATGCTCCAAGTAGGGAGATTGCTAGTAAAGCGGCTGGAATGGCGAACCCGGGCACAAGGAGATGAGAAATGAGGTGCGTTTTAGAAACCTTTCCCCATCACACGGTTTACCATCTTCTGGGTTTCTCATGCATGTTTTCGATGTAGGAAGATGCCCTTGAACCTGGTGATTTGGGACCCATGCGATGGGTACCACGCAGTATTACTTTAAAGGGTCTGCGTTTGCTCACCCAAGCTCACCAAACCTCTCAGCCCCAAGAGTGTCCACCCTTAGATCTCATCCAGCTGTGGGTCTAGATATGGTCAATCCAGGTTGCATCACAGCCCCTGAACGCATTGTGTAAGAATTTCTCTCTCTTTCACTGTCTTTGTTTCATGGGTTTTTCAAAGTAATTTATTTTCATAATGGGGTTTAGCTGCTTTTCACCGCTGTGTTTATGCCGCTTTACACCCACTTGACACACTAACAGAGAGATATCAATACATAGGTTTTAAGATTATTACTAGTCAGATATATTCTTGTGCGGTGAATAGGGCGTGTTGAGTCCAGTTCTCTGAGCAAGGAGTAGGTCTTGTCTATTACATATTGGGTTTATGGAACGGTATCTGAGCTAATTTGAAACCCTTGTTTTATGTATCACCCCACCTCACCTTTCCCGTTAAGCAACTATAGTGTGTTTTCTGCATGTGTGACTCTGTTCTGTTTTGTAATTCATTTCAAGTGTAACGGTTTTTACATTCCCTCTATAAGTGATACCTTATGAGAAGTGTCCTTTTCTGTGTGACTTATTTCACTTAGAGTCGTCGTACCTAAATCCACTCATCATGCTGCTACTAGCCTTATGACATTGATTTCACGGCTGAGTGATATTCCATTGTACATAAGGACCACAACTTCTTTATCCATTTTTCTCTTTCCTGGGATATTGAAGGTGGAATGAAGTGGAGGTCCTTGTCAACAGAGCAGCCCTAAACTTTGGGGTGCTTGTGTCTTGCTGATTTTTCATTTTCCCAATTTATACCCCCATGAGTGGAAGTGCCCTATGCTCTCTAAGCTGTGTTTTTTAGATGTTTCAGGACACACCGTACACTTCTCCAGAGTGGCTGTTGGCAATTTACATCCCGCCCATCAGTGTAGCAAGGCACCCATTTCTCCATGGCCTGTCCTGCATTTCTGGTTTTGACACTTTTTTCAGCATGGCCCTTTTGAGCGATGGGTAGCGAGTCTTCTTTGTAACGCTGATTTGCCTTTCCAGGTTGCTTGGTTGGCCAAAAAGGGCGTATGCGTTTTTTCCTGAATATATTCAGGAAAAAACGCATACGCCCTTTTTGGCCAAGGGCATCATTGTCGACGTTTTGCCGCTTTTCATGTGCTTTAAAGGCGATTCGAATCTACCTCGTGAAATCTGTTTCCTGCAATTCTGCCTTGATTTCAAATCCTCTTCTTTGCCTTCCCTCAATATATTTGTGGACGAGAGTTATCATTTATAATTCTGCAGGTTTGTGAATTGCAGTGCCCTGTAGCTCCATTTTACAACTCGCTTTTTTGGAGATGGCCGCAAAAGCGCAGGATGGCTTCAGGCCCTGTTCTGGTTCCGGGGGGCAGGCTGAGTCTGTGGTAAATTCTTCTTCCTGATGGGACAATAGTGTGACCTTTGCCTGTCCCAACACCAAGAACTAGTCTCTCATTGGTTCCCCATCTACCCGTTCATCCTCAGGACAAATTGCAACCTGTATGGAACAGGAGGTTAAAGGTGCTGATGCTCCAAGTAGGGAGCTTGCTAGAAAAGCGGCTGGAATGGCGAACCCGGGCACAAGGAGATGAGAAATGAGGTGCGTTTTAGAAACCTTTCCCCATCACACGGTGTACCATCTTCTGGGTTTCTCATGCATGTTTTCGATGTAGGAAGATGCCCTTGAACCTGGAGATTTGGGACCCATGGGATGGGTACCACGCAGTAGTACTTTAAAGGGTCTGCATTTGCTCACCCAACCTCACCAAACCTCTCAGCCGCAAGAGTGTCCACCCTTATGTCTCATCCAGCTGTGGGTCTAGATATGGTCAATCCAAGTTTCATCACAGCCCCTGAACGCATTGTGTAAGAATTTCGCTCTCTTTCACTGTCTTTGTTTCATGGGTTTTTCAAAGTTATTTATTTTTATAATGGGTTTTAGCTGCTTTTCACTGTTGTGTTTATGCCGCTTTACATCCACTTGACACACTAACAGAGAGATATCAATATATAGGTTTTAAGATTATTACTAGTCAGATATAATGTTGTGCGGTGAACAGGGCGTGTTGAGTCCAGTTCTCTGAGCAAGGAGTAGGTCTTGTCTATTACATATTGGGTTTATGGAACGGT
The DNA here is from genome assembly GCF_965194805.1 of Balaenoptera borealis. Classification (NCBI taxonomy): domain Eukaryota; kingdom Metazoa; phylum Chordata; class Mammalia; order Artiodactyla; family Balaenopteridae; genus Balaenoptera; species Balaenoptera borealis. The sequence goes on along the minus strand of NW_028123713.1, from coordinate 273,453 downwards.
ATCTGAGCTAATTTGAAACCCTTGTTTTATGTATCACCCCACCTCACCTTTCCCGTTAAGCAGCCATAGTGTGTTTTCTGCATGTGTGACTCTGTTCTGTTTTGTAATTCAGTTCAAGTGTAACGGTTTTTACATTCCCTCTATCAGTGATACCTTATGAGAAGTGTCCTTTTCTGTGTGACTTATTTCACTTAGAATCGTCGTACCTAAATCCACTCATCATGCTGCTACTAGCCTTATGACATTGATTTCATGGCTGAGTGATATTCCATTGTACATAAGGACCACAACTTCTTTATCCATTTTTCTCTTTCCTGGGATATTGAAGGTGGAATGAAGTGGAGGTCCTTGTCAACAGAGCAGCCCTAAACTTTGGGGTGCTTGTGTCTTGCTGATTTTTCATTTTCCCAATTTATACCCCCATGAGTGGAAGTGCCCTATGCTCTCTAAGCTTTGTTTTTTAGATGTTTCAGGACTCACCGTACGCTTCTCCAGAGTGGCTGTTGGCAATTTACATCCCGCCCATCAGTGTAGCAAGGCTCCCATTTCTCCATGGCCTGTCCTGCATTTCTGGTTTTGACACTTTTTTCAGCATGGCCTTTTTAACCGATGGGAAGCGAGACATCTTTGTAGCGCTGATTTGCCTTTCCAGGTTGCTTGGTTGGCCAAAAAGGGCGTATGCGTTTTTTCCTGAATATATTCAGGAAAAAACGCATACGCCCTTTTTGGCCAAGGGCATCATTGTCAACGTTTTGCCGTTTTTCATGTGCTTTAAAGGCGATTCGAATCTACCTCCTGAAATCTGTTTCCTGCAATTCTGCCTTGATTTCAAATCCTCTTCTTTGCCTTCCCTCAATATATTTGTGGACGAGAGTTATCATTTATAACTCTGCAGGTTTGTGAATTGCAGTGCCCTGAACCTCCATTTTACAACTCGCTTTTTAGGGAGCTGGCCGCAAAAGCGCAGGATGCCTTCAGGCCCTGTTCTGGTTCCGGGTGGCAGGCTGAGCCTGTGGTTAATTCTTCTTCCTGATGGGAAAATAGAGTGACCTGTGCCTGTCCCAACACCAAGAGCCAGTCTCTCATTGGTTCCCCGTCTTCCCGTTCACACTCAGGACAAATTGCAACCTGTACGGAGCAAGAGGTTAAAGGTGCTGATGCTCCAAGTAGGGAGATTGCTAGTAAAGCGGCTGGAATGGCGAACCCGGGCACAAGGAGATGAGAAATGAGGTGCGTTTTAGAAACCTTTCCCCATCACACGGTTTACCATCTTCTGGGTTTCTCATGCATGTTTTCGATGTAGGAAGATGCCCTTGAACCTGGTGATTTGGGACCCATGGGATGGGTACCACGCAGTATTACTTTAAAGGGTCTGCGTTTGCTCACCCAAGCTCACCAAACCTCTCAGCCCCAAGAGTGTCCACCCTTAGATCTCATCCAGCTGTGGGTCTAGATATGGTCAATCCAGGTTGCATCACAGCCCCTGAACGCATTGTGTAAGAATTTCTCTCTCTTTCACTGTCTTTGTTTCATGGGTTTTTCAAAGTAATTTATTTTCATAATGGGGTTTAGCTGCTTTTCACCGCTGTGTTTATGCCGCTTTACACCCACTTGACACACTAACAGAGAGATATCAATACATAGGTTTTAAGATTATTACTAGTCAGATATATTCTTGTGCGGTGAATAGGGCGTGTTGAGTCCAGTTCTCTGAGCAAGGAGTAGGTCTTGTCTATTACATATTGGGTTTATGGAACGGTATCTGAGCTAATTTGAAACCCTTGTTTTATGTATCACCCCACCTCACCTTTCCCGTTAAGCAACTATAGTGTGTTTTCTGCATGTGTGACTCTGTTCTGTTTTGTAATTCATTTCAAGTGTAACGGTTTTTACATTCCCTCTATAAGTGATACCTTATGAGAAGTGTCCTTTTCTGTGTGACTTATTTCACTTAGAGTCGTCGTACCTAAATCCACTCATCATGCTGCTACTAGCCTTATGACATTGATTTCACGGCTGAGTGATATTCCATTGTACATAAGGACCACAACTTCTTTATCCATTTTTCTCTTTCCTGGGATATTGAAGGTGGAATGAAGTGGAGGTCCTTGTCAACAGAGCAGCCCTAAACTTTGGGGTGCTTGTGTCTTGCTGATTTTTCATTTTCCCAATTTATACCCCCATGAGTGGAAGTGCCCTATGCTCTCTAAGCTGTGTTTTTTAGATGTTTCAGGACACACCGTACACTTCTCCAGAGTGGCTGTTGGCAATTTACATCCCGCCCATCAGTGTAGCAAGGCACCCATTTCTCCATGGCCTGTCCTGCATTTCTGGTTTTGACACTTTTTTCAGCATGGCCCTTTTGAGCGATGGGTAGCGAGTCTTCTTTGTAACGCTGATTTGCCTTTCCAGGTTGCTTGGTTGGCCAAAAAGGGCGTATGCGTTTTTTCCTGAATATATTCAGGAAAAAACGCATACGCCCTTTTTGGCCAAGGGCATCATTGTCGACGTTTTGCCGCTTTTCATGTGCTTTAAAGGCGATTCGAATCTACCTCGTGAAATCTGTTTCCTGCAATTCTGCCTTGATTTCAAATCCTCTTCTTTGCCTTCCCTCAATATATTTGTGGACGAGAGTTATCATTTATAATTCTGCAGGTTTGTGAATTGCAGTGCCCTGTAGCTCCATTTTACAACTCGCTTTTTTGGAGATGGCCGCAAAAGCGCAGGATGGCTTCAGGCCCTGTTCTGGTTCCGGGGGGCAGGCTGAGTCTGTGGTAAATTCTTCTTCCTGATGGGACAATAGTGTGACCTTTGCCTGTCCCAACACCAAGAACTAGTCTCTCATTGGTTCCCCATCTACCCGTTCATCCTCAGGACAAATTGCAACCTGTATGGAACAGGAGGTTAAAGGTGCTGATGCTCCAAGTAGGGAGCTTGCTAGAAAAGCGGCTGGAATGGCGAACCCGGGCACAAGGAGATGAGAAATGAGGTGCGTTTTAGAAACCTTTCCCCATCACACGGTGTACCATCTTCTGGGTTTCTCATGCATGTTTTCGATGTAGGAAGATGCCCTTGAACCTGGAGATTTGGGACCCATGGGATGGGTACCACGCAGTAGTACTTTAAAGGGTCTGCATTTGCTCACCCAACCTCACCAAACCTCTCAGCCGCAAGAGTGTCCACCCTTATGTCTCATCCAGCTGTGGGTCTAGATATGGTCAATCCAAGTTTCATCACAGCCCCTGAACGCATTGTGTAAGAATTTCGCTCTCTTTCACTGTCTTTGTTTCATGGGTTTTTCAAAGTTATTTATTTTTATAATGGGTTTTAGCTGCTTTTCACTGTTGTGTTTATGCCGCTTTACATCCACTTGACACACTAACAGAGAGATATCAATATATAGGTTTTAAGATTATTACTAGTCAGATATAATGTTGTGCGGTGAACAGGGCGTGTTGAGTCCAGTTCTCTGAGCAAGGAGTAGGTCTTGTATATTACATATTGGGTTTATGGAACGGTATCTGAGCTAATTTGAAACCCTTGTTTTATGTATCACCCCACCTCACCTTTCCCGTTAGCACCCATAGTGTGTTTTCTGCATGTGTGACTCTGTTCTCTTTTGTAATTCAGTTCAAGTGTAACGGTTTTTACATTCCCTCTATCAGTGAGACCTTATGAGAAGTGTCCTTTTCTGTGTGACTTATTTCACTTAGAATCGTCGTACCTAAATCCACTCATCATGCTGCTACTAGCCTTATGACATTGATTTCATGGCTGAGTGATATTCCATTGTACATAAGGACCACAACTTCTTTATCCATTTTTCTCTTTCCTGGGATATTGAAGGTGGAATGAAGTGGAGGTCCTTTTCAAGAGAGCAGCCCTAAACTTTGGTGTGCTTGTGTCTTGCTGATTTTTCATTTTCCCAATTTATACCCCCATGAGTGGAAGTGCCCTATTCTCTCTAAGCTGTGTTTTTTAGATGTTTCAGGACACACCGTACGCTTCTCCAGAGTGGCTGTTGGCCATTTACATCCCGCCCATCAGTGTAGCAAGGCTCTGTTTCCTCCCTGGCCTCTCCTGCTTTTCTTGTTTTACACTTTTTTAGGAAGGCCATTTTGACCGATGGGAAGTCAGACTTCTTTGTAGCGCTGAATTGCATTTCCGGCTTGTTTGGTTGGCCAAAAAGGGCCTATGGGTTTTTTCCTGAATTCATTCAGAACAAAACGCATATGCTCTTTTTGGCCAAGTGCATCATTGTCGACGTTTTGCCGCTTTTCATGTGCTTTAGTGGTGATTCGAATCTATCTCCTGAAATCTGTTTCCTGCAATTCTGCCTTAATTTCAAATCCTCTTCGTTGCCTTCACTCAATATATTTATGGACGAGAGTTATCATTTATAACTCTGCAGGTTTGTGAATTGCAGTGCCCCTGAGCTCCATTTTTCAACTCGCTTTTTTGGGAGCTTTCTGCAGAACCGCTCGTTTGCTTCTGTCCCTACTCTGGTTCCCGGTGGCAGGCTAAGCCTTTGCTTAATTCTTCTTCCTGACTGGAAAGTAGAGTGACATGTGCCTCTCCGAACATCTAGGGCTTGGCTCTCCTTGTTTCTCCTCCTTCCCCTTCTTCCTTTGGACAAATTCCGATTTCTGTGCAACTGGATGTTGAAGGTGCTGACATCCTCTAGTGGGGAGATTTTAAGGAAAAAGGCTGGAGGGTTGAACCCAACAACCAGGAAATTAGGCGTTTTGGTGCCTTTTCCAAAATCTTCCTGATCCAACCGTGTTCCATCTTCTGGGTGTCACAGGCATGTTTTAGCTGTAGGAAAGGTCCCGTGTATGTAAGGAGAACACAAGGGATTTTTCCAAATCAGTGTCTCCCCGAACTCCAATCTGGGGAATTTTTAAGCTACTGGTACATGTGTGTTCATTAAGGGACTTGGGCCGTAGGCAGAGTCCGAACTTTAGATGATTGAAGTCTTCAGGTTCAGAAACGCTCACCATCGGCCTCCTTTAGTTTCCATTTTATCTGTAGTTGATAGATGATGTCGATATAGATATCTATTGTTTTTCAGATTATTTCCCCTCAGGGGTCATTACAAAATATTGAGTATAGTTCCCTGTGCTATACAGTAGTTCCCTGTTGATATATTTTATACATAGCAGTGTGTATATGTTAATCTGAAACTGTTAATTTATCCCTCCTCCCACCTTTCCCCTTTGGTAATAAAAAATATAAGATTTTATACTTCTCAGAAATCTAGGAGCTGAAAGAGAGGTATCATTTTCAATGGAAAATCATTCAAAACAAGGTTGAAACTTCAACCAAGATTATTAGATGTACATCCTTGGAAAGAAATCACTGCATTTCTCTACTCTTGACCTGCCAAATAAGACAATCCCCTCCACTGAACTTGCTTATAATAAAGTGATGGAAATATCAAATGGAAGTGTTAGAAACATCTTATTTTACACGAGCCTTATACACTGCTCTATGTTAATTACAGTTTGGCTCACACATCTGTGCATTGAAGTTACAATGTTCTCAAATTCTGTTACTGATCCTGCAGAGTGGGCCCCAACAAGGGTCTCCCTGCCCAGTGTCATTGGAGCCAACAGATCGAGACTGACTTTGGTTCAGAAGCAAAGGAAAACTTTATATTTTGATCAGAGAATGGAGAGGTGAGAGTGTGTGCTCCCCTGCGGGTTGTGGGCCGGGCTGCTGTGTAGGGATCCTGTCAGCATCAGCGGGAGGGAGGGGGCGGAGCTCTCGAGGGCCAGGTTGGCTGGAGCTCAGGCTCTATGTCGCAGAGTCTGCACGGGGCCCCACGAGCTGAGGTGTCGGCCCAGCCATTTTGCACGAGGAAATCGGGTCTGAAGTGTCGGGTGTGGGACCTCTGCATGTGGAAACCTAGGAGCAAGTGAAATTAGACAAAGCACAAAGGAAAAAATGGTTAGACTTTATTTTATTGCCCAGATTCTATTTTTATCTCCCAGGAATTTTTAATGGGCTTTGCCAGTGACAAAGCCCTCCTCTGCCTTTTGTCCCATTCCTCATTCTTGGGGCGCTGAGGGTGCAGACACGTCTTCTGTAAATGCTTCATGCTGAGTTGGGTGTCCTCATACCCGGGGGGAGGGGCAGGACTTCTCCCCAGCAGCCTCCAGGTGAGGTTGATTGTCCGCAGGCCTCCTCCCTCACTGCTCGTCTGCCTGAGCACCAGCATTGGAAGTTTTATAGATTCTAATGACCTTTAAGGGTCCAGGAAAGAGATGTGCAGAGACGCTGGGGGGGTGGGCGGTTTTACCCTGCTCCACATTGGTTCGGCCCCCTTAGGCTGATGGTTTCTGCCAGCCTAGATGCTCTGACCAGTAGTCTGTGCTTTCTTCAGTTAGGCCACTGAATTAACGTACAAACAGCACCAGGTGTCAGAGCCCTGCTTGCTCAACTCCCAGACAGTCCAGGGCCGGTGGTGATCCAGGACCATGACGGCCACTCAGTCAACGGCCTTTTGAAGTAGCCAGGAGTACAGCCGGTCTCATTGGCCGCCGTCACTGCGGTGTCTGTAGGCTTTTCTATGGTGGCAGCGTTATTTACGGTTCCCCTGCCAAGTTTATTAGCTCCGCTCTGGGTGCAGTAAGTCCTGTAAGCAATAGTCTGCTCTTTTGGGGCACACTCTTGTTGTTTTCTGAGAGAAGCTCCAGGTCAAGTGATGGTCACACGAGTCGTCATGGGGGCCCATTGCCCCAGGTTGTCTCTCTGGAGGTTGGTGTTGGAGGGCCTCCTCACTCGAGGTCATTGTGCCCACGGAGCAATCCCTGCAACTTCAGGGCATGGTGGGTGGTTAGGATCACCAAGTGGCGTCCTTTTCCCTTAGGAGGGAGCTGGCCTTGCGGGCTGCTGATTTCCAGGTTTTTAGATACCCCCAGTATCCTGGTCGGATGGGGTGGCTGGCCAATGCCTGGAGGGCATTCTTACATTGTTCCATTTCAAGTGGTCCCAGTTTTTGCACTAATACTCCAAGGGCGATTCGCCTTGGACCAGGAATGTAAAGGTCAAAGGGTTTAGCTAACTTAGGGAGGTCCAGGGCCAGGGTCTGAATTGACTGCTCTTTCCATTCTTGAAAGGCCGCTTCTGGATTCTATTCAAAAGGATCATCATCTTTTCCTTTCAGTGTTTCATATAGAGGCCCAGCTATTAGACTGTAGTTAGGGATCCAGATGCAGCAAACCCCGGTCTCCCCAGGAACCCCTAAGCTGTCTTCTAGTTTCAGGAAAGGTGAGGCTGTAAATGGCTTCTTCCCTTTCCTGGGGTGGGCTTCTCCGACCTTCTGTGCGAATGAAGCCCAGGAAGGCCACCTTAGTTTGTGATATTTGAGCCTTTTCCTTGGACACCTTCTATCTTTTATTGGCTAGGTAGTTCAGAGGCCTCCTTAGTCGGGCTGGTGATCAGAATGTCATCTGCATATTGAAGGAGGGTTCCCTTCTCCAGAGGTAGATCTTTTAGGTCTTTAGCTAACGTTTCCCCAAAGATGGTGTGGGAATTTTTGAACCCCTGGGGCAGGACGGCCCAGCAGTATTGTTTTTGTTGTAGGTTGAGTCCTGCCACTCACAGCCAAAATTTCTTGTGACTCTGGGACTAATGGAATACAGAAGAAGGCATCATTGAAGTCTAATACAGAATGCCATGTCCTGGTGGATGGTAGAATGACCAGCAGGGTGTAGGAATTAGGAACTACTAGATGTATATCCTCTGTGGCTTCACTGACTGTCCTGGCGTCCTCTACCAGGTCCCCAGCAGCCCACGGGGCTCTTGTGGTCAGGCCCCTCCCAGGATATGGAGCTCACCTGGGCAGGTACGCAGCAGCCCACGGGGCTCTCGTGGGCAGGCCCCTCCCTGGATATGGAGCTCCCGTGGACAGGTACCCCGGCAGGGCTGGGCACACAGGAACCGTGCACGTAGCCCTCATTGCAGAGCACCCCCAGCACCCCTGTCACTCAGAGCTGACACAGAGCACCTCAGAGCAGAGCTTGAACTAACAAACAGCAGCTCCAACAGGTCTGTGACCCTAGGCTTCACTCTGTGCGGCCTCCCTCTGCCTGGTCTTCCAGGGGCTTCCACTGCAGCCGGGGCACCAGGCCTCTGTCTCCACCCACCACCCCTCCTCTCCCTGACTCCTGGGTTCCTCTCATTAGCAGAGGGTCTTCTTGAAGTTGTCTCCCACTCATGGACCAGATAAAATGATTCGAAAACAAGCCAGGGCTGCCGCCCCTTATCTATCCTGACTCTCGGGACCCTACACCTGTTCCTTGGATCTGGCCGGTGCAGCAAGGCCCATTTTCTGCAACTCTGAGCCCCTGAGGGGCGAGGATTGGCTGACCTGGGCAGCCTGACCCGGCCGGCCAGCCCTTCCCAGGTGTGCCTGGGTTGAGGTCAATATAAACACCCCTCCAGGCAGCAAAAGCCTCTGCAGCTGTGCCTGACGCCATATTCTCTGCCCCGTCAGCAGTCTCGGGGTTGGGCTGGTGGGAGGGAGTAGGGCCCACGGCTCTATGAGTGGCCCAGTGTGACTGGGGCTCTGCTGGACTTTCTGCAGGAGTTGCCGGGCTGCCACCTGCTAAAGAAGAGGATGTGTCACCCATACTTGCTGCTGGAATTTCTCCCCGGGCAGAGGTGAGGAAGGAAAAAAGCAGTGGGGGCCGGGACAGGAGAGGTACCTCAGGCAGGGAAATGGAAAGCTTCCAGACGAGCGCCCGGGGCCAGGACCATCCTGGCTGGCCTGCAGGCACCAAGTCGGCCTGCGTGCTGTCGCTGGTGTGACTCCAAGCCCCTTCCTCTAGTTTTGAAAGTCTTTGCACACATTCAGGTGTTTTACCTGGGAAGGGTGGGAAAAGTTCAGCAGCAGCTGGCCTGGGGCTCAGCTCACGTTTACTCAGAGACGCCTCCTCATGGTCCCCCAGCTTTGCAATGAGGACGCTCCTCGTGTGGGGGCTGCTGGCTGCATGGGAGATGATTCCCCACCTGTGACCAACTTCAGAATTGTTTACCCCTGGAGCAAGTGCCCTGATAGGGTTTTCCTCTGTATGACCAGTGGGTTCTGTTTTTTTTTTTTTCTTTTTTGGTTCAAGGTAAGTTTTATTCCTCTTTTTGTATTTATGGATATAAGCATGGAAATAATTCATTCATATAAATACGTCTATGGGAAGGACAGAACTTTTTTTCTGTTTTATTTTTTTAAGTATTACTTATTTTTTAATTTTTGAATTTATTTTATTCATTTTTTTATACAGCAGGCTCTTATTGGTAACCTATTTTATACATATAAGTGTATATATGTCAATCCCAGGCTCGCAATTCATCCCACCACCACCACCCTGCCACTTTCCCCCCTTGGTGTCCATACATTTGTTCTCTACATCTGTGTCTCTATTTGTGCCTTGCAAACCGGTTCATCTTTACCAGTTTTCTAGGTTCCACATGTATGCGTTAATATACGATATTTGTTTTTCTCTTTCTGACTTACTTCACTCTGTATGACAGTCTCTAGATCTATCCACGTCTCTACAAATGACCCAATTTCATTCCTTTTTATGGCTGAGTAATATTCCATTTTATATATGTAGCACATCTTTTCTGTTCGTCTGTCTATGGGCATTTAGGTTGCTTCCATGACCTGGCTATTGTAAATAGTGCTGCAATGAATATTGTGGTGAATATGTCTTTTTGAATTATGGTTTTCTCTGGGTATATGGCCAGTAGTGGGATTGCTGGGTCATATGGTAATTCTATTTTTAGTTTCTTAAGGAACCTCCATACTGTTCTCCATCGTGACTGTATCAATTTACATTCCCACAAATAGTGTAAGAGGGTTCCCTTTTCTCCACACCCTCTCCAGCATTTGTTGCTTGTAGATTTTCTGATGATGCCCATTCTAACTCGTGTGAGGCGATACCTCATTGTAGTTTTGGTTTATATTTCTCTAATAATTAGTGATGTTGAGCAGCTTTTCATGTGCTTCTTGGTCATCTGTATGTCTTCTTGGGACAAATGTCTATTTACGTCATCTGCCCATTTTTGGATTGGGTTGTTTGTTTTTTTACTGTTGAGCTGCATGAGCTGTTTATATACATTGGAGATTAATCCTTTGTCCATTGATTCGTTTGCAAATATTTTCTCCCATTGTGAGGGTTGTCTTTTCGTCTTGTTTGTAGTTTCCTTTGCTTTGCAAAAGCTTTTAGGTTTCATTTGCTCCCATATGTTTATTTTTTTTTTATTCCATTACTCTAGGAGGTGGATCAAAAAAGATCTTGCTGTGATTTATGTCAAAGAGTATTCTTCCTATGTTTTCCTCTAAGAGTTTTATAGTGTCCGGTCTTACATTTCGGTCTCTAATCCATTTTGAGTTTATTTTTTGTGTATGGTGTTAGGGAGTGTTCTAATTTCATTCTTTTACATGTAGCTGTCCATTTTTCCCAGCACCACTTATTGAAGAGACTGTCTTTTCTCCTTTGTATACCCTTGCCTCCTTTGTCATAGATTAGTGGGCCATAGGTGTGTAGGTTTATCTCTGGGCTTTTTTTTTTCTTTTACATCTTTATTGGAGTATAATTGCTTTACACTTGTGTGTTAGTTTCTGCTGTATAAAAAAGTGAATCAGCTGTGCGTATACATATAACACCATATCCCCTCCCTCTTGCACCTCCCTCTCACTCCCTTATCCCACCCTTTTAGGTGGTCACAAAGCACAGAGCTGATCTCCCTGTGCTATGTGGCTGCTTCCCAGTAGCTATCAATTTTACATTTGGTAGTGTATATATGTCCATACCACTCTCTCACTTTGTCCCAGCTTACCCTTCCCTCTCCCCATGTCCTCAAGTCCTTTCTCTACGTCTGTGTCCTTAATCCTTTCCTGCCCCTAGGTTCTTCATAAACTTTTTTTTTTAAGATTCCATATATATGTGTTAGCATACGGTATTTGTTTTTCTCTTTCTGACTTACTTCACTCTGTAGGACAGACTCTAGATCCATCCACCTCACTAAAAGTAACTCAATTTCGTTTCTTTTTATGGCTGAATAATGTTCCATTGTATATTTGTGCCACATCTTCCTTATCCATTTATCTGTTGATGGACACTTAGGTTGCTTCCATGTCCTGGCTATTGTAAATAGAGCTACAGTGAACATTGTGGTACATGACTCTTTTTGAATTATGGTTTTCTGAGGGTAAATGTCCAGGAGTGGGTTTGCTGGGTTGTATGGTAGTTCTATTTTTAGTTTTTAAGGAACCCCCATACCGTTCTCCCTAGTGGCTATATCAATTTACATTCCCACCAACAGTGCAAGAGGGTTCCCTTTGCTCCAATAAATGCCTCTCCAGCATTTATTGTTGGTAGATTTTTTGATGATGGCCATTCTGACTGGTGTGAGGTGATACCTCACTGTAGTTTTGATTTGCATTTCTCTAATGATTAGTGATGTTCAGCATCCTTTCATGTGTTTGTTGGCAACCTGTATATCTTCTTTGGAGAAATGTCTATTTAGGTCTTCTGCCCATTTTTGGATTGGGTTGTTTGGTTTTGTGATATTGAGCTACATGAGCTGCTTTTTGGAGATTAATCCTTTGCCATTTGCTTCATTTGAAAATATTTTCTCCCATTCTGATGGTTGTCTTTTCATCTTGCTTATGTTTTCCTTTGCTGTGCAAAAGAATTTATGTTTCATTCGGTCCCATTTTTTTATTTTTGTTTTTATTTCCATTTCTCTAGGAGGTGGGTCAAAAAGGATCTTGCTGTGATTTATGTCATAGACTGTTCTGCTTATGTTTTCCTCTAAGAGTTTTATAGTGGCTGGTCTTATATTTAGGTCTCTAATCCATTTTGAGTTTATTTTTGTGTATGGTGTTAGGGAGTGTACTAATTTCATTCTTTTACATGTAACTGTCCAGTTTTCCCAGCACCACTTGCTGAAGACACTGTCTTTTCTCCATTGTATACCCTTGCCTCCTTTGTCATAGATTAGTGAACCATAGGTACGTGGGTTTATCTCTGTGCTTTCTATCCTGTTCTATTGACCTATATTTCTGTTTTTGTGTCAGTACCATATTATCTTGATTACTGTAGCTTTGCAATATAGTCTGAAGTCTGGAAGTCTGATTCCTCGAGCTCTTTTTTTTCCCCCCTCAAGACTGCTTTGGCTATCCAGGGTCTTTTGTGTCTCCCTACAAATTTTAAGATTTTTTTTTCTTGTTCTGTAGAAAATGCCAAAGGTATTTTGATCGGGATTGCATTGAATCTGTAGATTGCTTTGGGTAGTATAGTCATTTTCACAATATTGATTCTTCTAATCCGAGAACATGGTATATGTCTCCATCTGTTTATATCATCTTTGATTTCTTTCATCAGTGTCTTATAGTTTTCTGAGTACAGGTCTTTTACTTCCTTAGGTAGGTTTATTCCTAGGTATTTTATTCTTTTTGTTGCAGTGGTAATGGGATTGTTTCCTTAATTTCTCTTTCTGATCTTTCATTGTTAGTGTATAGGAATGCAAGCAATTTCTGTGCATTAATTTTGTATCCTGCAACTTTACCAAATTCATTGATTAGCTCCAGTGGTTTTCTGGTGGCATCTTTAGGATTCTCTATCTATGATATCATGTCATCTGCAAACAGTGACAATTTTACTTCTTCTTTTCCTTTTTGTATTCCTTTTATTTCTTTTTCTTCTCTGATTGCCATGGCTAGGACTTCCAAAACTATGTTGAATAGCAGTGGTGAGAGTGGACATCCTCGTCTTGTTCCTGATCTTAGAGGAAACGCTTTCAGTTTTTCACCATTGAGAATGCTGTTTGCTGTGGGTTTGTCATATATGGCCTTTATTATGTTGAGGTAGTTTCCCTCTATGCCCACACTCTGCAGAGTTTTTATCGTAAATGAGTGTTGAATTTTCTCAAAATCTTTTCCTTCAGCTATTGAGATGATCATATGGTTTTATTCTACAATTTGTTAATATGGTGTATCACATTGATTTGTGTATATTGAAGAATCCTCGCATCCCTGGGATAAACCCCACTTGATCATGGTGTATGATCCTTTTCATGTGTTGTTCGATTCTGTTTGCTAGTATTTTGTTGAGGATTTTTACATCTATATTCATCAGTGATATTGGTCTATAATTTTCTTTCCTTGTAGTATCTCTGTCTGATTTTGGTATCAGGGTGATGGTGGTCTCATAGAATGAGTTTGGGAGTGTTCCTTCCCCTGCAATTGTTTTGAAGAATTTGAGAAGGTTGGGTGTTAGCTCTTCTCTAAATGTTTGATAGAATTCACCTGTGATGCCATCTGGTTCTGGACTTTTGTTTGTTGGAAGATTTTTAATCACAGTTTCAATTTCATTGCTTGTGATAGGTTTGTTCATATTTTCTATTTCTTCCTGGTTCAGTCTTAGAAGGTTATCCCTTTCTAAGAATTTGTCCATTTCTTCCAGATTGTCCATTTTATTGGCCTAGAGTTGCTTGTAGTAGTCTCTTAGGATGCTTTGTATTCCTGTGGTGTCTGTTGTAACTTCTGCTTTTTCACTTCTAATTTTGTTGATTTGCGTCCTCTCCCTCTTTTTCTGGAGTCTGGCTAAAGGTTGATCATTTTTGCTTATCTTCTCAAAGAACCAGCTTTTAGTTTTATTGATCTTTGCTTTCGTTTTCTTTGTTTCTATTTCATTTATTTCTGCTCTGATCTTTATGATTTCTTTCCTTCTACTAACTTTGGGTTTTGTTCTTCTTTCTCTAGTTCCTCTAGGTGTAAGGTTAGATTGTTTATTTGAGATTTTTCTTGTTTCTTGAGGTAGGCTTGTATTGCTATAAACTTCCCTCTTAGAACTCCTTTTGCTGCATCCCATAGGTTTTGGATCATCGTGTTTTTGTTGTCATTTGTCTCTAGGTAGTTTTTGATTTCCTCTTTGATTTCTTCAGTGATCTCTTGGTTATTTAGTAACGTATTGTTTAGCTTCCATGTGTTTGTGTTTTTTACGGTTTTTTCCGTGTAATTGATTTCTAATCTCATAGCATTGTGGTCGGAACAGCTGCTTGATATGATTTCAGTTTTCTTAAATTTACTGAGGCTTTATCTGTGACCCAAGATGTGATCTATCCTGGAGAATGTTCCGTGTGCAGTTGAGAAGAACGTGTAATCTGCTGTTTTTGGATGGAATGTCCTATAAATATCAATTAACTCTATCTGGTCTATTGTGTCATTTAAAGCTTGTGTTTCCTTATTAATTGTCTGTCTGGCTGATCTCCACTGGTGTAAGTGAGCTGTTAAAGTCCCCCGCTATTATTGTGTTACTGTCGATTTCCTCTTTTATAGCTGTTAGCAGTTGCCTTATACATTGAGCTGCTCCTATTTTGGGTACATATATATTTATAATTGTTATATCTTCTTCTTGGATTGATCCCCTGACCATTATGTAGTGCCTTTCCTCGTCTCTTGTAACATTCTTTATTTTAAAGTCTATTTTATCTGATATGAGTATTGCTACTCCAGCTTTCTTTTGATTTTCATTTGCATAGAATATATTTTTCCATCGCCTCACTTTGAGTCTGTATGTGTCCCTAGGTCTGAAATGGATCTCTTGTAGACAGCATATATATGGGTCTTGTTTTTGTATCCATTCAGCGAGCCTGTGTCTTTTGGTTGGAACATGTAGTGCATTCACGTTTAAGGTAATTATCGATATGTATGTTCCTACTACTATTTTCTTAATTGTTATGGGTTTGTCTTGGTGGGTCCTTTTCTTCTCTTGTGTTTCCCACTTAGAGAAGTTCCTTTAGCATTTGGTGTAGAGCTGGTTTCATGGTGCTGAATTCTCTTAGCTTTTGCTTGTCTGTAAGGCTTTTGATTTCTCCATCAAATCTGAATGAGCTCTTTGCAGGGTGGAGTACTCTTGGTTGTAGGTTCTTCCCTTTCATCACTTTAAATTTATCATGCCACTTCCTTCTGGCTTGTAGATTTTCTGCTGAGAAATCAGTTGTTATCCTTATGGGAGTTCCCTTGTATGTTATTTGTCATTTTTCCCTTGCTGGTTTCAATCATTTTTCTTTGTCGTTAATTTTTGTCAATTTGATTACTATGTGTCTTGTCATTTTTCTCCTTTGGTTTATCCTGCCTGGGACACTCTGTGCTTCTGGACTTGGGTGGCTATTTCTTTTCCCATGCTAGGGAAGTTTTTGACCATAATCTCTTCAAATATATTCTCGGGTCCTTTCTCTCTCTCTTCTCCTTCTGGGACCCCTATAATGCGAATGTTGTTGCGTTTAAAGTTGTCCCAGAGGACTCTTGGGGTATCTTCGTTTATTTTCATTCTTTTTCTTTATTCTGTTCCATGGCAGTGATTTCCACCTTTCTGTCTTCCAGGTCACTTATCCGTTCTTCTGCCACAGTTATTCTGCTACTGATTCCTTCTAGTGTATTTTTCATTTCAGTTATTCCATTGTTCACCTCTGTTTGTTTGTTCTTTAATTCTTCTAGGTGTTTGTTCCTTAATTCTTCTAGGTCTTTGTTAAACATTTCTTGCATCTTCTCGATCTTTGCCTCCTTTCTTTTTCCAAGGTCTTGGCTCAACTTCACTATCATTATTCTGAATTCTTTTTCTGGAAGGTTCCCTATCTCCACCTCATTTCATTTTTTTTCTGGGGTTTTATCTTGTTCCTTGATCTGGTATAAAGTCCTCTGCCTTTTCATTTTGTCTATCTTTCTGTGAATGTGGTTTTCCTTCCACAGGCTGCAGAATTGTAGTTCTTCTTGCTTCTGCTGTCTGCTCTCCGGTGGATGAGTCTATCTTAGAGGCTTGTGCAAGCTTCCTGATGGGAGGGACTGGTGGTGGGTAGAGCTGGGTGTTGCTTTGGTGGGCAGAGCTTTAATCCGCTTGTCTACGGATTAAATAAAACTTTAATAAAAAGTTTAATCCGCTTGTCTGCTGATGCATGGGGCTGGGTTCCCTCCCTGTTGGTTGTTTGGCCTGAGGCGACCCAGCCCTGGAGCCTACCTTGCTCTTGGTGGGGCTAATGGCGGACTCTGGGAGGGCTCACACCAAGGAGTATTTCCCAGAACTTCTGCTGCCAGTGTCGTTGTCCTCACGGTGAGCCACAGCCACAGCCACCACCTGCCTCTGCAGGAGACCCTCTAAAAGTAGCAGGTAGTTCTGGTCATTCTCCTACAGGGTCACTGCTCCTTCCCCTGGGTCCTGATGTGCACACTACTTTGTGTGTGCCCTCCAAGAGTGGAGTATCTGAGTGGAGTTGAGACTCTGAGACTCTGTGTGGAGTTGCACAGACTCTGGGTCCTGTGAAGCTTCGATGTTTTGTGATTCTAGAAATCCTATAGGAGACGGTCCACAGCAGGTGACGCTAATGTTGTCAGTAGAGGTGTTGAAGCCAAAGATTTGCAGTTCCAACTAGAGGTGCCGATGTACATACAGGACAAAATCATCTCGTGTGAATGTAGTTCAGGCATGTTTAAGATGAATGCAGTCATGTTAATGCCTACCATATTCTATCTTGAGCCTCTCCTCAGGGACCCCCTCCTCAGTTCCTGAGGCTCCTGTAAGTCATGTACAGGGGACTGGAGAGTGGGCTCTGTCCAGTCTGAGCCCTGAGTTACCCTGTGTGTATCTTAGGATACTTTGTATTTCTGTGGTGTCTGTTGTAACATCATCTCTTTCATTTCAGATTTATTTGGGCCCTCTCTTTTTAAAAAAACATACTACTGTTGTCTTTTATTCTTTACAGAAGTTTAATAAGTGTTTGATCTACTATCCTTACCCTATGTATACTTTTTGCAGTGAGATTTTTACTTTTCTTTGTTTCCTTGTTACTATCAATAATTAGTGAGACTTCTTTTAAGCTACCTTCAACATTGCTTATAAAGCTGCTTTATTAGTGATGACAGAGCCTTAATGGAAGTCATGTTCTGGTTGTAAATTAGAATGCAATGTGCCAGCAAATAGCCCCTTAAGTTTATGTCTCATTACTTCTTGTTCTTTTTTTAATTTAATTTTTATTTTTTGTCAGAGCAAATTTAATTAAAATGTTTTGTTTCTTCTAGGTGTGAAAGATGTGGTTCTTTTAAACATATACATATATCTATTCTTCTTTGGATCATTTTCCCATGTAGGTTATGACACAATGTTGAGTAGTCTTGTCTTGGTATTACGTAGGTCTTTGGTGATTACATATTTCACATGTGTTTCTATATCTATCTTAACCCCAATATCCTAATGTATCCAATCCTCACACCTTTCCATTTGGTGAACCATAAGTTTGTTTAATGAATCTGTGATTGCATTTCTCTGTGGAAATATTTTCATTGGTATCAATTTTTAGCTAAGACCTATAAGTGATATTATAGGATATGTGTCTTTTGCTTTCTGACTTAGTACAATTTGCCTGATTACCTCAAGAATCATACATGGTGCTGCAAATGGCATTGTTTCATTTTTTTCCCTGGCTAATATTCCATCTGTACGTGTACCAGTTCTTCTTTGGCCACGCACCTCTTGATGGACTTTCTGGTTGCCTCCATGTCTTGGCTATTGTAATACTGCTGCAATGCACATTTGTTTGCCTGTGTCTTTCCAGTTATATCTTCTTATGTTATAGGCCAAGGAGTGGGCTTGCTGTATCATATGGTAGCTCAGTGTGTATGTTTTAAAGGCACCACCATTCAGTTCTCATTAGTGGCTCTTTCCAGGTTACGTCCCACTTAAAATTGAGGGTATGCATTTCTCCAAAACACCTTCAATATTTATTGTTTGTAGTTTTCTTGCTGATGGTTATTCTAACCGGTGCGAGCTGATGCCTATCTGTGGTTGAATTTGCATGTGTCCCATAATCTGTTGAAATTGAGCTTTAAAGCATGCCCTTTTTATTTATCAAACTGTGATTACAGCTCAGTTCTTCAAAGTGTTTTCTTAAAGTAAGTGTCACATTTTGAAAATTTTTGGCCATTACCTCCCTCAAGACATTTTGAGGGCACGTTTCATTTACAGCCCTGAAGTACTTGTTCATATGAAGTGACCATTAGCACATGTTTTAAAGCTGCGTTTGCAGGTAACGGCCAGAGGGTGGCAGCCTTTCTACGTTCCTAATCTGGTAAATAGGGAAAGAGACCTTCAGCCCCAAGAGTGTCCAGCTTTATTTCTCATCAGGCTGTGGATCTAGATATGGTCACACCAGGTCGCATCACAGCCCCTGAAAGAATTGTGTAAGAATTTCTCTCTCTTTCACTGTCTTTGTTTCATGGGTTTTTCAAAGTAATTTATTTTTATAATGGGGTTTACCTGATTTTCACTGCTGTGTTTATGCCCCTTTACACCCAATTGACACACTAACAGAGAGACATCAATACATAGGATTTAAGATTTTTACTAGTCAGATATATTCTTGTTCGTTGAATAGGGGGTGTTGCATCCACTTCACTGAGCAAGGAATAGGTCTTGTCTATTACATATTGGGTATATGGATCGGTATTTGAGCTAATATGAAACCCTTGTTTTATGCATCACCCCACTTCACCTTTCCCGTTAAGCAGCCATAGTGTGTTTTCTAAATGTGTGACTCTGTTCTGTTTTGTAATTCACTTCAAGTGTAATGGTTTTTACATTCCCTCTATAAGTGATACCTTATGAGAAATGTCCTTTTCTGTGTGACTTATTTCACTTAGAATCGTCGTACCTAAATCCACTCATCATGCTGCTACTAGCCTTATGACATTGATTTCATGGCTGAGTGATATTCCATTGTACATAAGGACCACAACTTCTTTATCCATTTTTCTCTTTCCTGGGATATTGAAGGTGGAATGAAGTGGAGGTCCTTGTCAACAGAGCAGCCCTAAACTTTGGGGTGCTTGTGTCTTGCTGATTTTTAATTTTCCCAATTTATACCCCCATGAGTGGAAGTGCCCTATGCTCTCTAAGCTGTGTTTTTTAGATGTTTCAGGACACACCGTACACTTCTCCAGAGTGGCTGTTGGCAATTTACATCCCGCCCATCAGTGTAGCAAGGCTCCCATTTCTCCATGGCATGTCCTGCATTTCTGGTTTTGACACTTTTTTCAGCATGGCCCTTTTGACCGATGGGAAGCGAGTCTTCTTTGTATCGCTGATTTGCCTTTCCAGGTTGCTTGGTTGGCCAAAAAGGGCGTATGCGTTTTTTCCTGAATATATTCAGGAAAAAACGCATACGC
Source organism: Balaenoptera borealis (assembly GCF_965194805.1). Classification (NCBI taxonomy): domain Eukaryota; kingdom Metazoa; phylum Chordata; class Mammalia; order Artiodactyla; family Balaenopteridae; genus Balaenoptera; species Balaenoptera borealis. Next base: position 254,225 of record NW_028123713.1, on the reverse strand, counting down.
CCTTTTTGGCCAAGGGCATCATTGTCAACGTTTTGCCGCTTTTCATGTGCTTTAAGGCGATTCGAATCTACCTCCTGAAATCTGTTTCCTGCAATTCTGCCTTGATTTCAAATCCTCTTCTTTGCCTTCCCTCAATATATTTGTGGACGAGAGTTATCATTTATAACTCTGCAGGTTTGTGAATTGCAGTGCCGTGAACCTCCATTTTACAACTCGCTTTTTTGGGAGCTGGCCGCAAAAGCGCAGGATGGCTTGAGGCCCTGTTCTGGCTCCGGGGGGCAGGCTGATCATGTGGTTAATTCTTCTTCCTGATGGGAAAATAGAGTGACCTCTGCCTGTCCCAACACCAAGAGCTAGTCTCTCATTCGTTCCCCATCTTCCCGTTCATCCTCAGGACAAATTGCAACCTGTACGAAACAAGAGGTTAAAGGTGCTGATGCTCCAAGTAGGGAGATTTCTAGTAGAGCGGTTGGAATGGCGAACCCGGGCACAAGGAGTTGAGAAATGAGGTGCGTTTTAGAAACCTTTCCCCATCACACGGTGTACCATCATCTGGGTTTCTCATGCATGTTTTCGATGTAGGAAGATGCCCTTGAACCTGGAGATTTGGGACCCATGGGATGGGTACCACGCAGTATTACTTTAAAGGGTCTGCGTTTGCTCACCCAACCTCACCAAACCTCTCAGCCCCAAGAGTCTCCACCCTTATGTCTCATCCAGCTGTGGGTCTAGATATGGTCAATCCAGGTTGCATCACAGCCCCTGAACGAATTGTGTAAGAATTTCTCTCTCTTTCACTGTCTTTGTTTCATGGGTTTTTCAAAGTAATTTATTTTTATAATGGGGTTTAGCTGCTTTTCACTGCTGTGTTTATGCTGCTTTACACCCACTTGACACACTAACAGAGAGATATCAATACATAGGTTTTAAGATTATTACTAGTCAGATATATTCTTGTGCGGTGAATACGGTGTGTTGAGTCCAGTTCTCTGAGCAAGGAGTAGGTCTTGTCTATTACACATTGGGTTTATGGAACGGTATCTGAGCTAATTTGAAACCCTTGTTTTATGTATCACCCCACCTCCCCTTTCCCGTTAAGCAGCCATAGTGTGTTTTCTGCATGTGTGACTCGTTCTGTTTTGTAATTCAGTTCAAGTGTAACGGTTTTTACATTCCCTCTATCAGTGATACCTTATGAGAAGTGTCCTTTTCTGTGTGATTTATTTCACTTAGAATTGTCGTACCTAAATCCACTCATCATGCTGCTACTAGCCTTATGACATTGATTTCATGGCTGAGTGATATTCCATTGTACATAAGGACCACAACTCCTTCATCCATTTTTCTCTTTCCTGGCATATTTAAGGTGGAATGAAGTGGAGGTCCTTGTCAACAGAGCAACCCTAAACTTTGGGGTGCTTGTGTCTTGCTGATTTTTCATTTTCCCAATTTATACCCCCATGAGTGGAAGTGCCCTATGCTCTCTAAGCTGTGTTTTTTAGATGTTTCAGGACACACCGTACTCTTCTCCAGAGTGGCTGTTGGCAATTTACATCCCGCCCATCAGTGTAGCAAGGCTCCCATTTCTCCATGGCCTGTCCTGCATTTCTGGTTTTGACACTTTTTTCAGCATGGCCCTTTTAACCGATGGGAAGCGAGACTTCTTTGTAGCGCTGATTTGCCTTTCCAGGTTGCTTGGTTGGCCAAAAAGGGCGTATGCGTTTTTTCCTGAATATATTCAGGAAAAAACGCATACGCCCTTTTTGGCCAAGGGCATCATTGTCAAAGTTTTTCCGCTTTTCATGTGCTTTAAAGGCGATTCGAATCTACCTCCTGAAATCTGTTTCCTGCAATTCTGCCTTGATTTCAAATCCTCTTCTTTGCCTTCCCTCAATATATTTGTGGACGAGAGTTATCATTTATAAGTCTGCAGGTTTGTGAAATGCAGTGCCCTGAACCTCCATTTTACAACTCGCTTTTTAGGGAGCTGGCCGCAATAGCGCAGGATGGCTTCAGGCCCTGTTCTGGTTCCGGGTGGCAGGCTGAGCCTGTGGTTAATTCTTCTTCCTGATGGGAAAATAGAGTGACCTGTGCCTGTCCCAACACCAAGAGCTAGTCTCTCATTGGTTCCACGTCTTCCCGTTCACCCTCAGGACAAATTGCAACCTGTACGGAGCAGGAGGTTAAAGGTGCTGATGCTCCAAGTAGGGAGATTGCTAGTAAAGCGGCTGGAATAGCGAACCCGGGCACAAGGAGATGAGAAATGAGGTGCGTTTTAGAAACCTTTCCCCATCACACGGTGTACCATCTTCTGGGTTTCTCATGCATGTTTTTGATGTAGGAAGATGCCCTTGAACCTGGAGATGTGGGACCCATGCGATGGGTACCACGCAGTATTACTTTAAAGGGTCTGCGTTTGCTCACCCAACCTCACCAAACCTCTCAGCCCCAAGAGTGTCCACCCTTATGTCTCATCCAGCTGTGGGTCTAGATATGGTCAATCCAGGTTGCATCACAGCCCCTGAACGCATTGTGTAAGAATTTCGCTCTCTTTCACTGTCTTTGTTTCATGGGTTTTTCAAAGTAATTTATTTTTATAATGGGGTTTAGCTGCTTTTCACTGCTGTGTTTATGCCGCTTTACACCCACTTGACACACAAAAAGAGAGATATCAATACATAGGTTTTAAGATTATTACTACTCAGATATATTCTTGTGCGGTGAATAGGGCGTGTTGAGTCCAGTTCTCTGAGCAAGGAGTAGGTCTTGTCTATTACATATTGGGTTTATGGAACGGTATCTGAGCTAATTTGAAACCCTTGTTTTATGTATCACCCCACCTCACCTTTCCCGTTAAGCAGCCATAGTGTGTTTTCTGCATGTGTGACTCTGTTCTGTTTTGTAATTCAGTTCAAGTGTAACGGTTTTTACATTCCCTCTATAAGTGATACCTTATGAGAAGTGTCCTTTTCTGTGTGACTTATTTCACTTAGAATCGTCGTACCTAAATCCACTTATCATGCTGCTACTAGCCTTAAGACATTGATTTCACGGCTGAGTGATATTCCATTGTACATAAGGACCACAACTTCTTTATCCATTTTTCTCTTTCCTGGGATATTGAAGGTGGAATGAAGTGGAGGTCCTTGTCAACAGAGCAGCCCTAAACTTTGGGGTGCTTGTGTCTTGCTGATTTTTCATTTTCCCAATTTATACCCCCATGAGTGGAAGTGCCCTATGCTCTCTAAGCTTTGCTTTTTAGACGTTTCAGGACTCACCGTACACTTCTCCAGAGTGGCTGTTGACAATTTACATCCCGCCCATCAGTGTAGCAAGGCTCCCATTTCTCCATGGCCTGTCCTGCATTTCTGGTTTTGACACTTTTTTCAGCATGGCCCTTTTGACCGATGGGAAGCGAGACTTCTTTGTAGCGCTGATTTGCCTTTCCAGGTTGCTTGGTTGGCCAAAAAGGGCGTATGCGTTTTTTCCTCAATATATTCAGGAAAAAACGCATACGCCCTTTTTGGCCAAGGGCATCATTGTCAACGTTTTGCCGCTTTTCATGTGCTTTAAAGGCGATTCGAATCTACCTCCTGAAATCTGTTTCCTGCAATTCTGCCTTGATTTCAAATCCTCTTCTTTGCCTTCCCTCAATATATTTGTGGACGAGAGGTATCATTTATAACTCTGCAGGTTTGTGAATTGCAGTGCCCTGAACCTCCATTTTACAACTCGCGTTTTTGGGAGATGGCCGCAAAAGCGCAGGATGGCTTCAGGCCCTGTTCTGGTTCCGGGGGGCAGGCTGAGCCAGTGGTTAATTCTTCTTCCTGATGGGAAAATAGAGTGACCTCTGCGTGTCCCAACACCAAGAGCTAGTCTCTCATTGGTTCCACGTCTTCCCGTTCATCCTCAGGACAAATTGCAACCTGTACGGAACAGGAGGTTAAAGGTGCTGATGCTCCAAGGAGGGAGATTGCTAGTAAAGTGGCTGGAATGGCGAACCCGAGCACAAGGAGATGAGAAATGAGGTGCGTTTTAGAAACCTTTCCCCATCACACGGTGTACCATCTTCTGAGTTTCTCATGCATGTTTTCGATGGAGGAAGATGCCCTTGAACCTGGAGATTTGGGACCCATGCGATGGGTACCACGCAGTATTACTTTAAAGGGTCTGCGTTTGCTCACCCAACCTCACCAAACCTCTCAGCCTCAAGAGTGTCCACCCTTATGTCTCATCCAGCTGTGGGTCTAGATATGGTCAATCCAGGTTGGATCACAGCCCCTGAACGCATTGTGTAAGAATTTCGCTCTCTTTCACTGTCTTTGTTTCATGGGTTTGAAAAAGTAATTTATTCTTATAATGGGGTTTAGCTGCTTTTCACTGCTGTGTTTATGCCGCTTTACACCCACTTGACACACTAACAGAGAGATATGAATACATAGGTTTTAAGATTATTACTAGTCAGATATATTCTTGTGCGGTGAATAGGGCGTGTTGAGTCCAGTTCTCTGAGCAAGGAGTAGGTCTTGTCTATTACATATTGGGTTTATGGAACGGTATCTGAGCTAATTTGAAACCCTTGTTTTATGTATCACCCCACCTCACCTTTCCCGTTAAGCAGCCATAGTGTGTTTTCTGCATGTGTGACTCTGTTCTGTTTTGTAATTCAGTTCAAGTGTAACGGTTTTTACATTCCCTCTATCAGTGATACCTTATGAGAAGTGTCCTTTTCTGTGTGACTTACTTCACTTAGAATCGTCGTACCTAAATCCACTCATCATGCTGCTACTAGCCTTATGACATTGATTTCATGGCTGAGTGATATTCCTTTGTACATAAGGACCACAACTCTTTTATCCATTTTTCTCTTTCCTGGGATATTGAAGGTGGAATGAAGTGGAGGTCCTTGTCAACAGAGCAGCCCTAAACTTTGGGGTGCTTGTGTCTTGCTGATTTTTCATTTTCCCAATTTATACCCCCATGAGTAGAAGTGCCCTATGCTCTCTAAGCTGTGTTTTTTAGATGTTTCAGGACTCACCGTACGCTTCTCCAGAGTGGCTGTTGGCAATTTACATCCCGCCCATCAGTGTAGCAAGGCTCCCATTTCTCCATGGCCTGTCCTGCATTTCTGGTTTTGACACTTTTTTCAGCATGGCCCTTTTAACCGATGGGAAGCGAGACTTCTTTGTAGCGCTGATTTGCCTTTCCAGGTTGCTTGGTTGGCCAAAAAGGGCGTATGCGTTTTTTCCTGAATATATTCAGGAAAAAACGCATACGCCCTTTTTGGCCAAGGGCATCATTGTCAACGTTTTGCCGCTTTTCATGTGCTTTAAAGGCGATTCGAATCTACCTCGTGAAATCTGTTTCCTGCAATTCTGCCTTGATTTCAAATCCTCTTCTTTGCCTTCCCTCAATATATTTGTGGACGAGAGTTATCATTTATAACTCTGCAGGTTTGTGAATTGCAGTGCCCTGAACCTCCATTTTACAACTCGCTTTTTAGGGAGCTGGCCGCAATAGCGCAGGATGGCTTCAGGCCCTGTTCTGGTTCCGGGGGGCAGGCTGAGCCTGTGGTTAATTCTTCTTCCTGATGGGAAAATAGAGTGACCTGTGCCTGTCCCAACACCAAGAGCTAGTCTCTCATTGGTTCCACGTCTTCCCGTTCATCCTCAGGACAAATTGCAACCTGTACGGAACAGGAGGTTAAAGGTGATGATGCTCCAAGTAGGGAGATTGCTAGTAAAGCGGCTGGAATAGCGAATCCGGGCACAAGGAGATGAGAAATGAGGTGCGTTTTAGAAACCTTTCCACATCACACGGTGTACCATCTTCTGGGTTTCTCATGCATGTTTTCGATGTAGGAAAATGCCCTTGAACCTGGAGATATGGGACCCATGCGATGGGTACCATGCAGTATTACTTTAAAGGGTCTGCGTTTGCTCACCCAACCTCACCAAACCTCTCAGCCGCAACAGTGTCCACCCTTATGTCTCATCCAGCTGTGGGTCTAGATATGGTCAATCCAGGTTGCATCACAGCCCCTGAACGCATTGTGTAAGAATTTCTCTCTCTTTCACTGTCTTTGTTTCATGGGTTTTTCAAAGTAATTTATTTTTATAATGGGGTTTAGCTGCTTTTCACTGCTGTGTTTATGCCGCTTTTTACCCACTTGACACACTAACAGAGAGATATCAATACATAGGTTTTAAGATTATTACTAGTCAGATATATTCTTGTGCGGTGAATAGGGCGTGTTGAGTCCAGTTCTCTGAGCAAGGAGTAGGTCTTGTCTATTACATATTGGGTTTATGGAACGGTATCTGAGCTAATTTGAAACCCTTGTTTTATGTATCACCCCACCTCACCTTTCCCGTTAAGCAGCCATAGTGTGTTTTCTGCATGTGTGACTCTGTTCTGTTTTGTAATTCAGTTCAAGTGTAACGGTTTTTACATTCCCTCTATCAGTGATACCTTATGAGAAGTGTCCTTTTCTGTGTGACTTATTTCACTTAGAATCGTCGTACCTAAATCCACTCATCATGCTGCTACTAGCCTTATGACATTGATTTCATGGCTGAGTGATATTCCATTGTACATAAGGACCACAACTTCTTTATCCATTTTTCTCTTTCCTGGGATATTGAAGGTGGAATGAAGTGGAGGTCCTTGTCAACAGAGCAGCCCTAAACTTTGGGGTGCTTGTGTCTTGCTGATTTTTAATTTTCCCAATTTATAACCCCATGAGTGGAAGTGCCCTATGCTCTCTAAGCTTTGTTTTTTAGATGTTTCAGGACTCACCGTACGCTCTCCAGAGTGGCTGTTGGCAATTTACATCCCGCCCATCAGTGTAGGAAGGCTCCCATTTCTCCATGGCCTGTCCTGCATTTCTGGTTTTGACACTTTTTTCAGCATGGCCTTTTTAACCGATGGGAAGCGAGACATCTTTGTAGCGCTGATTTGCCTTTCCAGGTTGCTTGGTTGGCCAAAAAGGGCGTATGCGTTTTTTCCTGAATATATTCAGGAAAAAACGCATACGCCCTTTTTGGCCAAGGGCATCATTGTCAACGTTTTGCCGCTTTTCATGTGCTTTAAAGACGATTCGAATCTACCTCCTGAAATCTGTTTCCTGCAATTCTGCCTTGATTTCAAATCCTCTTCTTTGCCTTCCCTCAATATATTTGTGGACGAGAGGTATCATTTATAACTCTGCAGGTCTGTGAATTGCAGTGCCCTGAACCTCCATTTTACAACTCGCGTTTTTGGGAGATGGCCGCAAAAGCTCAGGATGGCTTCAGGCCCTGTTCTGGTTCCGGGGGGCAGGTTGAGCCTGTGGTTAATTCTTCTTCCTGATGGGAAAATAGAGTGACCTCTGCGTGTCCCAACACCAAGAGCTAGTCTCTCATTGGTTCCACGTCTTCCCGTTCATCCTCAGGACAAATTGCAACCTGTACGGAACAGGAGGTTAAAGGTGCTGATGCTCCAAGGAGGGAGATTGCTAGTAAAGTGGCTGGAATGGCGAACCCGAGCACAAGGAGATGAGAAATGAGGTGCGTTTTAGAAACCTTTCCCCATCACACGGTGTACCATCTTCTGGGTTTCTCATGCATGTTTTCGATGGAGGAAGATGCCCTTGAACCTGGAGATTTGGGACCCATGCGATGGGTACCACGCAGTATTACTTTAAAGGGTCTGCGTTTGCTCACCCAACCTCACCAAACCTCTCAGCCTCAAGAGTGTCCACCCTTATGTCTCATCCAGCTGTGGGTCTAGATATGGTCAATCCAGGTTGGATCACAGCCCCTGAACGCATTGTGTAAGAATTTCGCTCTCTTTCACTGTCTTTGTTTCATGGGTTTGAAAAAGTAATTTATTCTTATAATGGGGTTTAGCTGCTTTTCACTGCTGTGTTTATGCCGCTTTACACCCACTTGACACACTAACAGAGAGATATGAATACATAGGTTTTAAGATTATTTCTAGTCAGATATATTCTTGTGCGGTGAATAGGGCGTGTTGAGTCCAGTTCTCTGAGCAAGGAGTAGGTCCTGTCTATTACATATTGGGTTTATGGAACGGTATCTGAGCTAATTTGAAACCCTTGTTTTATGTATCACCCCACCTCACCTTTCCCGTTAAGCAGCCATAGTGTGTTTTCTGCATGTGTGACTCCGTTCTGTTTTGTAATTCAGTTCAAGTGTAACGGTTTTTACATTCCCTCTATCAGTGATACCTTATGAGAAGTGTCCTTTTCTGTGTAACTTACTTCACTTAGAATCGTCGTACCTAAATCCACTCATCATGCTGCTACTAGCCTTATGACATTGATTTCATGGCTGAGTGATATTCCTTTGTACATAAGGACCACAACTCTTTTATCCATTTTTCTCTTTCCTGGCATATTTAAGGTGGAATGAAGTGGAGGTCCTTGTCAACAGAGCAACAATAAACTTTGGGGTGCTTGTGTCTTGCTGATTTTTCATTTTCCCAATTTATACCCCCATGAGTGGAAGTGCCCTATGCTCTCTAAGCTGTGTTTTTTAGATGTTTCAGGACACACCGTACTCTTCTCCAGAGTGGCTGTTGGCAATTTACATCCCGCCCATCAGTGTAGCAAGGCTCCCATTTCTCCATGGCCTGTCCTGCATTTCTGGTTTTGACACTTTTTTCAGCATGGCCCTTTTAACCAATGGGAAGCGAGACTTCTTTGTAGCGCTGATTTGCATTTCCAGGTTGCTTGGTTGGCCAAAAAGGGCGTATGCGTTTTTTCCTGAATATATTCAGGAAAAAACGCATACGCCCTTTTTGGCCAAGGGCATCATTGTCAAAGTTTTTCCGCTTTTCATGTGCTTTAAAGGCGATTCAAATCTACCTCCTGAAATCTGTTTCCTGCAATTCTGCCTTGATTTCAAATCCTCTTCTTTGCCTTCCCTCAATATATTTGTGGACGAGAGTTATCATTTATAAGTCTGCAGGTTTGTGAAATGCAGTGCCCTGAACCTCCATTTTACAACTCGCTTTTTAGGGAGCTGGCCGCAAAAGCGCAGGATGGCTTCAGGCCCTGTTCTGGTTCCGGGGGGAGGATGAGCCTGTGGTTAATTCTTCTTCCTGATGGGAAAATAGAGTGACCTGTGCCTGTCCCAACACCAAGAGCTAGTCTCTCACTGGTTCCCCGTCTTCCCGTTCACCCTCAGGACAAATTGGAACCTGTACGGAACAGGAGGTTAAAGGTGCTGATGCTCCAAGTAGGGAGATTGCTAGTAAAGCGGCTGGAATACCGAACCCGGGCACAAGGAGATGAGAAATGAGGTGCGTTTTAGAAACCTTTCCCCATCACACGGTGTACCATCTTCTGGGTTTCTCATGCATGTTTTCGATGTAGGAAGATGCCCTTGAACCTGGAGATTTGGGACCCATGCGATGGGTACCACGCAGTATTGCTTTAAAGGGTCTGCATTTGCTCACCCAACCTCACCAAACCTCTCAGCCCCAAGAGTGTCCACCCTTATGTCTCATCCAGCTGTGGGTCTAGATATGGTCAATCCAGGTTGCATCACAGCCCCTGAACGAATTGTGTAAGAATTTCGCTCTCTTTCACTGTCTTTGTTTCATGGGTTTTTCAAAGTAATTTATTTTTATAATGGGGTTTAGCTGCTTTTCACTGCTGTGTTTATGCCGCTTTTTACCCACTTGACACACTAACAGAGAGATATCAATACATAGGTTTTAAGATTATTACTAGTCAGATATATTCTTGTGCGGTGAATAGGGCGTGTTGAGTCCAGTTCTCTGAGCAAGGAGTAGGTCTTGTCTATTACATATTGGGTTTATGGAACGGTATCTGAGCTAATTTGAAACCCTTGTTTTATGTATCACCCCACCTCACCTTTCCCGTTAAGCAGCCATAGTGTGTTTTCTGCATGTGTGACTCTGTTCTGTTTTGTAATTCAGTTCAAGTGTAACGGTTTTTACATTCCCTCTATCAGTGATACCTTATGAGAAGTGTCCTTTTCTGTGTGACTTATTTCACTTAGAATCGTCGTACCTAAATCCACTCATCATGCTGCTACTAGCCTTATGACATTGATTTCATGGCTGAGTGATATTCCATTGTACATAAGGACCACAACTTCTTTATCCATTTTTCTCTTTCCTGGGATATTGAAGGTGGAATGAAGTGGAGGTCCTTGTCAACAGAGCAGCCCTAAACTTTGGGGTGCTTGTGTCTTGCTGATTTTTAATTTTCCCAATTTATAACCCCATGAGTGGAAGTGCCCTATGCTCTCTAAGCTTTGTTTTTTAGATGTTTCAGGACTCACCGTACGCTCTCCAGAGTGGCTGTTGGCAATTTACATCCCGCCCATCAGTGTAGGAAGGCTCCCATTTCTCCATGGCCTGTCCTGCATTTCTGGTTTTGACACTTTTTTCAGCATGGCCTTTTTAACCGATGGGAAGCGAGACATCTTTGTAGCGCTGATTTGCCTTTCCAGGTTGCTTGGTTGGCCAAAAAGGGCGTATGCGTTTTTTCCTGAATATATTCAGGAAAAAACGCATACGCCCTTTTTGGCCAAGGGCATCATTGTCAACGTTTTGCCGCTTTTCATGTGCTTTAAAGACGATTCGAATCTACCTCCTGAAATCTGTTTCCTGCAATTCTGCCTTGATTTCAAATCCTCTTCTTTGCCTTCCCTCAATATATTTGTGGACGAGAGGTATCATTTATAACTCTGCAGGTCTGTGAATTGCAGTGCCCTGAACCTCCATTTTACAACTCGCGTTTTTGGGAGATGGCCGCAAAAGCTCAGGATGGCTTCAGGCCCTGTTCTGGTTCCGGGGGGCAGGTTGAGCCTGTGGTTAATTCTTCTTCCTGATGGGAAAATAGAGTGACCTCTGCGTGTCCCAACACCAAGAGCTAGTCTCTCATTGGTTCCACGTCTTCCCGTTCATCCTCAGGACAAATTGCAACCTGTACGGAACAGGAGGTTAAAGGTGCTGATGCTCCAAGGAGGGAGATTGCTAGTAAAGTGGCTGGAATGGCGAACCCGAGCACAAGGAGATGAGAAATGAGGTGCGTTTTAGAAACCTTTCCCCATCACACGGTGTACCATCTTCTGGGTTTCTCATGCATGTTTTCGATGGAGGAAGATGCCCTTGAACCTGGAGATTTGGGACCCATGCGATGGGTACCACGCAGTATTACTTTAAAGGGTCTGCGTTTGCTCACCCAACCTCACCAAACCTCTCAGCCTCAAGAGTGTCCACCCTTATGTCTCATCCAGCTGTGGGTCTAGATATGGTCAATCCAGGTTGGATCACAGCCCCTGAACGCATTGTGTAAGAATTTCGCTCTCTTTCACTGTCTTTGTTTCATGGGTTTGAAAAAGTAATTTATTCTTATAATGGGGTTTAGCTGCTTTTCACTGCTGTGTTTATGCCGCTTTACACCCACTTGACACACTAACAGAGAGATATGAATACATAGGTTTTAAGATTATTTCTAGTCAGATATATTCTTGTGCGGTGAATAGGGCGTGTTGAGTCCAGTTCTCTGAGCAAGGAGTAGGTCCTGTCTATTACATATTGGGTTTATGGAACGGTATCTGAGCTAATTTGAAACCCTTGTTTTATGTATCACCCCACCTCACCTTTCCCGTTAAGCAGCCATAGTGTGTTTTCTGCATGTGTGACTCCGTTCTGTTTTGTAATTCAGTTCAAGTGTAACGGTTTTTACATTCCCTCTATCAGTGATACCTTATGAGAAGTGTCCTTTTCTGTGTAACTTACTTCACTTAGAATCGTCGTACCTAAATCCACTCATCATGCTGCTACTAGCCTTATGACATTGATTTCATGGCTGAGTGATATTCCTTTGTACATAAGGACCACAACTCTTTTATCCATTTTTCTCTTTCCTGGCATATTTAAGGTGGAATGAAGTGGAGGTCCTTGTCAACAGAGCAACAATAAACTTTGGGGTGCTTGTGTCTTGCTGATTTTTCATTTTCCCAATTTATACCCCCATGAGTGGAAGTGCCCTATGCTCTCTAAGCTGTGTTTTTTAGATGTTTCAGGACACACCGTACTCTTCTCCAGAGTGGCTGTTGGCAATTTACATCCCGCCCATCAGTGTAGCAAGGCTCCCATTTCTCCATGGCCTGTCCTGCATTTCTGGTTTTGACACTTTTTTCAGCATGGCCCTTTTAACCAATGGGAAGCGAGACTTCTTTGTAGCGCTGATTTGCATTTCCAGGTTGCTTGGTTGGCCAAAAAGGGCGTATGCGTTTTTTCCTGAATATATTCAGGAAAAAACGCATACGCCCTTTTTGGCCAAGGGCATCATTGTCAAAGTTTTTCCGCTTTTCATGTGCTTTAAAGGCGATTCAAATCTACCTCCTGAAATCTGTTTCCTGCAATTCTGCCTTGATTTCAAATCCTCTTCTTTGCCTTCCCTCAATATATTTGTGGACGAGAGTTATCATTTATAAGTCTGCAGGTTTGTGAAATGCAGTGCCCTGAACCTCCATTTTACAACTCGCTTTTTAGGGAGCTGGCCGCAAAAGCGCAGGATGGCTTCAGGCCCTGTTCTGGTTCCGGGGGGAGGATGAGCCTGTGGTTAATTCTTCTTCCTGATGGGAAAATAGAGTGACCTGTGCCTGTCCCAACACCAAGAGCTAGTCTCTCACTGGTTCCCCGTCTTCCCGTTCACCCTCAGGACAAATTGGAACCTGTACGGAACAGGAGGTTAAAGGTGCTGATGCTCCAAGTAGGGAGATTGCTAGTAAAGCGGCTGGAATACCGAACCCGGGCACAAGGAGATGAGAAATGAGGTGCGTTTTAGAAACCTTTCCCCATCACACGGTGTACCATCTTCTGGGTTTCTCATGCATGTTTTCGATGTAGGAAGATGCCCTTGAACCTGGAGATTTGGGACCCATGCGATGGGTACCACGCAGTATTGCTTTAAAGGGTCTGCATTTGCTCACCCAACCTCACCAAACCTCTCAGCCCCAAGAGTGTCCACCCTTATGTCTCATCCAGCTGTGGGTCTAGATATGGTCAATCCAGGTTGCATCACAGCCCCTGAACGAATTGTGTAAGAATTTCGCTCTCTTTCACTGTCTTTGTTTCATGGGTTTTTCAAAGAAATTTATTTTTATAATGGGGTTTAGCTGTTTTTCACTGCTGTGTTTATGCCGCTTTACACCCACTTGACACACTAACAGAGAGATATCAATACATAGGTTTTAAGATTATTACTAGTCAGATATATTCTTGTGCGGTGAATAGGGCGTGTTGAGTCCAGTTCTCTGAGCAAGGAGTAGGTCTTGTCTATTACATATTGGGTTTATGGAACGGTATCTGAGCTAATTTGAAACCCTTGTTTTATGTATCACCCCACCTCACCTTTCCCGTTAAGCAGCCATAGTGTGTTTTCTGCATGTGTGACTCTGTTCTGTTTTGTAATTCAGTTCAAGTGTAAAGGTTTTTACATTCCCTCTATCAGTGATACCTTATGAGAAGTGTCCTTTTCTGTGTGACTTATTTCACTTAGAATCGTCGTACCTAAATCCACTCATCATGCTGCTACTAGCCTTATGACATTGATTTCATGGCTGAGTGATATTCCATTGTACATAAGGACCACAACTTCTTTATCCATTTTTCTCTTTCCTGGGATATTGAAGGTGGAATGAAGTGGAGGTCCTTGTCAACAGAGCAGCCCTAAACTTTGGGGTGCTTGTGTCTTGCTGATTTTTCATTTTCCCAATTTATACCCCCATGAGTGGAAGTGCCCTATGCTCTCTAAGCTTTGCTTTTTAGACGTTTCAGGACTCACCGTACACTTCTCCAGAGTGGCTGTTGACCATTTACATCCCGCCCATCAGTGTAGCAAGGCTCCCATTTCTCCATGGCCTGTCCTGCATTTCTGGTTTTGACACTTTTTTCAGCATGGCCCTTTTGACCGATGGGAAGCGAGACTTCTTTGTAGCGCTGATTTGCCTTTCCAGGTTGCTTGGTTGGCCAAAAAGGGCGTATGCGTTTTTTCCTGAATATATTCAGGAAAAAATGCATACGCCCTTTTTGGCCAAGGGCATCATTGTCAACGATTTGCCGCTTTTCATGTGCTTTAAAGGCGATTCGAATCTACCTCCTGAAATCTGTTTCCTGCAATTCTGCCTTGATTTCAAATCCTCTTCTTTGCCTTCCCTCAATATATTTGTGGACGAGAGTTATCATTTATAACTCTGCAGGTTTGTGAATTGCAGTGCCCTGAACCTCCATTTTACAACTCGCGTTTTTGGGAGATGGCCGCAAAAGCGCAGGATGGCTTCAGGCCCTGTTCTGGTTCCGGGGGGCAGGCTGAGCCAGTGGTTAATTCTTCTTCCTGATGGGAAAATAGAGTGACCTCTGCGTGTCCCAACACCAAGAGCTAGTCTCTCATTGGTTCCACGTCATCCCGTTCATCCTCAGGACAAATTGCAACCTGTACGGAACAGGAGGTTAAAGGTGCTGATGCTCCAAGGAGGGAGATTGCTAGTAAAGTGGCTGGAATGGCGAACCCGAGCACAAGGAGATGAGAAATGAGGTGCGTTTTAGAAACCTTTCCCCATCACACGGTGTACCATCTTCTGGGTTTCTCATGCATGTTTTCGATGGAGGAAGATGCCCTTGAACCTGGAGATTTGGGACCCATGCGATGGGTACCACGCAGTATTACTTTAAAGGGTCTGCGTTTGCTCACCCAACCTCACCAAACCTCTCAGCCTCAAGAGTGTCCACCCTTATGTCTCATCCAGCTGTGGGTCTAGATATGGTCAATCCAGGTTGCATCACAGCCCCTGAACGCATTGTGTAAGAATTTCGCTCTCTTTCACTGTCTTTGTTTCATGGGTTTGAAAAAGTAATTTATTCTTATAATGGGGTTTAGCTGCTTTTCACTGCTGTGTTTATGCCGCTTTACACCCACTTGACACACTAACAGAGAGATATCAATACATAGGTTTTAAGATTATTACTAGTCAGATATATTCTTGTGCGGTGAATAGGGCGTGTTGAGTCCAGTTCTCTGAGCAAGGAGTAGGTCTTGTCTATTACATATTGGGTTTATGGAACGGTATCTGAGCTAATTTGAAACCCTTGTTTTATGTATCACCCCACCTCCCCTTTCCCGTTAAGCAGACATAGTGTGTTTTCTGCATGTGTGACTCCGTTCTGTTTTGTAATTCAGTTCAAGTGTAACGGTTTTTACATTCCCTCTATCAGTGATACCTTATGAGAAGTGTCCTTTTCTGTGTGACTTACTTCACTTAGAATCGTCGTACCTAAATCCACTCATCATGCTGCTACTAGCCTTATGACATTGATTTCATGGCTGAGTGATATTCCTTTGTACATAAGGACCACAACTCTTTTATCCATTTTTCTCTTTCCTGGGATATTGAAGGTGGAATGAAGTGGAGGTCCTTGTCAACAGAGCAGCCCTAAACTTTGGGGTGCTTGTGTCTTGCTGATTTTTCATTTTCCCAATTTATACCCCCATGAGTAGAAGTGCCCTATGCTCTCTAAGCTGTGTTTTTTAGGTGTTTCAGGACTCACCGTACGCTTCTCCAGAGTGGCTGTTGGCAATTTACATCCCGCCCATCAGTGTAGCAAGGCTCCCATTTCTCCATGGCCTGTCCTGCATTTCTGGTTTTGACAATTTTTTCAGCATGGCCCTTTTAACCGATGGGAAGCGAGACTTCTTTGTAGCGCTGATTTGCCTTTCCAGGTTGCTTGGTTGGCCAAAATGGGCGTATGCGTTTTTTCCTGAATATATTCAGGAAAAAACGCATACGCCCTTTTTGGCCAAGGGCATCATTGTCAACGTTTTGCCGCTTTTCATGTGCTTTAAAGGCGATTCGAATCTACCTCGTGAAATCTGTTTCCTGCAATTCTGCCTTGATTTCAAATCCTCTTCTTTGCCTTCCCTCAATATATTTGTGGACGAGAGTTATCATTTATAACTCTGCAGGTTTGTGAATTGCAGTGCCCTGAACCTCCATTTTACAACTCGCTTTTTAGGGAGCTGGCCGCAATAGCGCAGGATGGCTTCAGGCCCTGTTCTGGTTCCGGGGGGCAGGCTGAGCCTGTGGTTAATTCTTCTTCCTGATGGGAAAATAGAGTGACCTGTGCCTGTCCCAACACCAAGAGCTAGTCTCTCATTGGTTCCACGTCTTCCCGTTCATCCTCAGGACAAATTGCAACCTGTACGGAACAGGAGGTTAAAGGTGATGATGCTCCAAGGAGGGAGATTGCTAGTAAAGCGGCTGGAATAGCGAATCCGGGCACAACGAGATTAGAAATGAGGTGCGTTTTAGAAACCTTTCCACATCACACGGTGTACCATCTTCTGGGTTTCTCATGCATGTTTTCGATGTAGGAAAATGCCCTTGAACCTGGAGATATGGGACCCATGCGATGGGTACCATGCAGTATTACTTTAAAGGGTCTGCGTTTGCTCACCCAACCTCACCAAACCTCTCAGCCCCAAGAGTGTCCACCCTTATGTCTCATCCAGCTGTGCGTCTAGATATGGTCAATCCAGGTTGCATCACAGCCCGTGAACGCTTTGTGTAAGAATTTCTATCTCTTTCACTGTCTTTGTTTCATGGGTTTTTCAAAGTAATTTATTTTTATAATGGGGTTTAGCTGTTTTTCACTGCTGTGTTTATGCCGCTTTACACCCACTTGACACACTAACAGAGAGATATCAATACATAGGTTTTAAGATTATTACTAGTCAGATATATTCTTGTGCGGTGAATAGGGCGTGTTGAGTCCAGTTCTCTGAGCAAGGAGTAGGTCTTGTCTATTACATATTGGGTTTATGGAACGGTATCTGAGCTAATTTGAAACCCTTGTTTTATGTATCACCCCACCTCACCTTTCCCGTTAAGCAGCCATAGTGTGTTTTCTGCATGTGTGACTCTGTTCTGTTTTGTAATTCAGTTCAAGTGTAACGGTTTTTACATTCCCTCTATCAGTGATACCTTATGAGAAGTGTCCTTTTCTGTGTGACTTATTTCACTTAGAATCGTCGTACCTAAATCCACTCATCATGCTGCTACTAGCCTTATGACATTGATTTCATGGCTGAGTGATATTCCATTGTACATAAGGACCACAACTTCTTTATCCATTTTTCTCTTTCCTGGGATATTGAAGGTGGAATGAAGTGGAGGTCCTTGTCAACAGAGCAGCCCTAAACTTTGGGGTGCTTGTGTCTTGCTGATTTTTCATTTTCCCAATTTATACCCCCATGAGTGGAAGTGCCCTATGCTCTCTAAGCTGTGTTTTTTAGATGTTTCAGGACACACCGTACTCTTCTCCAGAGTGGCTGTTGGCAATTTACATCCCGCCCATCAGTGTAGCAAGGCTCCCATTTCTCCATGGCCTGTCCTGCATTTCTGGTTTTGACACTTTTTTCAGCATGGCCCTTTTAACCGATGGGAAGCGAGACTTCTTTGTAGCGCTGATTTGCCTTTCCAGGTTGCTTGGTTGGCCAAAAAGGGCGTATGCGTTTTTTCCTGAATATATTCAGGAAAAAACGCATACGCCCTTTTTGGCCAAGGGCATCATTGTCAACGTTTTGCCGCTTTTCATGTGCTTTAAAGGCGATTCGAATCTACCTCCTGAAATCTGTTTCCTGCAATTCTGCCTTGATTTCAAATCCTCTTCTTTGCCTTCCCTCAATATATTTGTGGACGAGAGTTATCATTTATAACTCTGCAGGTTTGTGAATTGCAGTGCCCTGAACCTCCATTTTACAACTCGCGTTTTTGGGAGATGGCCGCAAAAGCGCAGGATGGCTTCAGGCCCTGTTCTTGATCCGGGGGGCAGGCGGAGCCTGTGGTTAATTCTTCTTCCTGATGGGAAAATAGAGTGACCTGTGCCTGTCCCAACACCAAGAGCTAGTCTCTCATTGGTTCCACGTCTTCCCGTTCATCCTCAGGACAAATTGCAACCTGTACGGAACAGGAGGTTAAAGGTGATGATGCTCCAAGGAGGGAGATTGCTAGTAAAGTGGCTGGAATGGCAAACCCGGGCACAGGCAGATGAGAAATGAGGTGCGTTTTAGAAACCTTTCCCCATCACACGGTGTACCATCTTCTGGGTATCTCATGCATGTTTACGATGTAGGAAGATGCCCTTCAACCTGGAGATTTGGGACCCATGCGATGGGTACCACGCAGTATTACTTTAAAGGGTCTGCGTTTGCTCACCCAACCTCACCAAACCTCTCAGCCGCAACAGTGTCCACCCTTATGTCTCATCCAGCTGTGGGTCTAGATATGGTCAATCCAGGTTGCATCACAGCCCCTGAACGCATTGTGTAAGAATTTCGCTCTCTTTCACTGTCTTTGTTTCATGGGTTTTTCAAAGAAATTTATTTTTATAATGGGGTTTAGCTGTTTTTCACTGCTGTGTTTATGCCGCTTTACACCCACTTGACACACTAACAGAGAGATATCAATACATAGGTTTTAAGATTATTACTAGTCAGATATATTCTTGTGCGGTGAATAGGGCGTGTTGAGTCCAGTTCTCTGAGCAAGGAGTAGGTCTTGTCTATTACATATTGGGTTTATGGAACGGTATCTGAGCTAATTTGAAACCCTTGTTTTATGTATCACCCCACCTCACCTTTCCCGTTAAGCAGCCATAGTGTGTTTTCTGCATGTGTGACTCCGTTCTGTTTTGTAATTCAGTTCAAGTGTAACGGTTTTTACATTCCCTCTATCAGTGATACCTTATGAGAAGTGTCCTTTTCTGTGTGACTTATTTCACTTAGAGTCGTCGTACCTAAATCCACTCATCATGCTGCTACTAGACTTATGACATTGATTTCATGGCTGAGTGATATTCCTTTGTACATAAGGACCACAACTCTTTTATCCATTTTTCTCTTTCCTGGGATATTGAAGGTGGAATGAAGTGGAGGTCCTTGTCAACAGAGCAGCCCTAAACTTTGGGGTGCTTGTGTCTTGCTGATTTTTCATTTTCCCAATTTATACCCCCATGAGTGGAAGTGCCCTATGCTCTCTAAGCTTTGCTTTTTAGACGTTTCAGGACTCACCGTACACTTCTCCAGAGTGGCTGTTGACAATTTACATCCCGCCCATCAGTGTAGCAAGGCTCCCATTTCTCCATGGCCTGTCCTGCATTTCTGGTTTTGACAATTTTTTCAGCATGGCCCTTTTAACCGATGGGAAGCGAGACTTCTTTGTAGCGCTGATTTGCCTTTCCAGGTTGCTTGGTTGGCCAAAATGGGCGTATGCGTTTTTTCCTGAATATATTCAGGAAAAAACGCATACGCCCTTTTTGGCCAAGGGCATCATTGTCAACGTTTTGCCGCTTTTCATGTGCTTTAAAGGCGATTCGAATCTACCTCGTGAAATCTGTTTCCTGCAATTCTGCCTTGATTTCAAATCCTCTTCTTTGCCTTCCCTCAATATATTTGTGGACGAGAGTTATCATTTATAACTCTGCAGGTTTGTGAATTGCAGTGCCCTGAACCTCCATTTTACAACTCGCTTTTTAGGGAGCTGGCCACAATAGCGCAGGATGGCTTCAGGCCCTGTTCTGGTTCCGGGGGGTAGGCTGAGCCTGTGGTTAATTCTTCTTCCTGATGGGAAAATAGAGTGACCTGTGCCTGTCCCAACACCAAGAGCTAGTCTCTCATTGGTTCCACGTCTTCCCGTTCATCCTCAGGACAAATTGCAACCTGTACGGAACAGGAGGTTAAAGGTGATGATGCTCCAAGGAGGGAGATTGCTAGTAAAGCGGCTGGAATAGCGAATCCGGGCACAAGGAGATTAGAAATGAGGTGCGTTTTAGAAACCTTTCCACATCACACGGTGTACCATCTTCTGGGTTTCTCATGCATGTTTTCGATGTAGGAAAATGCCCTTGAACCTGGAGATATGGGACCCATGCGATGGGTACCATGCAGTATTACTTTAAAGGGTCTGCGTTTGCTCACCCAACCTCACCAAACCTCTCAGCCCCAAGAGTGTCCACCCTTATGTCTCATCCAGCTGTGCGTCTAGATATGGTCAATCCAGGTTGCATCACAGCCCGTGAACGCTTTGTGTAAGAATTTCTATCTCTTTCACTGTCTTTGTTTCATGGGTTTTTCAAAGTAATTTATTTTTATAATGGGGTTTAGCTGTTTTTCACTGCTGTGTTTATGCCGCTTTACACCCACTTGACACACTAACAGAGAGATATCAATACATAGGTTTTAAGATTATTACTAGTCAGATATATTCTTGTGCGGTGAATAGGGCGTGTTGAGTCCAGTTCTCTGAGCAAGGAGTAGGTCTTGTCTATTACATATTGGGTTTATGGAACGGTATCTGAGCTAATTTGAAACCCTTGTTTTATGTATCACCCCACCTCACCTTTCCCGTTAAGCAGCCATAGTGTGTTTTCTGCATGTGTGACTCCGTTCTGTTTTGTAATTCAGTTCAAGTGTAACGGTTTTTACATTCCCTCTATCAGTGATACCTTATGAGAAGTGTCCTTTTCTGTGTAACTTACTTCACTTAGAATCGTCGTACCTAAATCCACTCATCATGCTGCTACTAGCCTTATGACATTGATTTCATGGCTGAGTGATATTCCTTTGTACATAAGGACCACAACTCTTTTATCCATTTTTCTCTTTCCTGGCATATTTAAGGTGGAATGAAGTGGAGGTCCTTGTCAACAGAGCAACAATAAACTTTGGGGTGCTTGTGTCTTGCTGATTTTTCATTTTCCCAATTTATACCCCCATGAGTGGAAGTGCCCTATGCTCTCTAAGCTGTGTTTTTTAGATGTTTCAGGACACACCGTACTCTTCTCCAGAGTGGCTGTTGGCAATTTACATCCCGCCCATCAGTGTAGCAAGGCTCCCATTTCTCCATGGCCTGTCCTGCATTTCTGGTTTTGACACTTTTTTCAGCATGGCCCTTTTAACCAATGGGAAGCGAGACTTCTTTGTAGCGCTGATTTGCATTTCCAGGTTGCTTGGTTGGCCAAAAAGGGCGTATGCGTTTTTTCCTGAATATATTCAGGAAAAAACGCATACGCCCTTTTTGGCCAAGGGCATCATTGTCAAAGTTTTTCCGCTTTTCATGTGCTTTAAAGGCGATTCAAATCTACCTCCTGAAATCTGTTTCCTGCAATTCTGCCTTGATTTCAAATCCTCTTCTTTGCCTTCCCTCAATATATTTGTGGACGAGAGTTATCATTTATAAGTCTGCAGGTTTGTGAAATGCAGTGCCCTGAACCTCCATTTTACAACTCGCTTTTTAGGGAGCTGGCCGCAAAAGCGCAGGATGGCTTCAGGCCCTGTTCTGGTTCCGGGGGGAGGATGAGCCTGTGGTTAATTCTTCTTCCTGATGGGAAAATAGAGTGACCTGTGCCTGTCCCAACACCAAGAGCTAGTCTCTCACTGGTTCCCCGTCTTCCCGTTCACCCTCAGGACAAATTGGAACCTGTACGGAACAGGAGGTTAAAGGTGCTGATGCTCCAAGTAGGGAGATTGCTAGTAAAGCGGCTGGAATACCGAACCCGGGCACAAGGAGATGAGAAATGAGGTGCGTTTTAGAAACCTTTCCCCATCACACGGTGTACCATCTTCTGGGTTTCTCATGCATGTTTTCGATGTAGGAAGATGCCCTTGAACCTGGAGATTTGGGACCCATGCGATGGGTACCACGCAGTATTGCTTTAAAGGGTCTGCATTTGCTCACCCAACCTCACCAAACCTCTCAGCCCCAAGAGTGTCCACCCTTATGTCTCATCCAGCTGTGGGTCTAGATATGGTCAATCCAGGTTGCATCACAGCCCCTGAACGAATTGTGTAAGAATTTCGCTCTCTTTCACTGTCTTTGTTTCATGGGTTTTTCAAAGAAATTTATTTTTATAATGGGGTTTAGCTGTTTTTCACTGCTGTGTTTATGCCGCTTTACACCCACTTGACACACTAACAGAGAGATATCAATACATAGGTTTTAAGATTATTACTAGTCAGATATATTCTTGTGCGGTGAATAGGGCGTGTTGAGTCCAGTTCTCTGAGCAAGGAGTAGGTCTTGTCTATTACATATTGGGTTTATGGAACGGTATCTGAGCTAATTTGAAACCCTTGTTTTATGTATCACCCCACCTCACCTTTCCCGTTAAGCAGCCATAGTGTGTTTTCTGCATGTGTGACTCTGTTCTGTTTTGTAATTCAGTTCAAGTGTAAAGGTTTTTACATTCCCTCTATCAGTGATACCTTATGAGAAGTGTCCTTTTCTGTGTGACTTATTTCACTTAGAATCGTCGTACCTAAATCCACTCATCATGCTGCTACTAGCCTTATGACATTGATTTCATGGCTGAGTGATATTCCATTGTACATAAGGACCACAACTTCTTTATCCATTTTTCTCTTTCCTGGGATATTGAAGGTGGAATGAAGTGGAGGTCCTTGTCAACAGAGCAGCCCTAAACTTTGGGGTGCTTGTGTCTTGCTGATTTTTCATTTTCCCAATTTATACCCCCATGAGTGGAAGTGCCCTATGCTCTCTAAGCTTTGCTTTTTAGACGTTTCAGGACTCACCGTACACTTCTCCAGAGTGGCTGTTGACCATTTACATCCCGCCCATCAGTGTAGCAAGGCTCCCATTTCTCCATGGCCTGTCCTGCATTTCTGGTTTTGACACTTTTTTCAGCATGGCCCTTTTGACCGATGGGAAGCGAGACTTCTTTGTAGCGCTGATTTGCCTTTCCAGGTTGCTTGGTTGGCCAAAAAGGGCGTATGCGTTTTTTCCTGAATATATTCAGGAAAAAATGCATACGCCCTTTTTGGCCAAGGGCATCATTGTCAACGATTTGCCGCTTTTCATGTGCTTTAAAGGCGATTCGAATCTACCTCCTGAAATCTGTTTCCTGCAATTCTGCCTTGATTTCAAATCCTCTTCTTTGCCTTCCCTCAATATATTTGTGGACGAGAGTTATCATTTATAACTCTGCAGGTTTGTGAATTGCAGTGCCCTGAACCTCCATTTTACAACTCGCGTTTTTGGGAGATGGCCGCAAAAGCGCAGGATGGCTTCAGGCCCTGTTCTGGTTCCGGGGGGCAGGCTGAGCCAGTGGTTAATTCTTCTTCCTGATGGGAAAATAGAGTGACCTCTGCGTGTCCCAACACCAAGAGCTAGTCTCTCATTGGTTCCACGTCATCCCGTTCATCCTCAGGACAAATTGCAACCTGTACGGAACAGGAGGTTAAAGGTGCTGATGCTCCAAGGAGGGAGATTGCTAGTAAAGTGGCTGGAATGGCGAACCCGAGCACAAGGAGATGAGAAATGAGGTGCGTTTTAGAAACCTTTCCCCATCACACGGTGTACCATCTTCTGGGTTTCTCATGCATGTTTTCGATGGAGGAAGATGCCCTTGAACCTGGAGATTTGGGACCCATGCGATGGGTACCACGCAGTATTACTTTAAAGGGTCTGCGTTTGCTCACCCAACCTCACCAAACCTCTCAGCCTCAAGAGTGTCCACCCTTATGTCTCATCCAGCTGTGGGTCTAGATATGGTCAATCCAGGTTGCATCACAGCCCCTGAACGCATTGTGTAAGAATTTCGCTCTCTTTCACTGTCTTTGTTTCATGGGTTTGAAAAAGTAATTTATTCTTATAATGGGGTTTAGCTGCTTTTCACTGCTGTGTTTATGCCGCTTTACACCCACTTGACACACTAACAGAGAGATATCAATACATAGGTTTTAAGATTATTACTAGTCAGATATATTCTTGTGCGGTGAATAGGGCGTGTTGAGTCCAGTTCTCTGAGCAAGGAGTAGGTCTTGTCTATTACATATTGGGTTTATGGAACGGTATCTGAGCTAATTTGAAACCCTTGTTTTATGTATCACCCCACCTCCCCTTTCCCGTTAAGCAGCCATAGTGTGTTTTCTGCATGTGTGACTCCGTTCTGTTTTGTAATTCAGTTCAAGTGTAACGGTTTTTACATTCCCTCTATCAGTGATACCTTATGAGAAGTGTCCTTTTCTGTGTGACTTACTTCACTTAGAATCGTCGTACCTAAATCCACTCATCATGCTGCTACTAGCCTTATGACATTGATTTCATGGCTGAGTGATATTCCTTTGTACATAAGGACCACAACTCTTTTATCCATTTTTCTCTTTCCTGGGATATTGAAGGTGGAATGAAGTGGAGGTCCTTGTCAACAGAGCAGCCCTAAACTTTGGGGTGCTTGTGTCTTGCTGATTTTTCATTTTCCCAATTTATACCCCCATGAGTAGAAGTGCCCTATGCTCTCTAAGCTGTGTTTTTTAGGTGTTTCAGGACTCACCGTACGCTTCTCCAGAGTGGCTGTTGGCAATTTACATCCCGCCCATCAGTGTAGCAAGGCTCCCATTTCTCCATGGCCTGTCCTGCATTTCTGGTTTTGACAATTTTTTCAGCATGGCCCTTTTAACCGATGGGAAGCGAGACTTCTTTGTAGCGCTGATTTGCCTTTCCAGGTTGCTTGGTTGGCCAAAATGGGCGTATGCGTTTTTTCCTGAATATATTCAGGAAAAAACGCATACGCCCTTTTTGGCCAAGGGCATCATTGTCAACGTTTTGCCGCTTTTCATGTGCTTTAAAGGCGATTCGAATCTACCTCGTGAAATCTGTTTCCTGCAATTCTGCCTTGATTTCAAATCCTCTTCTTTGCCTTCCCTCAATATATTTGTGGACGAGAGTTATCATTTATAACTCTGCAGGTTTGTGAATTGCAGTGCCCTGAACCTCCATTTTACAACTCGCTTTTTAGGGAGCTGGCCGCAATAGCGCAGGATGGCTTCAGGCCCTGTTCTGGTTCCGGGGGGCAGGCTGAGCCTGTGGTTAATTCTTCTTCCTGATGGGAAAATAGAGTGACCTGTGCCTGTCCCAACACCAAGAGCTAGTCTCTCATTGGTTCCACGTCTTCCCGTTCATCCTCAGGACAAATTGCAACCTGTACGGAACAGGAGGTTAAAGGTGATGATGCTCCAAGGAGGGAGATTGCTAGTAAAGCGGCTGGAATAGCGAATCCGGGCACAACGAGATTAGAAATGAGGTGCGTTTTAGAAACCTTTCCACATCACACGGTGTACCATCTTCTGGGTTTCTCATGCATGTTTTCGATGTAGGAAAATGCCCTTGAACCTGGAGATATGGGACCCATGCGATGGGTACCATGCAGTATTACTTTAAAGGGTCTGCGTTTGCTCACCCAACCTCACCAAACCTCTCAGCCCCAAGAGTGTCCACCCTTATGTCTCATCCAGCTGTGCGTCTAGATATGGTCAATCCAGGTTGCATCACAGCCCGTGAACGCTTTGTGTAAGAATTTCTATCTCTTTCACTGTCTTTGTTTCATGGGTTTTTCAAAGTAATTTATTTTTATAATGGGGTTTAGCTGTTTTTCACTGCTGTGTTTATGCCGCTTTACACCCACTTGACACACTAACAGAGAGATATCAATACATAGGTTTTAAGATTATTACTAGTCAGATATATTCTTGTGCGGTGAATAGGGCGTGTTGAGTCCAGTTCTCTGAGCAAGGAGTAGGTCTTGTCTATTACATATTGGGTTTATGGAACGGTATCTGAGCTAATTTGAAACCCTTGTTTTATGTATCACCCCACCTCACCTTTCCCGTTAAGCAGCCATAGTGTGTTTTCTGCATGTGTGACTCTGTTCTGTTTTGTAATTCAGTTCAAGTGTAACGGTTTTTACATTCCCTCTATCAGTGATACCTTATGAGAAGTGTCCTTTTCTGTGTGACTTATTTCACTTAGAATCGTCGTACCTAAATCCACTCATCATGCTGCTACTAGCCTTATGACATTGATTTCATGGCTGAGTGATATTCCATTGTACATAAGGACCACAACTTCTTTATCCATTTTTCTCTTTCCTGGGATATTGAAGGTGGAATGAAGTGGAGGTCCTTGTCAACAGAGCAGCCCTAAACTTTGGGGTGCTTGTGTCTTGCTGATTTTTCATTTTCCCAATTTATACCCCCATGAGTGGAAGTGCCCTATGCTCTCTAAGCTGTGTTTTTTAGATGTTTCAGGACACACCGTACTCTTCTCCAGAGTGGCTGTTGGCAATTTACATCCCGCCCATCAGTGTAGCAAGGCTCCCATTTCTCCATGGCCTGTCCTGCATTTCTGGTTTTGACACTTTTTTCAGCATGGCCCTTTTAACCGATGGGAAGCGAGACTTCTTTGTAGCGCTGATTTGCCTTTCCAGGTTGCTTGGTTGGCCAAAAAGGGCGTATGCGTTTTTTCCTGAATATATTCAGGAAAAAACGCATACGCCCTTTTTGGCCAAGGGCATCATTGTCAACGTTTTGCCGCTTTTCATGTGCTTTAAAGGCGATTCGAATCTACCTCCTGAAATCTGTTTCCTGCAATTCTGCCTTGATTTCAAATCCTCTTCTTTGCCTTCCCTCAATATATTTGTGGACGAGAGTTATCATTTATAACTCTGCAGGTTTGTGAATTGCAGTGCCCTGAACCTCCATTTTACAACTCGCGTTTTTGGGAGATGGCCGCAAAAGCGCAGGATGGCTTCAGGCCCTGTTCTTGATCCGGGGGGCAGGCGGAGCCTGTGGTTAATTCTTCTTCCTGATGGGAAAATAGAGTGACCTGTGCCTGTCCCAACACCAAGAGCTAGTCTCTCATTGGTTCCACGTCTTCCCGTTCATCCTCAGGACAAATTGCAACCTGTACGGAACAGGAGGTTAAAGGTGATGATGCTCCAAGGAGGGAGATTGCTAGTAAAGTGGCTGGAATGGCAAACCCGGGCACAGGCAGATGAGAAATGAGGTGCGTTTTAGAAACCTTTCCCCATCACACGGTGTACCATCTTCTGGGTATCTCATGCATGTTTACGATGTAGGAAGATGCCCTTCAACCTGGAGATTTGGGACCCATGCGATGGGTACCACGCAGTATTACTTTAAAGGGTCTGCGTTTGCTCACCCAACCTCACCAAACCTCTCAGCCGCAACAGTGTCCACCCTTATGTCTCATCCAGCTGTGGGTCTAGATATGGTCAATCCAGGTTGCATCACAGCCCCTGAACGCATTGTGTAAGAATTTCGCTCTCTTTCACTGTCTTTGTTTCATGGGTTTTTCAAAGAAATTTATTTTTATAATGGGGTTTAGCTGTTTTTCACTGCTGTGTTTATGCCGCTTTACACCCACTTGACACACTAACAGAGAGATATCAATACATAGGTTTTAAGATTATTACTAGTCAGATATATTCTTGTGCGGTGAATAGGGCGTGTTGAGTCCAGTTCTCTGAGCAAGGAGTAGGTCTTGTCTATTACATATTGGGTTTATGGAACGGTATCTGAGCTAATTTGAAACCCTTGTTTTATGTATCACCCCACCTCACCTTTCCCGTTAAGCAGCCATAGTGTGTTTTCTGCATGTGTGACTCCGTTCTGTTTTGTAATTCAGTTCAAGTGTAACGGTTTTTACATTCCCTCTATCAGTGATACCTTATGAGAAGTGTCCTTTTCTGTGTGACTTATTTCACTTAGAGTCGTCGTACCTAAATCCACTCATCATGCTGCTACTAGACTTATGACATTGATTTCATGGCTGAGTGATATTCCTTTGTACATAAGGACCACAACTCTTTTATCCATTTTTCTCTTTCCTGGGATATTGAAGTTGGAATGAAGTGGAGGTCCTTGTCAACAGAGCAGCCCTAAACTTTGGGGTGCTTGTGTCTTGCTGATTTTTCATTTTCCCAATTTATACCCCCATGAGTGGAAGTGCCCTATGCTCTCTAAGCTTTGCTTTTTAGACGTTTCAGGACTCACCGTACACTTCTCCAGAGTGGCTGTTGACAATTTACATCCCGCCCATCAGTGTAGCAAGGCTCCCATTTCTCCATGGCCTGTCCTGCATTTCTGGTTTTGACAATTTTTTCAGCATGGCCCTTTTAACCGATGGGAAGCGAGACTTCTTTGTAGCGCTGATTTGCCTTTCCAGGTTGCTTGGTTGGCCAAAATGGGCGTATGCGTTTTTTCCTGAATATATTCAGGAAAAAACGCATACGCCCTTTTTGGCCAAGGGCATCATTGTCAACGTTTTGCCGCTTTTCATGTGCTTTAAAGGCGATTCGAATCTACCTCGTGAAATCTGTTTCCTGCAATTCTGCCTTGATTTCAAATCCTCTTCTTTGCCTTCCCTCAATATATTTGTGGACGAGAGTTATCATTTATAACTCTGCAGGTTTGTGAATTGCAGTGCCCTGAACCTCCATTTTACAACTCGCTTTTTAGGGAGCTGGCCGCAATAGCGCAGGATGGCTTCAGGCCCTGTTCTGGTTCCGGGGGGTAGGCTGAGCCTGTGGTTAATTCTTCTTCCTGATGGGAAAATAGAGTGACCTGTGCCTGTCCCAACACCAAGAGCTAGTCTCTCATTGGTTCCACGTCTTCCCGTTCATCCTCAGGACAAATTGCAACCTGTACGGAACAGGAGGTTAAAGGTGATGATGCTCCAAGGAGGGAGATTGCTAGTAAAGCGGCTGGAATAGCGAATCCGGGCACAAGGAGATTAGAAATGAGGTGCGTTTTAGAAACCTTTCCACATCACACGGTGTACCATCTTCTGGGTTTCTCATGCATGTTTTCGATGTAGGAAAATGCCCTTGAACCTGGAGATATGGGACCCATGCGATGGGTACCATGCAGTATTACTTTAAAGGGTCTGCGTTTGCTCACCCAACCTCACCAAACCTCTCAGCCCCAAGAGTGTCCACCCTTATGTCTCATCCAGCTGTGCGTCTAGATATGGTCAATCCAGGTTGCATCACAGCCCGTGAACGCTTTGTGTAAGAATTTCTATCTCTTTCACTGTCTTTGTTTCATGGGTTTTTCAAAGTAATTTATTTTTATAATGGGGTTTAGCTGTTTTTCACTGCTGTGTTTATGCCGCTTTACACCCACTTGACACACTAACAGAGAGATATCAATACATAGGTTTTAAGATTATTACTAGTCAGATATATTCTTGTGCGGTGAATAGGGCGTGTTGAGTCCAGTTCTCTGAGCAAGGAGTAGGTCTTGTCTATTACATATTGGGTTTATGGAACGGTATCTGAGCTAATTTGAAACCCTTGTTTTATGTATCACCCCACCTCACCTTTCCCGTTAAGCAGCCATAGTGTGTTTTCTGCATGTGTGACTCTGTTCTGTTTTGTAATTCAGTTCAAGTGTAACGGTTTTTACATTCCCTCTATCAGTGATACCTTATGAGAAGTGTCCTTTTCTGTGTGACTTATTTCACTTAGAATCGTCGTACCTAAATCCACTCATCATGCTGCTACTAGCCTTATGACATTGATTTCATGGCTGAGTGATATTCCATTGTACATAAGGACCACAACTTCTTTATCCATTTTTCTCTTTCCTGGGATATTGAAGGTGGAATGAAGTGGAGGTCCTTGTCAACAGAGCAGCCCTAAACTTTGGGGTGCTTGTGTCTTGCTGATTTTTCATTTTCCCAATTTATACCCCCATGAGTGGAAGTGCCCTATGCTCTCTAAGCTGTGTTTTTTAGATGTTTCAGGACACACCGTACTCTTCTCCAGAGTGGCTGTTGGCAATTTACATCCCGCCCATCAGTGTAGCAAGGCTCCCATTTCTCCATGGCCTGTCCTGCATTTCTGGTTTTGACACTTTTTTCAGCATGGCCCTTTTAACCGATGGGAAGCGAGACTTCTTTGTAGCGCTGATTTGCCTTTCCAGGTTGCTTGGTTGGCCAAAAAGGGCGTATGCGTTTTTTCCTGAATATATTCAGGAAAAAACGCATACGCCCTTTTTGGCCAAGGGCATCATTGTCAACGTTTTGCCGCTTTTCATGTGCTTTAAAGGCGATTCGAATCTACCTCCTGAAATCTGTTTCCTGCAATTCTGCCTTGATTTCAAATCCTCTTCTTTGCCTTCCCTCAATATATTTGTGGACGAGAGTTATCATTTATAACTCTGCAGGTTTGTGAATTGCAGTGCCCTGAACCTCCATTTTACAACTCGCGTTTTTGGGAGATGGCCGCAAAAGCGCAGGATGGCTTCAGGCCCTGTTCTTGATCCGGGGGGCAGGCGGAGCCTGTGGTTAATTCTTCTTCCTGATGGGAAAATAGAGTGACCTGTGCCTGTCCCAACACCAAGAGCTAGTCTCTCATTGGTTCCACGTCTTCCCGTTCATCCTCAGGACAAATTGCAACCTGTACGGAACAGGAGGTTAAAGGTGATGATGCTCCAAGGAGGGAGATTGCTAGTAAAGTGGCTGGAATGGCAAACCCGGGCACAGGCAGATGAGAAATGAGGTGCGTTTTAGAAACCTTTCCCCATCACACGGTGTACCATCTTCTGGGTATCTCATGCATGTTTACGATGTAGGAAGATGCCCTTCAACCTGGAGATTTGGGACCCATGCGATGGGTACCACGCAGTATTACTTTAAAGGGTCTGCGTTTGCTCACCCAACCTCACCAAACCTCTCAGCCGCAACAGTGTCCACCCTTATGTCTCATCCAGCTGTGGGTCTAGATATGGTCAATCCAGGTTGCATCACAGCCCCTGAACGCATTGTGTAAGAATTTCGCTCTCTTTCACTGTCTTTGTTTCATGGGTTTTTCAAAGAAATTTATTTTTATAATGGGGTTTAGCTGTTTTTCACTGCTGTGTTTATGCCGCTTTACACCCACTTGACACACTAACAGAGAGATATCAATACATAGGTTTTAAGATTATTACTAGTCAGATATATTCTTGTGCGGTGAATAGGGCGTGTTGAGTCCAGTTCTCTGAGCAAGGAGTAGGTCTTGTCTATTACATATTGGGTTTATGGAACGGTATCTGAGCTAATTTGAAACCCTTGTTTTATGTATCACCCCACCTCACCTTTCCCGTTAAGCAGCCATAGTGTGTTTTCTGCATGTGTGACTCCGTTCTGTTTTGTAATTCAGTTCAAGTGTAACGGTTTTTACATTCCCTCTATCAGTGATACCTTATGAGAAGTGTCCTTTTCTGTGTGACTTATTTCACTTAGAGTCGTCGTACCTAAATCCACTCATCATGCTGCTACTAGACTTATGACATTGATTTCATGGCTGAGTGATATTCCTTTGTACATAAGGACCACAACTCTTTTATCCATTTTTCTCTTTCCTGGGATATTGAAGGTGGAATGAAGTGGAGGTCCTTGTCAACAGAGCAGCCCTAAACTTTGGGGTGCTTGTGTCTTGCTGATTTTTCATTTTCCCAATTTATACCCCCATGAGTAGAAGTGCCCTATGCTCTCTAAGCTGTGTTTTTAAGATGTTTCAGGACTCACCGTACGCTTCTCCAGAGTGGCTGTTGGCAATTTACATCCCGCCCATCAGTGTAGCAAGGCTCCCATTTCTCCATGGCCTGTCCTGCATTTCTGGTTTTGACACTTTTTTCAGCATGGCCCTTTTAACCGATGGGAAGCGAGACTTCTTTGTAGCGCTGATTTGCCTTTCCAGGTTGCTTGGTTGGCCAAAAAGGGCGTATGCGTTTTTTCCTGAATATATTCAGGAAAAAACGCATACGCCCTTTTTGGCCAAGGGCATCATTGTCAACGTTTTGCCGCTTTTCATGTGCTTTAAAGGCGATTCGAATCTACCTCGTGAAATCTGTTTCCTGCAATTCTGCCTTGATTTCAATTCCTCTTCTTTGCCTTCCCTCAATATATTTGTGGACGAGAGTTATCATTTATAACTCTGCAGGTTTGTGAATTGCAGTGCCCTGAACCTCCATTTTACAACTCGCTTTTTAGGGAGCTGGCCGCAATAGCGCAGGATGGCTTCAGGCCCTGTTCTGGTTCCGGGGGGCAGGCTGAGCCTGTGGTTAATTCTTCTTCCTGATGGGAAAATAGAGTGACCTGTGCCTGTCCCAACACCAAGAGCTAGTCTCTCATTGGTTCCACGTCTTCCCGTTCATCCTCAGGACAAATTGCAACCTGTACGGAACAGGAGGTTAAAGGTGATGATGCTCCAAGTAGGGAGATTGCTAGTAAAGCGGCTGGAATAGCGAATCCGGGCACAAGGAGATGAGAAATGAGGTGCGTTTTAGAAACCTTTCCACATCACACGGTGTACCATCTTCTGGGTTTCTCATGCATGTTTTCGATGTAGGAAAATGCCCTTGAACCTGGAGATATGGGACCCATGCGATGGGTACCATGCAGTATTACTTTAAAGGGTCTGCGTTTGCTCACCCAACCTCACCAAACCTCTCAGCCCCAAGAGTGTCCACCCTTATGTCTCATCCAGCTGTGGGTCTAGATATGGTCAATCCAGGTTGCATCACAGCCCGTGAACGCTTTGTGTAAGAATTTCTATCTCTTTCACTGTCTTTGTTTCATGGGTTTTTCAAAGTAATTTATTTTTATAATGGGGTTTAGCTGCTTTTCACTGCTGTGTTTATGCCGCTTTACACCCACTTGACACACTAACAGAGAGATATCAATACATAGGTTTTAAGATTATTACTAGTCAGATATATTCTTGTGCGGTGAATAGGGCATGTTGAGTCCAGTTCTCTGAGCAAGGAGTAGGTCTTGTCTATTACATATTGGGTTTATGGAATGGTATCTGAGCTAATTTGAAACCCTTGTTTTATGTATCACCCCACCTCACCTTTCCCGTTAAGCAGCCATAGTGTGTTTTCTGCAAGTGTGACTCTGTTCTGTTTTGTAATTCAGTTCAAGTGTAACGGTTTTTACATTCCCTCTATCAGTGATACCTTATGAGAAGTGTCCTTTTCTGTGTGACTTATTTCACTTAGAATCGTCGTACCTAAATCCACTCATCATGCTGCTACTAGCCTTATGACAGTGATTTCATGGCTGAGTGATATTCCATTGTACATAAGGACCACAACTTCTTTATCCATTTTTCTCTTTCCTGGGATATTGAAGGTGGAATGAAGTGGAGGTCCTTGTCAACAGAGCAGCCCTAAACTTTGGGGTGCTTGTGTCTTGCTGATTTTTCATTTTCCCAATTTATACCCCCATGAGTGGAAGTGCCCTATGCTCTCTAAGCTGTGTTTTTTAGATGTTTCAGGACACACCGTACTCTTCTCCAGAGTGGCTGTTGGCAATTTACATCCCGCCCATCAGTGTAGCAAGGCTCCCATTTCTCCATGGCCTGTCCTGCATTTCTGGTTTTGACACTTTTTTCAGCATGGCCCTTTTAACCGATGGGAAGCGAGACTTCTTTGTAGCGCTGATTTGCCTTTCCAGGTTGCTTGGTTGGCCAAAAAGGGCGTATGCGTTTTTTCCTGAATATATTCAGGAAAAAACGCATACGCCCTTTTTGGCCAAGGGCATCATTGTCAACGTTTTGCCGCTTTTCATGTGCTTTAAAGGCGATTCGAATCTACCTCCTGAAATCTGTTTCCTGCAATTCTGCCTTGATTTCAAATCCTCTTCTTTGCCTTCCCTCAATATATTTGTGGACGAGAGTTATCATTTATAACTCTGCAGGTTTGTGAATTGCAGTGCCCTGAACCTCCATTTTACAACTCGCGTTTTTGGGAGCTGGCCGCAAAAGCGCAGGATGGCTTCAGGCCCTGTTCTTGATCCGGGGGGCAGGCGGAGCCTGTGGTTAATTCTTCTTCCTGATGGGAAAATAGAGTGACCTGTGCCTGTCCCAACACCAAGAGCTAGTCTCTCATTGGTTCCACGTCTTCCCGTTCATCCTCAGGACAAATTGCAACCTGTACGGAACAGGAGGTTAAAGGTGATGATGCTCCAAGGAGGGAGATTGCTAGTAAAGTGGCTGGAATGGCAAACCCGGGCACAGGCAGATGAGAAATGAGGTGCGTTTTAGAAACCTTTCCCCATCACACGGTGTACCATCTTCTGGGTATCTCATGCATGTTTACGATGTAGGAAGATGCCCTTCAACCTGGAGATTTGGGACCCATGCGATGGGTACCACGCAGTATTACTTTAAAGGGTCTGCGTTTGCTCACCCAACCTCACCAAACCTCTCAGCCGCAACAGTGTCCACCCTTATGTCTCATCCAGCTGTGGGTCTAGATATGGTCAATCCAGGTTGCATCACAGCCCCTGAACGCATTGTGTAAGAATTTCGCTCTCTTTCACTGTCTTTGTTTCATGGGTTTTTCAAAGTAATTTATTTTTATAATGGGGTTTAGCTGCTTTTCACTGCTGTGTTTATGCCGCTTTTTACCCACTTGACACACTAACAGAGAGATATCAATACATAGGTTTTAAGATTATTACTAGTCAGATATATTCTTGTGCGGTGAATAGGGCGTGTTGAGTCCAGTTCTCTGAGCAAGGAGTAGGTCTTGTCTATTACATATTGGGTTTATGGAACGGTATCTGAGCTAATTTGAAACCCTTGTTTTATGTATCACCCCACCTCACCTTTCCCGTTAAGCAGCCATAGTGTGTTTTCTGCATGTGTGACTCTGTTCTGTTTTGTAATTCAGTTCAAGTGTAACGGTTTTTACATTCCCTCTATCAGTGATACCTTATGAGAAGTGTCCTTTTCTGTGTGACTTACTTCACTTAGAATCGTCGTACCTAAATCCACTCATCATGCTGCTACTAGCCTTATGACATTGATTTCATGGCTGAGTGATATTCCTTTGTACATAAGGACCACAACTCTTTTATCCATTTTTCTCTTTCC
Organism: Balaenoptera borealis; assembly: GCF_965194805.1. Taxonomy (NCBI): domain Eukaryota; kingdom Metazoa; phylum Chordata; class Mammalia; order Artiodactyla; family Balaenopteridae; genus Balaenoptera; species Balaenoptera borealis. Next base: position 219,437 of record NW_028123713.1, on the reverse strand, counting down.
TGGGATATTGAAGGTGGAATGAAGTGGAGGTCCTTGTCAACAGAGCAGCCCTAAACTTTGGGGTGCTTGTGTCTTGCTGATTTTTCATTTTCCCAATTTATACCCCCATGAGTAGAAGTGCCCTATGCTCTCTAAGCTGTGTTTTTTAGATGTTTCAGGACTCACCGTACGCTTCTCCAGAGTGGCTGTTGGCAATTTACATCCCGCCCATCAGTGTAGCAAGGCTCCCATTTCTCCATGGCCTGTCCTGCATTTCTGGTTTTGACACTTTTTTCAGCATGGCCCTTTTAACCGATGGGAAGCGAGACTTCTTTGTAGCGCTGATTTGCCTTTCCAGGTTGCTTGGTTGGCCAAAAAGGGCGTATGCGTTTTTTCCTGAATATATTCGGGAAAAAACGCATACGCCCTTTTTGGCCAAGGGCATCATTGTCAACGTTTTGCCGCTTTTCATGTGCTTTAAAGGCGATTCGAATCTACCTCGTGAAATCTGTTTCCTGCAATTCTGCCTTGATTTCAAATCCTCTTCTTTGCCTTCCCTCAATATATTTGTCGACGAGAGTTATCATTTATAACTCTGCAGGTTTGTGAATTGCAGTGCCCTGAACCTCCATTTTACAACTCGCTTTTTAGGGAGCTGGCCGCAATAGCGCAGGATGGCTTCAGGCCCTGTTCTGGTTCCGGGGGGCAGGCTGAGCCTGTGGTTAATTCTTCTTCCTGATGGGAAAATAGAGTGACCTGTGCCTGTCCCAACACCAAGAGCTAGTCTCTCATTGGTTCCACGTCTTCCCGTTCATCCTCAGGACAAATTGCAACCTGTACGGAACAGGAGGTTAAAGGTGATGATGCTCCAAGTAGGGAGATTGCTAGTAAAGGGCTGGAATAGCGAATCCGGGCACAAGGAGATGAGAAATGAGGTGCGTTTTAGAAACCTTTCCACATCACACGGTGTACCATCTTCTGGGTTTCTCATGCATGTTTTCGATGTAGGAAGATGCCCTTGAACCTGGAGATATGGGACCCATGCGATGGGTACCATGCAGTATTACTTTAAAGGGTCTGCGTTTGCTCACCCAACCTCACCAAACCTCTCAGCCCCAAGAGTGTCCACCCTTATGTCTCATCCAGCTGTGGGTCTAGATATGGTCAATCCAGGTTGCATCACAGCCCGTGAACGCTTTGTGTAAGAATTTCTATCTCTTTCACTGTCTTTGTTTCATGGGTTTTTCAAAGTAATTTATTTTTATAATGGGGTTTAGCTGCTTTTCACTGCTGTGTTTATGCCGCTTTTTACCCACTTGACACACTAACAGAGAGATATCAATACATAGGTTTTAAGATTATTACTAGTCAGATATATTCTTGTGCGGTGAATAGGGCGTGTTGAGTCCAGTTCTCTGAGCAAGGAGTAGGTCTTGTCTATTACATATTGGGTTTATGGAACGGTATCTGAGCTAATTTGAAACCCTTGTTTTATGTATCACCCCACCTCACCTTTCCCGTTAAGCAGCCATAGTGTGTTTTCTGCATGTGTGACTCTGTTCTGTTTTGTAATTCAGTTCAAGTGTAACGGTTTTTACATTCCCTCTATCAGTGATACCTTATGAGAAGTGTCCTTTTCTGTGTGACTTATTTCACTTAGAATCGTCGTACCTAAATCCACTCATCATGCTGCTACTAGCCTTATGACAGTGATTTCATGGCTGAGTGATATTCCATTGTACATAAGGACCACAACTTCTTTATCCATTTTTCTCTTTCCTGGGATATTGAAGGTGGAATGAAGTGGAGGTCCTTGTCAACAGAGCAGCCCTAAACTTTGGGGTGCTTGTGTCTTGCTGATTTTTCATTTTCCCAATTTATACCCCCATGAGTGGAAGTGCCCTATGCTCTCTAAGCTGTGTTTTTTAGATGTTTCAGGACACACCGTACTCTTCTCCAGAGTGGCTGTTGGCAATTTACATCCCGCCCATCAGTGTAGCAAGGCTCCCATTTCTCCATGGCCTGTCCTGCATTTCTGGTTTTGACACTTTTTTCAGCATGGCCCTTTTAACCGATGGGAAGCGAGACTTCTTTGTAGCGCTGATTTGCCTTTCCAGGTTGCTTGGTTGGCCAAAAAGGGCGTATGCGTTTTTTCCTGAATATATTCAGGAAAAAACGCATACGCCCTTTTTGGCCAAGGGCATCATTGTCAACGTTTTGCCGCTTTTCATGTGCTTTAAAGGCGATTCGAATCTACCTCCTGAAATCTGTTTCCTGCAATTCTGCCTTGATTTCAAATCCTCTTCTTTGCCTTCCCTCAATATATTTGTGGACGAGAGTTATCATTTATAACTCTGCAGGTTTGTGAATTGCAGTGCCCTGAACCTCCATTTTACAACTCGCGTTTTTGGGAGCTGGCCGCAAAAGCGCAGGATGGCTTCAGGCCCTGTTCTTGATCCGGGGGGCAGGCGGAGCCTGTGGTTAATTCTTCTTCCTGATGGGAAAATAGAGTGACCTGTGCCTGTCCCAACACCAAGAGCTAGTCTCTCATTGGTTCCACGTCTTCCCGTTCATCCTCAGGACAAATTGCAACCTGTACGGAACAGGAGGTTAAAGGTGATGATGCTCCAAGGAGGGAGATTGCTAGTAAAGTGGCTGGAATGGCAAACCCGGGCACAGGCAGATGAGAAATGAGGTGCGTTTTAGAAACCTTTCCCCATCACACGGTGTACCATCTTCTGGGTATCTCATGCATGTTTACGATGTAGGAAGATGCCCTTCAACCTGGAGATTTGGGACCCATGCGATGGGTACCACGCAGTATTACTTTAAAGGGTCTGCGTTTGCTCACCCAACCTCACCAAACCTCTCAGCCGCAACAGTGTCCACCCTTATGTCTCATCCAGCTGTGGGTCTAGATATGGTCAATCCAGGTTGCATCACAGCCCCTGAACGCATTGTGTAAGAATTTCGCTCTCTTTCACTGTCTTTGTTTCATGGGTTTTTCAAAGTAATTTATTTTTATAATGGGGTTTAGCTGCTTTTCACTGCTGTGTTTATGCCGCTTTTTACCCACTTGACACACTAACAGAGAGATATCAATACATAGGTTTTAAGATTATTACTAGTCAGATATATTCTTGTGCGGTGAATAGGGCGTGTTGAGTCCAGTTCTCTGAGCAAGGAGTAGGTCTTGTCTATTACATATTGGGTTTATGGAACGGTATCTGAGCTAATTTGAAACCCTTGTTTTATGTATCACCCCACCTCACCTTTCCCGTTAAGCAGCCATAGTGTGTTTTCTGCATGTGTGACTCTGTTCTGTTTTGTAATTCAGTTCAAGTGTAACGGTTTTTACATTCCCTCTATCAGTGATACCTTATGAGAAGTGTCCTTTTCTGTGTGACTTACTTCACTTAGAATCGTCGTACCTAAATCCACTCATCATGCTGCTACTAGCCTTATGACATTGATTTCATGGCTGAGTGATATTCCTTTGTACATAAGGACCACAACTCTTTTATCCATTTTTCTCTTTCCTGGGATATTGAAGGTGGAATGAAGTGGAGGTCCTTGTCAACAGAGCAGCCCTAAACTTTGGGGTGCTTGTGTCTTGCTGATTTTTCATTTTCCCAATTTATACCCCCATGAGTAGAAGTGCCCTATGCTCTCTAAGCTGTGTTTTTTAGATGTTTCAGGACTCACCGTACGCTTCTCCAGAGTGGCTGTTGGCAATTTACATCCCGCCCATCAGTGTAGCAAGGCTCCCATTTCTCCATGGCCTGTCCTGCATTTCTGGTTTTGACACTTTTTTCAGCATGGCCCTTTTAACCGATGGGAAGCGAGACTTCTTTGTAGCGCTGATTTGCCTTTCCAGGTTGCTTGGTTGGCCAAAAAGGGCGTATGCGTTTTTTCCTGAATATATTCGGGAAAAAACGCATACGCCCTTTTTGGCCAAGGGCATCATTGTCAACGTTTTGCCGCTTTTCATGTGCTTTAAAGGCGATTCGAATCTACCTCGTGAAATCTGTTTCCTGCAATTCTGCCTTGATTTCAAATCCTCTTCTTTGCCTTCCCTCAATATATTTGTCGACGAGAGTTATCATTTATAACTCTGCAGGTTTGTGAATTGCAGTGCCCTGAACCTCCATTTTACAACTCGCTTTTTAGGGAGCTGGCCGCAATAGCGCAGGATGGCTTCAGGCCCTGTTCTGGTTCCGGGGGGCAGGCTGAGCCTGTGGTTAATTCTTCTTCCTGATGGGAAAATAGAGTGACCTGTGCCTGTCCCAACACCAAGAGCTAGTCTCTCATTGGTTCCACGTCTTCCCGTTCATCCTCAGGACAAATTGCAACCTGTACGGAACAGGAGGTTAAAGGTGATGATGCTCCAAGGAGGGAGATTGCTAGTAAAGTGGCTGGAATGGCAAACCCGGGCACAGGCAGATGAGAAATGAGGTGCGTTTTAGAAACCTTTCCCCATCACACGGTGTACCATCTTCTGGGTATCACATGCATGTTTACGATGTAGGAAGATGCCCTTCAACCTGGAGATTTGGGACCCATGCGATGGGTACCACGCAGTATTACTTTAAAGGGTCTGCGTTTGCTCACCCAACCTCACCAAACCTCTCAGCCGCAACAGTGTCCACCCTTATGTCTCATCCAGCTGTGGGTCTAGATATGGTCAATCCAGGTTGCATCACAGTCCCTGAACGCATTGTGTAAGAATTTCTCTCTCTTTCACTGTCTTTGTTTCATGGGTTTTTCAAAGTAATTTATTTTTATAATGGGGTTTAGCTGCTTTTCACTGCTGTGTTTATGCCGCTTTTTACCCACTTGACACACTAACAGAGAGATATCAATACATAGGTTTTAAGATTATTACTAGTCAGATATATTCTTGTGCGGTGAATAGGGCGTGTTGAGTCCAGTTCTCTGAGCAAGGAGTAGGTCTTGTCTATTACATATTGGGTTTATGGAACGGTATCTGAGCTAATTTGAAACCCTTGTTTTATGTATCACCCCACCTCACCTTTCCCGTTAAGCAGCCATAGTGTGTTTTCTGCATGTGTGACTCTGTTCTGTTTTGTAATTCAGTTCAAGTGTAACGGTTTTTACATTCCCTCTATCAGTGATACCTTATGAGAAGTGTCCTTTTCTGTGTGACTTATTTCACTTAGAATCGTCGTACCTAAATCCACTCATCATGCTGCTACTAGCCTTATGACATTGATTTCATGGCTGAGTGATATTCCATTGTACATAAGGACCACAACTTCTTTATCCATTTTTCTCTTTCCTGCGATATTGAAGGTGGAATGAAGTGGAGGTCCTTGTCAACAGAGCAGCCCTAAACTTTGGGGTGCTTGTGTCTTGCTGATTTTTCATTTTCCCAATTTATACCCCCATGAGTGGAAGTGCCCTATGCTCTCTAAGCTGTGTTTTTTAGATGTTTCAGGACACACCGTACTCTTCTCCAGAGTGGCTGTTGGCAATTTACATCCCGCCCATCAGTGTAGCAAGGCTCCCATTTCTCCATGGCCTGTCCTGCATTTCTGGTTTTGACACTTTTTTCAGCATGGCCCTTTTAACCGATGGGAAGCGAGACTTCTTTGTAGCGCTGATTTGCCTTTCCAGGTTGCTTGGTTGGCCAAAAAGGGCGTATGCGTTTTTTCCTGAATATATTCAGGAAAAAACGCATACGCCCTTTTTGGCCAAGGGCATCATTGTCAACGTTTTGCCGCTTTTCATGTGCTTTAAAGGCGATTCGAATCTACCTCCTGAAATCTGTTTCCTGCAATTCTGCCTTGATTTCAAATCCTCTTCTTTGCCTTCCCTCAATATATTTGTGGACGAGAGTTATCATTTATAACTCTGCAGGTTTGTGAATTGCAGTGCCCTGAACCTCCATTTTACAACTCGCGTTTTTGGGAGATGGCCGCAAAAGCGCAGGATGGCTTCAGGCCCTGTTCTTGATCCGGGGGGCAGGCGGAGCCTGTGGTTAATTCTTCTTCCTGATGGGAAAATAGAGTGACCTGTGCCTGTCCCAACACCAAGAGCTAGTCTCTCATTGGTTCCACGTCTTCCCGTTCATCCTCAGGACAAATTGCAACCTGTACGGAACAGGAGGTTAAAGGTGATGATGCTCCAAGGAGGGAGATTGCTAGTAAAGTGGCTGGAATGGCAAACCCGGGCACAGGCAGATGAGAAATGAGGTGCGTTTTAGAAACCTTTCCCCATCACACGGTGTACCATCTTCTGGGTATCTCATGCATGTTTACGATGTAGGAAGATGCCCTTCAACCTGGAGATTTGGGACCCATGCGATGGGTACCACGCAGTATTACTTTAAAGGGTCTGCGTTTGCTCACCCAACCTCACCAAACCTCTCAGCCGCAACAGTGTCCACCCTTAGGTCTCATCCAGCTGTGGGTCTAGATATGGTCAATCCAGGTTGCATCACAGTCCCTGAACGCATTGTGTAAGAATTTCTCTCTCTTTCACTGTCTTTGTTTCATGGGTTTTTCAAAGTAATTTATTTTTATAATGGGGTTTAGCTGCTTTTCACTGCTGTGTTTATGCCGCTTTTTACCCACTTGACACACTAACAGAGAGATATCAATACATAGGTTTTAAGATTATTACTAGTCAGATATATTCTTGTGCGGTGAATAGGGCGTGTTGAGTCCAGTTCTCTGAGCAAGGAGTAGGTCTTGTCTATTACATATTGGGTTTATGGAACGGTATCTGAGCTAATTTGAAACCCTTGTTTTATGTATCACCCCACCTCACCTTTCCCGTTAAGCAGCCATAGTGTGTTTTCTGCATGTGTGACTCTGTTCTGTTTTGTAATTCAGTTCAAGTGTAACGGTTTTTACATTCCCTCTATCAGTGATACCTTATGAGAAGTGTCCTTTTCTGTGTGACTTATTTCACTTAGAATCGTCGTACCTAAATCCACTCATCATGCTGCTACTAGCCTTATGACATTGATTTCATGGCTGAGTGATATTCCATTGTACTTAAGGACCACAACTTCTTTATCCATTTTTCTCTTTCCTGGGATATTGAAGGTGGAATGAAGTGGAGGTCCTTGTCAACAGAGCAGCCCTAAACTTTGGGGTGCTTGTGTCTTGTTGATTTTTCATTTTCCCAATTTATACCCCCATGAGTGGAAGTGCCCTATGCTCTCTAAGCTGTGTTTTTTAGATGTTTCAGGACACACCGTACTCTTCTCCAGAGTGGCTGTTGGCAATTTACATCCCGCCCATCAGTGTAGCAAGGCTCCCATTTCTCCATGGCCTGTCCTGCATTTCTGGTTTTGACACTTTTTTCAGCATGGCCCTTTTAACCGATGGGAAGCGAGACTTCTTTGTAGCGCTGATTTGCCTTTCCAGGTTGCTTGGTTGGCCAAAAAGGGCGTATGCGTTTTTTCCTGAATATATTCAGGAAAAAACGCATACGCCCTTTTTGGCCAAGGGCATCATTGTCAACGTTTTGCCGCTTTTCATGTGCTTTAAAGGCGATTCGAATCTACCTCCTGAAATCTGTTTCCTGCAATTCTGCCTTGATTTCAAATCCTCTTCTTTGCCTTCCCTCAATATATTTGTGGACGAGAGTTATCATTTATAACTCTGCAGGTTTGTGAATTGCAGTGCCCTGAACCTCCATTTTACAACTCGCGTTTTTGGGAGATGGCCGCAAAAGCGCAGGATGGCTTCAGGCCCTGTTCTTGATCCGGGGGGCAGGCGGAGCCTGTGGTTAATTCTTCTTCCTGATGGGAAAATAGAGTGACCTGTGCCTGTCCCAACACCAAGAGCTAGTCTCTCATTGGTTCCACGTCTTCCCGTTCATCCTCAGGACAAATTGCAACCTGTACGGAACAGGAGGTTAAAGGTGATGATGCTCCAAGGAGGGAGATTGCTAGTAAAGTGGCTGGAATGGCAAACCCGGGCACAGGCAGATGAGAAATGAGGTGCGTTTTAGAAACCTTTCCCCATCACACGGTGTACCATCTTCTGGGTATCTCATGCATGTTTACGATGTAGGAAGATGCCCTTCAACCTGGAGATTTGGGACCCATGCGATGGGTACCACGCAGTATTACTTTAAAGGGTCTGCGTTTGCTCACCCAACCTCACCAAACCTCTCAGCCGCAACAGTGTCCACCCTTATGTCTCATCCAGCTGTGGGTCTAGATATGGTCAATCCAGGTTGCATCACAGCCCCTGAACGCATTGTGTAAGAATTTCTCTCTCTTTCACTGTCTTTGTTTCATGGGTTTTTCAAAGTAATTTATTTTTATAATGGGGTTTAGCTGCTTTTCACTGCTGTGTTTATGCCGCTTTTTACCCACTTGACACACTAACAGAGAGATATCAATACATAGGTTTTAAGATTATTACTAGTCAGATATATTCTTGTGCGGTGAATAGGGCGTGTTGAGTCCAGTTCTCTGAGCAAGGAGTAGGTCTTGTCTATTACATATTGGGTTTATGGAACGGTATCTGAGCTAATTTGAAACCCTTGTTTTATGTATCACCCCACCTCACCTTTCCCGTTAAGCAGCCATAGTGTGTTTTCTGCATGTGTGACTCTGTTCTGTTTTGTAATTCAGTTCAAGTGTAACGGTTTTTACATTCCCTCTATCAGTGATACCTTATGAGAAGTGTCCTTTTCTGTGTGACTTATTTCACTTAGAATCGTCGTACCTAAATCCACTCATCATGCTGCTACTAGCCTTATGACATTGATTTCATGGCTGAGTGATATTCCATTGTACATAAGGACCACAACTTCTTTATCCATTTTTCTCTTTCCTGGGATATTGAAGGTGGAATGAAGTGGAGGTCCTTGTCAACTGAGCAGCCCTAAACTTTGGGGTGCTTGTGTCTTGCTGATTTTTCATTTTCCCAATTTATAACCCCATGAGTGGAAGTGCCCTATGCTCTCTAAGCTTTGTTTTTTAGATGTTTCAGGACTCACCGTACGCTTCTCCAGAGTGGCTGTTGGCAATTTACATCCCGCCCATCAGTGTAGCAAGGCTCCCATTTCTCCATGGCCTGTCCTGCATTTCTGGTTTTGACACTTTTTTCAGCATGGCCTTTTTAACCGAAGGGAAGCGAGACATCTTTGTAGCGCTGATTTGCCTTTCCAGGTTGCTTGGTTGGCCAAAAAGGGCGTATGCGTTTTTTCCTGAATATATTCAGGAAAAAACGCATACGCCCTTTTTGGCCAAGGGCATCATTGTCAACGTTTTTCCGCTTTTCATGTGCTTTAAAGGCGATTCGAATCTACCTCCTGAAATCTGTTTCCTGCAATTCTGCCTTGATTTCAAATCCTCTTCTTTGCCTTCCCTCAATATATTTGTGGACGAGAGTTATCATTTATAACTCTGCAGGTTTGTGAATTGCAGTGCCCTGAACCTCCATTTTACAACTCGCTTTTTAGGGAGCTGGCCGCAATAGCGCAGGATGGCGTCAGGCCCTGTTCTGGTTCCGGGGGGCAGGCTGAGCCTGTGGTTAATTCTTCTTCCTGATGGGAAAATAGAGTGACCTGTGCCTGTCCCAACACCAAGAGCTAGTCTCTCATTGGTTCCACGTCTTCCCGTTCATCCTCAGGACAAATTGCAACCTGTACGGAACAGGAGGTTAAAGGTGATGATGCTCCAAGTAGGGAGATTGCTAGTAAAGGGCTGGAATAGCGAATCCGGGCACAAGGAGATGAGAAATGAGGTGCGTTTTAGAAACCTTTCCACATCACACGGTGTACCATCTTCTGGGTTTCTCATGCATGTTTTCGATGTAGGAAGATGCCCTTGAACCTGGAGATATGGGACCCATGCGATGGGTACCATGCAGTATTACTTTAAAGGGTCTGCGTTTGCTCACCCAACCTCACCAAACCTCTCAGCCCCAAGAGTGTCCACCCTTATGTCTCATCCAGCTGTGGGTCTAGATATGGTCAATCCAGGTTGCATCACAGCCCGTGAACGCATTGTGTAAGAATTTCTATCTCTTTCACTGTCTTTGTTTCATGGGTTTTTCAAAGTAATTTATTTTTATAATGGGGTTTAGCTGCTTTTCACTGCTGTGTTTATGCCGCTTTACACCCACTTGACACACTAACAGAGAGATATCAATACATAGGTTTTAAGATTATTACTAGTCAGATATATTCTTGTGCGGTGAATAGGGCGTGTTGAGTCCAGTTCTCTGAGCAAGGAGTAGGTCTTGTCTATTACATATTGGGTTTATGGAACGGTATCTGAGCTAATTTGAAACCCTTGTTTTATGTATCACCCCACCTCACCTTTCCCGTTAAGCAGCCATAGTGTGTTTTCTGCATGTGTGACTCTGTTCTGTTTTGTAATTCAGTTCAAGTGTAACGGTTTTTACATTCCCTCTATCAGTGATACCTTATGAGAAGTGTCCTTTTCTGTGTGACTTATTTCACTTAGAATCGTCGTACCTAAATCCACTCATCATGCTGCTACTAGCCTTATGACATTGATTTCACGGCTGAGTGATATTCCATTGTACATAAGGACCACAACTTCTTTATCCATTTTTCTCTTTCCTGGGATATTGAAGGTGGAATGAAGTGGAGGTCCTTGTCAACAGAGCAGCCCTAAACTTTGGGGTGCTTGTGTCTTGCTGATTTTTAATTTTCCCAATTTATAACCCCATGAGTGGAAGTGCCCTATGCTCTCTAAGCTTTGCTTTTTAGACGTTTCAGGACTCACCGTACACTTCTCCAGAGTGGCTGTTGACAATTTACATCCCGCCCATCAGTGTAGCAAGGCTCCCATTTCTCCATGGCCTGTCCTGCATTTCTGGTTTTGACACTTTTTTCAGCATGGCCCTTTTGACTGATGGGAAGCGAGACTTCTTTGTAGCGCTGATTTGCCTTTCCAGGTTGCTTGGTTGGCCAAAAAGGGCGTATGCGTTTTTTCCTGAATATATTCAGGAAAAAACGCATACGCCCTTTTTGGCCAAGGGCATCATTGTCAACGTTTTGCCGCTTTTCATGTGCTTTAAAGGCGATTCGAATCTACCTCCTGAAATCTGTTTCCTGCAATTCTGCCTTGATTTCAAATCCTCTTCTTTGCCTTCCCTCAATATATTTGTGGACGAGAGTTATCATTTATAACTCTGCAGGTTTGTGAATTGCAGTGCCCTGAACCTCCATTTTACAACTCGCGTTTTTGGGAGATGGCCGCAAAAGCGCAGGATGGCTTCAGGCCCTGTTCTTGATCCGGGGGGCAGGCGGAGCCTGTGGTTAATTCTTCTTCCTGATGGGAAAATAGAGTGACCTGTGCCTGTCCCAACACCAAGAGCTAGTCTCTCATTGGTTCCACGTCTTCCCGTTCATCCTCAGGACAAATTGCAACCTGTACGGAACAGGAGGTTAAAGGTGATGATGCTCCAAGGAGGGAGATTGCTAGTAAAGTGGCTGGAATGGCAAACCCGGGCACAGGCAGATGAGAAATGAGGTGCGTTTTAGAAACCTTTCCCCATCACACGGTGTACCATCTTCTGGGTATCTCATGCATGTTTACGATGTAGGAAGATGCCCTTCAACCTGGAGATTTGGGACCCATGCGATGGGTACCACGCAGTATTACTTTAAAGGGTCTGCGTTTGCTCACCCAACCTCACCAAACCTCTCAGCCGCAACAGTGTCCACCCTTATGTCTCATCCAGCTGTGGGTCTAGATATGGTCAATCCAGGTTGCATCACAGCCCCTGAACGCATTGTGTAAGAATTTCTCTCTCTTTCACTGTCTTTGTTTCATGGGTTTTTCAAAGTAATTTATTTTTATAATGGGGTTTAGCTGCTTTTCACTGCTGTGTTTATGCCGCTTTTTACCCACTTGACACACTAACAGAGAGATATCAATACATAGGTTTTAAGATTATTACTAGTCAGATATATTCTTGTGCGGTGAATAGGGCGTGTTGAGTCCAGTTCTCTGAGCAAGGAGTAGGTCTTGTCTATTACATATTGGGTTTATGGAACGGTATCTGAGCTAATTTGAAACCCTTGTTTTATGTATCACCCCACCTCACCTTTCCCGTTAAGCAGCCATAGTGTGTTTTCTGCATGTGTGACTCTGTTCTGTTTTGTAATTCAGTTCAAGTGTAACGGTTTTTACATTCCCTCTATCAGTGATACCTTATGAGAAGTGTCCTTTTCTGTGTGACTTATTTCACTTAGAATCGTCGTACCTAAATCCACTCATCATGCTGCTACTAGCCTTATGACATTGATTTCATGGCTGAGTGATATTCCATTGTACATAAGGACCACAACTTCTTTATCCATTTTTCTCTTTCCTGGGATATTGAAGGTGGAATGAAGTGGAGGTCCTTGTCAACAGAGCAGCCCTAAACTTTGGGGTGCTTGTGTCTTGCTGATTTTTAATTTTCCCAATTTATAACCCCATGAGTGGAAGTGCCCTATGCTCTCTAAGCTTTGTTTTTTAGATGTTTCAGGACTCACCGTACGCTCTCCAGAGTGGCTGTTGGCAATTTACATCCCGCCCATCAGTGTAGGAAGGCTCCCATTTCTCCATGGCCTGTCCTGCATTTCTGGTTTTGACACTTTTTTCAGCATGGCCTTTTTAACCGATGGGAAGCGAGACATCTTTGTAGCGCTGATTTGCCTTTCCAGGTTGCTTGGTTGGCCAAAAAGGGCGTATGCGTTTTTTCCTGAATATATTCAGGAAAAAACGCATACGCCCTTTTTGGCCAAGGGCATCATTGTCAACGTTTTTCCGCTTTTCATGTGCTTTAAAGGCGATTCGAATCTACCTCCTGAAATCTGTTTCCTGCAATTCTGCCTTGATTTCAAATCCTCTTCTTTGCCTTCCCTCAATATATTTGTGGACGAGAGTTATCATTTATAACTCTGCAGGTTTGTGAATTGCAGTGCCCTGAACCTCCATTTTACAACTCGCTTTTTAGGGAGCTGGCCGCAATAGCGCAGGATGGCTTCAGGCCCTGTTCTGGTTCCGGGGGGCAGGCTGAGCCTGTGGTTAATTCTTCTTCCTGATGGGAAAATAGAGTGACCTGTGCCTGTCCCAACACCAAGAGCTAGTCTCTCATTGGTTCCACGTCTTCCCGTTCATCCTCAGGACAAATTGCAACCTGTACGGAACAGGAGGTTAAAGGTGATGATGCTCCAAGTAGGGAGATTGCTAGTAAAGGGCTGGAATAGCGAATCCGGGCACAAGGAGATGAGAAATGAGGTGCGTTTTAGAAACCTTTCCACATCACACGGTGTACCATCTTCTGGGTTTCTCATGCATGTTTTCGATGTAGGAAGATGCCCTTGAACCTGGAGATATGGGACCCATGCGATGGGTACCATGCAGTATTACTTTAAAGGGTCTGCGTTTGCTCACCCAACCTCACCAAACCTCTCAGCCCCAAGAGTGTCCACCCTTATGTCTCATCCAGCTGTGGGTCTAGATATGGTCAATCCAGGTTGCATCACAGCCCGTGAACGCATTGTGTAAGAATTTCTATCTCTTTCACTGTCTTTGTTTCATGGGTTTTTCAAAATAATTTATTTTTATAATGGGGTTTAGCTGCTTTTCACTGCTGTGTTTATGCCGCTTTACACCCACTTGACACACTAACAGAGAGATATCAATACATAGGTTTTAAGATTATTACTAGTCAGATATATTCTTGTGCGGTGAATAGGGCGTGTTGAGTCCAGTTCTCTGAGCAAGGAGTAGGTCTTGTCTATTACATATTGGGTTTATGGAACGGTATCTGAGCTAATTTGAAACCCTTGTTTTATGTATCACCCCACCTCACCTTTCCCGTTAAGCAGCCATAGTGTGTTTTCTGCATGTGTGACTCTGTTCTGTTTTGTAATTCAGTTCAAGTGTAACGGTTTTTACATTCCCTCTATCAGTGATACCTTATGAGAAGTGTCCTTTTCTGTGTGACTTATTTCACTTAGAATCGTCGTACCTAAATCCACTCATCATGCTGCTACTAGCCTTATGACATTGATTTCACGGCTGAGTGATATTCCATTGTACATAAGGACCACAACTTCTTTATCCATATTTCTCTTTCCTGGGATATTGAAGGTGGAATGAAGTGGAGGTCCTTGTCAACAGAGCAGCCCTAAACTTTGGGGTGCTTGTGTCTTGCTGATTTTTAATTTTCCCAATTTATAACCCCATGAGTGGAAGTGCCCTATGCTCTCTAAGCTTTGCTTTTTAGACGTTTCAGGACTCACCGTACACTTCTCCAGAGTGGCTGTTGACAATTTACATCCCGCCCATCAGTGTAGCAAGGCTCCCATTTCTCCATGGCCTGTCCTGCATTTCTGGTTTTGACACTTTTTTCAGCATGGCCCTTTTGACCGATGGGAAGCGAGACTTCTTTGTAGCGCTGATTTGCCTTTCCAGGTTGCTTGGTTGGCCAAAAAGGGCGTATGCGTTTTTTCCTGAATATATTCAGGAAAAAACGCATACGACCTTTTTGGCCAAGGGCATCATTGTCAACGTTTTGCCGCTTTTCATGTGCTTTAAAGGCGATTCGAATCTACCTCCTGAAATCTGTTTCCTGCAATTCTGCCTTGATTTCAAATCCTCTTCTTTGCCTTCCCTCAATATATTTGTGGACGAGAGGTATCATTTATAACTCTGCAGGTTTGTGAATTGCAGTGCCCTGAACCTCCATTTTACAACTCGCGTTTTTGGGAGATGGCCGCAAAAGCGCAGGATGGCTTCAGGCCCTGTTCTGGTTCCGGGGGGCAGGCTGAGCCTGTGGTTAATTCTTCTTCCTGATGGGAAAATAGAGTGACCTCTGCGTGTCCCAACACCAAGAGCTAGTCTCTCATTGGTTCCACGTCTTCCCGTTCATCCTCAGGACAAATTGCAACCTGTACGGAACAGGAGGTTAAAGGTGATGATGCTCCAAGGAGGGAGATTGCTAGTAAAGTGGCTGGAATGGCGAACCCGAGCACAAGGAGATGAGAAATGAGGTGCGTTTTAGAAACCTTTCCCCATCACACGGTGTACCATCTTCTGGGTTTCTCATGCATGTTTTCGATGGAGGAAGATGCCCTTGAACCTGGAGATTTGGGACCCATGCGATGGGTACCACGCAGTATTACTTTAAAGGGTCTGCGTTTGCTCACCCAACCTCACCAAACCTCTCAGCCTCAAGAGTGTCCACCCTTATGTCTCATCCAGCTGTGGGTCTAGATATGGTCAATCCAGGTTGGATCACAGCCCCTGAACGCATTGTGTAAGAATTTCGCTCTCTTTCACTGTCTTTGTTTCATGGGTTTTTCAAAGTAATTTATTTTTATAATGGGGTTTAGCTGCTTTTCACTGCTGTGTTTATGCCGCTTTTTACCCACTTGACACACTAACAGAGAGATATCAATACATAGGTTTTAAGATTATTACTAGTCAGATATATTCTTGTGCGGTGAATAGGGCGTGTTGAGTCCAGTTCTCTGAGCAAGGAGTAGGTCTTGTCTATTACATATTGGGTTTATGGAACGGTATCTGAGCTAATTTGAATCCCTTGTTTTATGTATCACCCCACCTCACCTTTCCCGTTAAGCAGCCATAGTGTGTTTTCTGCATGTGTGACTCTGTTCTGTTTTCTGATTCAGTTCAAGTGTAACGGTTTTTACATTCCCTCTATCAGTGATACCTTATGAGAAGTGTCGTTTTCTGTGTGACTTATTTCACTTAGAATCGTCGTACCTAAATCCACTCATCATGCTGCTACTAGTCTTATGACATTGATTTCACGGCTGAGTGATATTCCATTGTACATAAGGACCACAACTTCTTTATCCATTTTTCTCTTTCCTTGGATATTTAAGGTGGAATGAAGTGGAGGTCCTTGTCAACAGAGCAGCCCTAAACTTTGGGGTGCTTGTGTCTTGCTGATTTTTCATTTTCCCAATTTATACCCCCATGAGTGGAAGTGCCCTATGCTCTCTAAGCTTTGCTTTTTAGACGTTTCAGGACTCACCGTACACTTCTCCAGAGTGGCTGTTGGCAATTTACATCCCGCCCATCAGTGTAGCAAGGCTCCCATTTCTCCATGGCCTGTCCTGCATTTCTGGTTTTGACACTTTTTTCAGCATGGCCCTTTTGACCGATGGGAAGCGAGACATCTTTGTAGCGCTGATTTGCCTTTCCAGGTTGCTTGGTTGGCCAAAAAGGGCGTATGCGTTTTTTCCTGAATATATTCAGGAAAAAACGCATACGCCCTTTTTGGCCAAGGGCATCATTGTCAACGTTTTGCCGCTTTTCATGTGCTTTAAAGGCGATTCGAATCTACCTCCTGAAATCTGTTTCCTGCAATTCTGCCTTGATTTCAAATCCTCTTCTTTGCCTTCCCTCAATATATTTGTGGATGAGAGTTATCATTTATAACTCTGCAGGTTTGTGAATTGCAGTGCCCTGAACCTCCATTTTACAACTCGTTTTTTAGGGAGCTGGCCGCAAAAGCGCAGGATGGCTTCAGCCCCTGTTCTGGTTCCGGGGGGCAGGCTGAGCCTGTGGTTAATTCTTCTTCCTGATGGGAAAATAGAGTGACCTGTGCCTGTCCCAACACCAAGAGCTAGTCTTTCATTGGTTCCACGTCTTCCTGTTCATCCTCAGTACAAATTGCAACCTGTACGGAACAGGAGGTTAAAGGTGCTGATGCTCCAAGGAGGGAGATTGCTAGTAAAGTGGCTGGAATGGCGAACCCGGGCACAAGCAAATGAGAAATGAGTTGCGTTTTAGAAACCTTTCCCCATCACACGGTGTACCATCTTCTGGGTATCTCATGCATGTTTTCGATGTAGGAAGATGCCCTTGAACCTGGCGATTTGGGACCCATGCGATGGGTACCACGCAGTATTACTTTAAAGGGTCTGCGTTTGCTCACCCAACCTCACCAAACCTCTCAGCCCCAAGAGTGTCCACCCTTATGTCTCATCCAGCTGTGGGTCTAGATATGGTCAATCCAGGTTGCATCACAGCCCCTGAACGCATTGTGTAAGAATTTCTATCTCTTTCACTGTCTTTGTTTCATGGGTTTTTCAAAGTAATTTATTTTTATAATGGGGTTTAGCTGCTTTTCACTGCTTTGTTTATGCCGCTTTACACCTACTTGACACACTAACAGAGAGATATCAATACATAAGTTTTAAGATTATTACTAGTCAGATATATTCTTGTGCGGTGAATAGGGCGTGTTGAGTCCAGTTCTCTGAGCAAGGAGTAGGTCTTGTCTATTACATATTGGTTTTATGGAACGGTATCTGAGCTAATTTGAAACCCTTGTTTTATGTATCACCCCACCTCACCTTTCCCGTTAAGCAGCCATAGTGTG
Source organism: Balaenoptera borealis (assembly GCF_965194805.1). Lineage (NCBI taxonomy): Eukaryota > Metazoa > Chordata > Mammalia > Artiodactyla > Balaenopteridae > Balaenoptera > Balaenoptera borealis. The sequence goes on along the minus strand of NW_028123713.1, from coordinate 202,083 downwards.
TTTTCTGCATGTGTGACTCTGTTCTGTTTTGTAATTCAGTTCAAGTGTAACGGTTTTTACATTCCCTCTATCAGTGATACCTTATGAGAAGTGTCCTTTTCTGTGTGACTTATTTCACTTAGAGTCGTTGTACCTAAATCCACTCATCATGCTGCTACTAGCCTTATGACATTGATTTCACGGCTGAGTGATATTCCATTGTACATAAGGACCACAACTTCTTTATCCATTTTTCTCTTTCCTGGGATATTGAAGGTGGAATGAAGTGGAGGTCCTTGTCAACAGAGCAGCCCTAAACTTTGGGGTGCTTGTGTCTTGCTGATTTTTCATTTTCCCAATTTATACCCCCATGAGTGGAAGTGCCCTATGCTCTCTAAGCTTTGCTTTTTAGACGTTTCAGGACTCACCGTACACTTCTCCAGAGTGGCTGTTGGCAATTTACATCCCGCCCATCAGTGTAGCAAGGCTCCCATTTCTCCATGGCCTGTCCTGCATTTCTGGTTTTGACACTTTTTTCAGCATGGCCCTTTTAACCGATGGGAAGCGAAACTTCTTTGTAGCGCTGATTTGCCTTTCCAGGTTGCTTGGTTGGCCAAAAAGGGCGTATGCGTTTTTTCTTGAATATATTCAGGAAAAAACGCATACGCCCTTTTTGGCCAAGGGCATCATTGTCAACGTTTTGCCGCTTTTCATGTGCTTTAAAGGCGATTCGAATCTACCTCCTGAAATCTGTTTCCTGCAATTCTGCCTTGATTTCAAATCCTCTTCTTTGCCTTCCCTCAATATATTTGTGGATGAGAGTTATCATTTATAACTCTGCAGGTTTGTGAATTGCAGTGCCCTGAACCTCCATTTTACAACTCGCTTTTTAGGGAGCTGGCCGCAAAAGCGCAGGATGGCTTCAGGTCCTGTTCGGGTTCCGGGGGGCAGGCTGAGCCTGTGGTTAATTCTTCTTCCTGATGGGAAAATAGAGTGACCTGTGCCTGTCCCAACACCAAGAGCTAGTCTTTCATTGGTTCCACGTCTTCCCGTTCATCCTCAGTACAAATTGCAACCTGTACGGAACAGGAGGTTAAAGGTGCTGATGCTCCAAGGAGGGAGATTGCTAGTAAAGTGGCTGGAATGGCGAACCCGGGCACAAGCAGATGAGAAATGAGGTGCGTTTTAGAAACCTTTCCCCATCACACAGTGTACCATCTTCTGGGTATCTCATGCATGTTTTCGATGTAGGAAGATGCCCTTGAACCTGGAGATTTGGGACCCATGCGATGGGTACCACGCAGTATTACTTTAAAGGGTCTGCGTTTGCTCACCCAACCTCACCAAACCTCTCAGCCGCAACAGTGTCCACCCTTATGTCTCATCCAGCTGTGGGTCTAGATATGGTCAATCCAGGTTGCATCACAGCCCCTGAACGCATTGTGTAAGAATTTCTCTCTCTTTCACTGTCTTTGTTTCATGGGTTTTTCAAAGTAATTTATTTTTATAATGGGGTTTAGCTGCTTTTCACTACTGTGTTTATGCCGCTTTTTACCCACTTGACACACTAACAGAGAGATATCAATACATAGGTTTTAAGATTATTACTAGTCAGATATATTCTTGTGCGGTGAATAGGGCGTGTTGAGTCCAGTTCTCTGAGCAAGGAGTAGGTCTTGTCTATTACATATTGGGTTTATGGAACGGTATCTGAGCTAATTTGAAACCCTTGTTTTATGTATCACCCCACCTCACCTTTCCCGTTAAGCAGCCACAGTGTGTTTTCTGCATGTGTGACTCTGTTCTGTTTTGTAATTCAGTTCAAGTGTAACGGTTTTTACATTCCCTCTATAAGTGATACCTTATGAGAAGTGTCCTTTTCTGGTGACTTATTTCACTTAGAGTCGTCGTACCTAAATCCACTCATCATGCTGCTACTAGCCTTATGACATTGATTTCACGGCAGAGTGATATTCCATTGTACATAAGGACCACAACTTCTTTATCCAGTTTTCTCTTTCCTGGGATATTGAAGGTGGAATGAAGTGGAGGTCCTTGTCAAGAGAGCAGCCCTAAACTTTGGGGTGCTTGTGTCTTGCTGATTTTTCATTTTCCCAATTTATACCCCCATGAGTGGAAGTGCCCTATGCTCTCTAAGCTTTGCTTTTTAGACGTTTCAGGACTCACCCTACACTTCTCCAGAGTGGCTGTTGACAATTTACATCCCGCCCATCAGTGTAGCAAGGCTCCCATTTCTCCATGGCCTGTCCTGCATTTCTGGTTTCGACACTTTTTTCAGCATGGCCCTTTTGACCAATGGGAAGCGAGACATCTTTGTAGCGCTGATTTGCCTTTCCAGGTTGCTTGGTTGGCCAAAAAGGGCGTATGCGTTTTTTCCTGAATATATTCAGGAAAAAACGCATACGCCCTTTTTGGCCAAGGGCATCATTGTCAACGTTTTGCCGCTTTTCATGTGCTTTAAGGGCGATTCGAATCTACCTCCTGAAATCTGTTTCCTGCAATTCTGCCTTGATTTCAAATCCTCTTCTTTGCCTTCCCTCAATATATTTGTGGATGAGAGTTATCATTTATAACTCTGCAGGTTTGTGAATTGCAGTGCCCTGAGCCTCCATTTTACAACTCGCTTTTTAGGGAGCTGGCCGCAAAAGCGCAGGATGGCTTCAGGCCCGGTTCTGGTTCCGGGGGGCAGGCTGAGCCTGTGGTTAATTCTTCTTCCTGATGGGAAAATAGAGTGACCTGTGCCTGTCCCAACACCAAGAGCTAGTCTCTCGTTGGTTCCACGTCTTCCCGTTTATCCTCAGGACAATTTGCAACCTGTACGGAACAGGAGGTTAAAGGTGCTGATGCTCCAAGTAGGGAGATTGCTAGTAAAGCGGCTGGAATAGCGAACCCGGGCACAAGGAGATGAGAAATGAGGTGCGTTTTAGAAACCTTTCCACATCACACGGTGTACCATCTTCTGGGTTTCTCATGCATGTTTTCGATGTAGGAAGATGCCCTTGAACATGGCGATTTGGGACCCATGCGATGGGTACCATGCAGTATTACTTTAAAGGGTCTGCGTTTGCTCACCCAACCTCACCAAACCTCTCAGCCCCAAGAGTGTCCACCCTTATGTCTCATACAGCTGTGGGTCTAGATATGGTCAATCCAGGTTGCATCACAGCCCGTGGACGCATTGTGTAAGAATTTCTATCTCTTTCACTGTCTTTGTTTCATGGGTTTTTCAAAGTAATTTATTTTTATAAATGGGTTTAGCTGCTTTTCACTGCTGTGTTTATGCCGCTTTTCACCCACTTGACACACTAACAGAGAGATATCAATACATAGGTTTTAAGATTATTACTAGTCAGATATATTCTTGTGCGGTGAATAGGGCGTGTTGAGTCCAGTTCTCTGAGCAAGGAGTAGGTCTTGTCTATTACATATTGGTTTTATGGAACGGTATCTGAGCTAATTTGAAACCCTTGTTTTATGCATCACCCCACCTCACCTTTCCCGTGAAGCAGCCATAGTGTGTTTTCTGCATGTGTGACTCTGTTCTGTTTTGTAATTCAGTTCAAGTGTAACGGTTTTTACATTCCCTCTATCAGTGATACCTTATGAGAAGTGTCCTTTTCTGTGTGACTTATTTCACTTAGAGTCGTTGTACCTAAATCCACTCATCATGCTGCTACTAGCCTTATGACATTGATTTCACGGCTGAGTGATATTCCATTGTACATAAGGACCACAACTTCTTTATCCATTTTTCTCTTTCCTGGGATATTGAAGGTGGAATGAAGTGGAGGTCCTTGTCAACAGAGCAGCCCTAAACTTTGGGGTGCTTGTGTCTTGCTGATTTTTCATTTTCCCAATTTATACCCCCATGAGTGGAAGTGCCCTATGCTCTCTAAGCTTTGCTTTTTAGACGTTTCAGGACTCACCGTACACTTCTCCAGAGTGGCTGTTGGCAATTTACATCCCGCCCATCAGTGTAGCAAGGCTCCCATTTCTCCATGGCCTGTCCTGCATTTCTGGTTTTGACACTTTTTTCAGCATGGCCCTTTTAACCGATGGGAAGCGAAACTTCTTTGTAGCGCTGATTTGCCTTTCCAGGTTGCTTGGTTGGCCAAAAAGGGCGTATGCGTTTTTTCTTGAATATATTCAGGAAAAAACGCATACGCCCTTTTTGGCCAAGGGCATCATTGTCAACGTTTTGCCGCTTTTCATGTGCTTTAAAGGCGATTCGAATCTACCTCCTGAAATCTGTTTCCTGCAATTCTGCCTTGATTTCAAATCCTCTTCTTTGCCTTCCCTCAATATATTTGTGGATGAGAGTTATCATTTATAACTCTGCAGGTTTGTGAATTGCAGTGCCCTGAACCTCCATTTTACAACTCGCTTTTTAGGGAGCTGGCCGCAAAAGCGCAGGATGGCTTCAGGCCCTGTTCGGGTTCCAGGGGGCAGGCTGAGCCTGTGGTTAATTCTTCTTCCTGATGGGAAAATAGAGTGACCTGTGCCTGTCCCAACACCAAGAGCTAGTCTTTCATTGGTTCCACGTCTTCCCGTTCATCCTCAGTACAAATTGCAACCTGTACGGAACAGGAGGTTAAAGGTGCTGATGCTCCAAGGAGGGAGATTGCTAGTAAAGTGGCTGGAATGGCGAACCCGGGCACAAGCAGATGAGAAATGAGGTGCGTTTTAGAAACCTTTCCCCATCACACAGTGTACCATCTTCTGGGTATCTCATGCATGTTTTCGATGTAGGAAGATGCCCTTGAACCTGGAGATTTGGGACCCATGCGATGGGTACCACGCAGTATTACTTTAAAGGGTCTGCGTTTGCTCACCCAACCTCACCAAACCTCTCAGCCGCAACAGTGTCCACCCTTATGTCTCATCCAGCTGTGGGTCTAGATATGGTCAATCCAGGTTGCATCACAGCCCCTGAACGCATTGTGTAAGAATTTCTCTCTCTTTCACTGTCTTTGTTTCATGGGTTTTTCAAAGTAATTTATTTTTATAATGGGGTTTAGCTGCTTTTCACTACTGTGTTTATGCCGCTTTTTACCCACTTGACACACTAACAGAGAGATATCAATACATAGGTTTTAAGATTATTACTAGTCAGATATATTCTTGTGCGGTGAATAGGGCGTGTTGAGTCCAGTTCTCTGAGCAAGGAGTAGGTCTTGTCTATTACATATTGGGTTTATGGAACGGTATCTGAGCTAATTTGAAACCCTTGTTTTATGTATCACCCCACCTCACCTTTCCCGTTAAGCAGCCACAGTGTGTTTTCTGCATGTGTGACTCTGTTCTGTTTTGTAATTCAGTTCAAGTGTAACGGTTTTTACATTCCCTCTATAAGTGATACCTTATGAGAAGTGTCCTTTTCTGGTGACTTATTTCACTTAGAGTCGTCGTACCTAAATCCACTCATCATGCTGCTACTAGCCTTATGACATTGATTTCACGGCAGAGTGATATTCCATTGTACATAAGGACCACAACTTCTTTATCCAGTTTTCTCTTTCCTGGGATATTGAAGGTGGAATGAAGTGGAGGTCCTTGTCAAGAGAGCAGCCCTAAACTTTGGGGTGCTTGTGTCTTGCTGATTTTTCATTTTCCCAATTTATACCCCCATGAGTGGAAGTGCCCTATGCTCTCTAAGCTTTGCTTTTTAGACGTTTCAGGACTCACCCTACACTTCTCCAGAGTGGCTGTTGACAATTTACATCCCGCCCATCAGTGTAGCAAGGCTCCCATTTCTCCATGGCCTGTCCTGCATTTCTGGTTTCGACACTTTTTTCAGCATGGCCCTTTTGACCAATGGGAAGCGAGACATCTTTGTAGCGCTGATTTGCCTTTCCAGGTTGCTTGGTTGGCCAAAAAGGGCGTATGCGTTTTTTCCTGAATATATTCAGGAAAAAACGCATACGCCCTTTTTGGCCAAGGGCATCATTGTCAACGTTTTGCCGCTTTTCATGTGCTTTAAGGGCGATTCGAATCTACCTCCTGAAATCTGTTTCCTGCAATTCTGCCTTGATTTCAAATCCTCTTCTTTGCCTTCCCTCAATATATTTGTGGATGAGAGTTATCATTTATAACTCTGCAGGTTTGTGAATTGCAGTGCCCTGAGCCTCCATTTTACAACTCGCTTTTTAGGGAGCTGGCCGCAAAAGCGCAGGATGGCTTCAGGCCCGGTTCTGGTTCCGGGGGGCAGGCTGAGCCTGTGGTTAATTCTTCTTCCTGATGGGAAAATAGAGTGACCTGTGCCTGTCCCAACACCAAGAGCTAGTCTCTCGTTGGTTCCACGTCTTCCCGTTTATCCTCAGGACAATTTGCAACCTGTACGGAACAGGAGGTTAAAGGTGCTGATGCTCCAAGTAGGGAGATTGCTAGTAAAGCGGCTGGAATAGCGAACCCGGGCACAAGGAGATGAGAAATGAGGTGCGTTTTAGAAACCTTTCCACATCACACGGTGTACCATCTTCTGGGTTTCTCATGCATGTTTTCGATGTAGGAAGATGCCCTTGAACATGGCGATTTGGGACCCATGCGATGGGTACCATGCAGTATTACTTTAAAGGGTCTGCGTTTGCTCACCCAACCTCACCAAACCTCTCAGCCCCAAGAGTGTCCACCCTTATGTCTCATACAGCTGTGGGTCTAGATATGGTCAATCCAGGTTGCATCACAGCCCGTGGACGCATTGTGTAAGAATTTCTATCTCTTTCACTGTCTTTGTTTCATGGGTTTTTCAAAGTAATTTATTTTTATAAATGGGTTTAGCTGCTTTTCACTGCTGTGTTTATGCCGCTTTTCACCCACTTGACACACTAACAGAGAGATATCAATACATAGGTTTTAAGATTATTACTAGTCAGATATATTCTTGTGCGGTGAATAGGGCGTGTTGAGTCCAGTTCTCTGAGCAAGGAGTAGGTCTTGTCTATTACATATTGGTTTTATGGAACGGTATCTGAGCTAATTTGAAACCCTTGTTTTATGCATCACCCCACCTCACCTTTCCCGTGAAGCAGCCATAGTGTGTTTTCTGCATGTGTGACTCTGTTCTGTTTTGTAATTCAGTTCAAGTGTAACGGTTTTTACATTCCCTCTATCAGTGATACCTTATGAGAAGTGTCCTTTTCTGTGTGACTTATTTCACTTAGAATCGTCGTACCTAAATCCACTCATCATGCTGCTACTAGCCTTATGACATTGATTTCACGGCTGAGTGATATTCCATTGTACATAAGGACCACAACTTCTTTATCCATTTTTCTCTTTCCTGGGATATTGAAGGTGGAATGAAGTGGAGGTCCTTGTCAAGAGAGCAGCCCTAAACTTTGGGGTGCTTGTGTCTTGCTGATTTTTCATTTTCCCAATTTATACCCCCATGAGTGGAAGTGCCCTATGCTCTCTAAGCTTTGGTTTTTAGACGTTCCAGGACTCACCGTACACTTCTCCAGAGTGGCTGTTGACAATTTACATCCCGCCCATCAGTGTAGCAAGGCTCCCATTTCTCCATGGCCTGTCCTGCATTTCTGGTTTTGACACTTTTTTCAGCATGGCCCTTTTGACCAATGGGAAGCGAGACATCTTTGTAGCGCTGATTTGCCTTTCCAGGTTGCTTGGTTGGCCAAAAAGGGCGTATGCGTTTTTTCCTGAATATATTCAGGAAAAAACGCATACGCCCTTTTTGGCCAAGGGCATCATTGTCAACGTTTTGCCGCTTTTCATGTGCTTTAAAGGCGATTCGAATCTACCTCCTGAAATCTGTTTCCTGCCATTCTGCCTTGATTTCAAATCCTCTTCTTTGCCTTCCCTCAATATATTTGTGGGTGAGAGTTATCATTTATAACTCTGCAGGTTTGTGAATTGCAGTGCCCTGAACCTCCATTTTACAACTCGCTTTTTAGGGAGCTGGCCGCAAAAGCGCAGGATGGCTTCAGGCCCTGTTCTGGTTCCGGGGGGCAGGCTGAGCCTGTGGTTAATTCTTCTTCCTGATGGGAAAATAGAGTGACCTGTGCCTGTCCCAACACCAAGAGCTAGTCTTTCATTGGTTCCACGTCTTCCCGTTCATCCTCAGTACAAATTGCAACCTGTACGGAACAGGAGGTTAAAGGTGCTGATGCTCCAAGGAGGGAGATTGCTAGTAAAGTGGCTGGAATGGCGAACCCGGGCACAAGCAGATGAGAAATGAGGTGCGTTTTAGAAACCTTTCCCCATCACATGGTGTACCATCTTCTGGGTATATCATGCATGTTTTCGATGTAGGAAGATGCCCTTGAACCTGGAGATTTGGGACCCATGCGATGGGTACCACGCAGTATTACTTTAAAGGGTCTGCGTTTGCTCACCCAACCTCACCAAACCTCTCAGCCGCAACAGTGTCCACCCTTAGGTCTCATCCAGCTGTGGGTCTAGATATGGTCAATCCAGGTTGCATCACAGCCCCTGAACGCATTGTGTAAGAATTTCGCTCTCTTTCACTGTCTTTGTTTCACGGGTTTTTCAAAGTAATTTATTTTTATAATGGGGTTTAGCTGCTTTTCACTGCTGTGTTTATGCCGCTTTACACCCACTTGACACACTAACAGAGAGATATCAATACATAGGTTTTAAGATTATTACTAGTCAGATATATTCTTGTGCGGTGAATAGGGCGTGTTGAGTCCAGTTCTCTGAGCAAGGAGTAGGTCTTGTCTATTACATATTGGTTTTATGGAACGGTATCTGAGCTAATTTGAAACCCTTGTTTTATGTATCACCCCACCTCACCTTTCCCGTTAAGCAGCCATAGTGTGTTTTCTGCATGTGTGACTCTGTTCTGTTTTGTAATTCAGTTCAAGTGTAACGGTTTTTACATTCCCTCTATCAGTGATACCTTATGAGAAGTGTCCTTTTCTGTGTGACTTATTTCACTTAGAATCGTCGTACCTAAATCCACTCATCATGCTGCTACTAGCCTTATGACATTGATTTCATGGCTGAGTGATATTCCATTGTACATAAGGACCACAACTTCTTTATCCATTTTTCTCTTTCCTGGGATATTGAAGGTGGAATGAAGTGGAGGTCCTTGTCAACAGAGCAGCCCTAAACTTTGGGGTGCTTGTGTCTTGCTGATTTTTCATTTTCCCAATTTATACCCCCATGAGTGGAAGTGCCCTATGCTCTCTAAGCTTTGCTTTTTAGACGTTTCAGGACTCACCGTACACTTCTCCAGAGTGGCTGTTGACAATTTACATCCCGCCCATCAGTGTAGCAAGGCTCCCATTTCTCCATGGCCTGTCCTGCATTTCTGGTTTTGACACTTTTTTCAGCATGGCCCTTTTGACCGATGGGAAGCGAGACTTTTTTGTAGCGCTGATTTGCCTTTCCAGGTTGCTTGGTTGGCCAAAAAGGGCGTATGCGTTTTTTCCTGAATATATTCAGGAAAAAACGCATACGCCCTTTCTGGCCAAGGGCATCATTGTCAACGTTTTGCCGCTTTTCATGTGCTTTAAAGGCGATTCGAATCTACCTCCTGAAATCTGTTTCCTGCAATTCTGCCTTGATTTCAAATCCTCTTCTTTGCCTTCCCTCAATATATTTGTGGATGAGAGTTATCATTTATAACTCTGCAGGTTTGTGAATTGCAGTGCCCTGAACCTCCATTTTACAACTCGCTTTTTAGGGAGCTGGCCGCAAAAGCGCAGGATGGCTTCAGGCCCTGTTCTGGTTCCGGGGGGCAGGCTGAGGCTGTGGTTAATTCTTCTTCCTGATGGGAAAATAGAGTGACCTGTGCCTGTCCCAACACCAAGAGCTAGTCTTTCATTGGTTCCACGTCTTCCCGTTCATCCTCAGTACAAATTGCAACCTGTACGGAACAGGAGGTTAAAGGTGCTGATGCTCCAAGGAGGGAGATTGCTAGTAAAGTGGCTGGAATGGCGAACCCGGGCACAAGCAGATGAGAAATGAGGTGCGTTTTAGAAACCTTTCCCCATCACACAGTGTACCATCTTCTGGGTATCTAATGCATGTTTTCGATGTAGGAAGATGCCCTTGAACCTGGAGATTTGGGACCCATGCGATGGGTACCACGCAGTATTACTTTAAAGGGTCTGCGTTTGCTCACCCAACCTCACCAAACCTCTCAGCCGCAACAGTGTCCACCCTTGGGTCTCATCCAGCTGTGGGTCTAGATATGGTCAATCCAGGTTGCATCACAGCCCCTGAACGCATTGTGTAAGAATTTCTCTCTCTTTCACTGTCTTTGTTTCATGGGTTTTTCAAAGTAATTTATTTTTATAATGGGGTTTAGCTGCTTTTCACTGCTGTGTTTATGCCGCTTTTTACCCACTTGACACACTAACAGAGAGATATCAATACATAGGTTTTAAGATTATTACTAGTCAGATATATTCTTGTGCGGTGAAGAGGGCGTGTTGAGTCCAGTTCTCTGAGCAAGGAGTAGGTCTTGTCTATTACATATTGGTTTTATGGAACGGTATCTGAGCTAATTTGAAACCCTTGTTTTATGTATCACCCCACCTCACCTTTCCCGTTAAGCAGCCATAGTGTGTTTTCTGCATGTGTGACTCTGTTCTGTTTTGTAATTCAGTTCAAGTGTAACGGTTTTTACATTCCCTCTATCAGTGATACCTTATGAGAAGTGTCCTTTGCTGTGTGACTTATTTCACTTAGAGTCGTCGTACCTAAATCCACTCATCATGCTGCTACTAGCCTTATGACATTGATTTCACGGCTGAGTGATATTCCATTGTACATAAGGACCACAACTTCTTTATCCATTTTTCTCTTTCCTGGGATATTGAAGGTGGAATGAAGTGGAGGTCCTTGTCAAGAGAGCAGCCCTAAACTTTGGGGTGCTTGTGTCTTGCTGATTTTTCATTTTCCCAATTTATACCCCCATGAGTGGAAGTGCCCTATGCTCTCTAAGCTTTGCTTTTTAGACGTTTCAGGACTCACCGTACACTTCTCCAGAGTGGCTGTTGACAATTTACATCCCGCCCATCAGTGTAGCAAGGCTCCCATTTCTCCATGGCCTGTCCTGCATTTCTGGTTTTGACACTTTTTTCAGCATGGCCCTTTTGACCAATGGGAAGCGAGACATCTTTGTAGCGCTGATTTGCCTTTCCAGGTTGCTTGGTTGGCCAAAAAGGGCGTATGCGTTTTTTCCTGAATATATTCAGGAAAAAACGCATACGCCCTTTTTGGCCAAGGGCATCATTGTCAACGTTTTGCCGCTTTTCATGTGCTTTAAAGGCGATTCGAATCTACCTCCTGAAATCTGTTTCCTGCAATTCTGCCTTGATTTCAAATCCTCTTCTTTGCCTTCCCTCAATATATTTGTGGGTGAGAGTTATCATTTATAACTCTGCAGGTTTGTGAATTGCAGTGCCCTGAACCTCCATTTTACAACTCGCTTTTTAGGGAGCTGGCTGCAAAAGCGCAGGATGGCTTCAGCCCCTGTTCTGGTTCCGGGGGGCAGGCTGAGCCTGTGGTTAATTCTTCTTCCTGATGGGAAAATAGAGTGACCTGTGCCTGTCCCAACACCAAGAGCTAGTCTTTCATTGGTTCCACGTCTTCCCGTTCATCCTCAGTACAAATTGCAACCTGTACGGAACAGGAGGTTAAAGGTGCTGATGCTCCAAGGAGGGAGATTGCTAGTAAAGTGGCTGGAATGGCGAACCCGGGCACAAGCAAATGAGAAATGAGTTGCGTTTTAGAAACCTTTCCCCATCACACGGTGTACCATCTTCTGGGTATCTCATGCATGTTTTCGATGTAGGAAGATGCCCTTGAACCTGGAGATTTGGGACCCATGCCATGGGTACCACGCAGTATTACTTTAAAGGGTCTGCGTTTGCTCACCCAACCTCACCAAACCTCTCAGGCGCAACAGTGTCCACCCTTAGGTCTCATCCAGCTGTGGGTCTAGATATGGTCAATCCAGGTTGCATCACAGCCCCTGAACGCATTGTGTAAGAATTTCTCTCTCTTTCACTGTCTTTGTTTCATGGGTTTTTCAAAGTAATTTATTTTTATAATGGGGTTTAGCTGCTTTTCACTGCTGTGCTTATGCCGCTTTACACCCACTTGACACACTAACAGAGAGATATCAATACATAGGTTTTAAGATTATTACTAGTCAGATATATTCTTGTGCGGTGAATAGGGCGTGTTGAGTCCAGTTCTCTGAGCAAGGAGTAGGTCTTGTCTATTACATATTGGGTTTATGGAACGGTATCTGAGCTAATTTGAAACCCTTGTTTTATGTATCACCCCACCTCACCTTTCCCGTTAAGCAGCCATAGTGTGTTTTCTGCATGTGTGACTCTGTTCTGTTTTGTAATTCAGTTCAAGTGTAACGGTTTTTACATTCCCTCTATCAGTGATACTTTATGAGAAGTGTCCTTTTCTGTGTGACTTATTTCACTTAGAATCGTCGTACCTAAATCCACTCATCATGCTGCTACTAGCCTTATGACATTGATTTCATGGCTGAGTGATATTCCATTGTACATAAGGACCACAACTTCTTTATCCATTTTTCTCTTTCCTGGGATATTGAAGGTGGAATGAAGTGGAGGTCCTTGTCAACAGAGCAGCCCTAAACTTTGGGGTGCTTGTGTCTTGCTGATTTTTCATTTTCCCAATTTATACCCCCATGAGTGGAAGTGCCCTATGCTCTCTAAGCTTTGCTTTTTAGACGTTTCAGGACTCACCGTACACTTCTCCAGAGTGGCTGTTGACAATTTACATCCCGCCCATCAGTGTAGCAAGGCTCCCATTTCTCCATGGCCTGTCCTGCATTTCTGGTTTTGACACTTTTTTCAGCATGGCCCTTTTGACCGATGGGAAGCGAGACTTCTTTGTAGCGCTGATTTGCCTTTCCAGGTTGCTTGGTTGGCCAAAAAGGGCGTATGCGTTTTTTCCTGAATATATTCAGGAAAAAACGCATACGCCCTTTTTGGCCAAGGGCATCATTGTCAACGTTTTGCCGCTTTTCATGTGCTTTAAAGGCGATTCGAATCTACCTCCTGAAATCTGTTTCCTGCAATTCTGCCTTGATTTCAAATCCTCTTCTTTGCCTTCCCTCAATATATTTGTGGATGAGAGTTATCATTTATAACTCTGCAGGTTTGTGAATTGCAGTGCCCTGAACCTCCATTTTACAACTCGCTTTTTAGGGAGCTGGCCGCAAAAGCGCAGGATGGCTTCAGGCCCTGTTCTGGTTCCGGGGGGCAGGCTGAGCCTGTGGTTAATTCTTCTTCCTGATGGGAAAATAGAGTAACCTGTGCCTGTCCCAACACCAAGAGCTAGTCTCTCATTGGTTCCACGTCTTCCCGTTCATCCTCAGGACAAATTGCAACCTGTACGGAACAGGAGGTTAAAGGTGCTGATGCTCCAAGTAGGGAGATTGCTAGTAAAGCGGCTGGAATAGCGAACCCGGGCACAAGGAGATGAGAAATGAGGTGCGTTTTAGAAAACTTTCCACATCACACGGTGTACCATCTTCTGGGTTTCTCATGCATGTTTTCGATGTAGGAAGATGCCCTGGAACCTGGCGATTTGGGACCCATGCGATGGGTACCATGCAGTATTACTTTAAAGGGTCTGCGTTTGCTCACCCAACCTCACCAAACCTCTCAGCCCCAAGAGTGTCCACCCTTATGTCTCATCCAGCTGTGGGTCTAGATATGGTCAATCCAGGTTGCATCACAGCCCGTGAATGCATTGTGTAAGAATTTCTATCTGTTTCACTGTTTTTGTTTCATGGGTTTTTCAAAGTAATTTATTTTTATAAATGGGTTTAGCTGCTTTTCACTGCTGTGTTTATGCCGCTTTTCACCCACTTGACACACTAACAGAGAGATATCAATACATAGGTTTTAAGATTATTACTAGTCAGATATATTCTTGTGCGGTGAATACGGCGTGTTGAGTCCAGTTCTCTGAGCAAGGAGTAGGTCTTGTCTATTACATATTGGTTTTATGGAACGGTATCTGAGCTAATTTGAAACCCTTGTTTTATGTATCACCCCACCTCACCTTTCCCGTTAAGCAGCCATAGTGTGTTTTCTGCATGTGTGACTCTGTTCTGTTTTGTAATTCAGTTCAAGTGTAACGGTTTTTACATTCCCTCTATCAGTGATACTTTATGAGAAGTGTCCTTTTCTGTGTGACTTATTTCACTTAGAATCGTCGTACCTAAATCCACTCATCATGCTGCTACTAGCCTTATGACATTGATTTCCTGGCTGAGTGATATTCCATTGTACATAAGGACCACAACTTCTTTATCCATTTTTCTCTTTCCTGGGATATTGAAGGTGGAATGAAGTGGAGGTCCTTGTCAACAGAGCAGTCCTAAACTTTGGGGTGCTTGTGTCTTGCTGATTTTTAATTTTCCCAATTTATACCCCCATGAGTGGAAGTGCCCTATGCTCTCTAAGCTGTGTTTTTTAGATGTTTCAGGACACACCGTACTCTCCTCCAGAGTGGCTGTTGGCAATTTACATCCCGCCCATCACTGTACCAAGGCTCCCATTCCTCCATGGCCTGTCCTGCATTTCTGGTTTTGACACTTTTTTCAGCATGGCCCTTTTAACCGATGGGAAGCGAGACTTCTTTGTAGCGCTGATTTGCCTTTCCAGGTTGCTTGGTTGGCCAAAAAGGGCGTATGCGTTTTTTCCTGAATATATTCAGGAAAAAACGCATACGCCCTTTTTGGCCAAGGGCATCATTGTCAACGTTTTGCCGCTTTTCATGTGCTTTAAAGGCGATTCGAATCTACCTCCTGAAATCTGTTTCCTGCAATTCTGCCTTGATTTCAAATCCTCTTCTTTGCCTTCCCTCAATATATTTGTGGATGAGAGTTATCATTTATAACTCTGCAGGTTTGTGAATTGCAGTGCCCTGAACCTCCATTTTACAACTCGCTTTTTAGGGAGCTGGCCGCAAAAGCGCAGGATGGCTTCAGGCCCTGTTCTGGTTCCGGGGGGCAGGCTGAGCCTGTGGTTAATTCTTCTTCCTGATGGGAAAATAGAGTGACCTGTGCCTGTCCCAACACCAAGAGCTAGTCTTTCATTGGTTCCACGTCTTCCCGTTCATCCTCAGTACAAATTGCAACCTGTACGGAACAGGAGGTTAAAGGTGCTGATGCTCCAAGGAGGGAGATTGCTAGTAAAGTGGCTGGAATGGCGAACCCGGGCACAAGCAGATGAGAAATGAGGTGCGTTTTAGAAACCTTTCCCCATCACACAGTGTACCATCTTCTGGGTATCTCATGCATGTTTTCGATGTAGGAAGATGCCCTTGAACCTGGAGATTTGGGACCCATGCGATGGGTACCACGCAGTATTACTTTAAAGGGTCTGCGTTTGCTCACCCAACCTCACCAAACCTCTCAGCCGCAACAGTGTCCACCCTTAGGTCTCATCCAGCTGTGGGTCTAGATATGGTCAATCCAGGTTGCATCACAGCCCCTGAACGCATTGTGTAAGAATTTCTCTCTCTTTCACTGTCTTTGTTTCATGGGTTTTTCAAAGTAATTTATTTTTATAATGGGGTTTAGCTGCTTTTCACTGCTGTGTTTATGCCACTTTTTACCCACTTGACACACTAACAGAGAGATATCAATACATAGGTTTTAAGATTATTACTAGTCAGATATATTCTTGTGCGGTGAATAGGGCGTGTTGAGTCCAGTTCTCTGAGCAAGGAGTAGGTCTTGTCTATTACATATTGGGTTTATGGAACGGTATCTGAGCTAATTTGAAACCCTTGTTTTATGTATCACCCCACCTCACCTTTCCCGTTAAGCAGCCATAGTGTGTTTTCTGCATGTGTGACTCTGTTCTGTTTTGTAATTCAGTTCAAGTGTAACGGTTTTTACATTCCCTCTATAAGTGATACCTTATGAGAAGTGTCCTTTGCTGTGTGACTTATTTCACTTAGAGTCGTCGTACCTAAATCCACTCATCATGCTGCTACTAGCCTTATGACATTGATTTCACGGCTGAGTGATATTCCATTGTACATAAGGACCACAACTTCTTTATCCATTTTTCTCTTTCCTGGGATATTGAAGGTGGAATGAAGTGGAGGTCCTTGTCAACAGAGCAGCCCTAAACTTTGGGGTGCTTGTGTCTTGCTGATTTTTCATTTTCCCAATTTATACCCCCATGAGTGGAAGTGCCCTATGCTCTCTAAGCTTTGGTTTTTAGACGTTTCAGGACTCACCGTACACTTCTCCAGAGTGGCTGTTGACAATTTACATCCCGCCCATCAGTGTAGCAAGGCTCCCATTTCTCCATGGCCTGTCCTGCATTTCTGGTTTTGACACTTTTTTCAGCATGGCCCTTTTGACCAATGGGAAGCCAGACATCTTTGTAGCGCTGATTTGCCTTTCCAGGTTGCTTGGTTGGCCAAAAAGGGCGTATGCGTTTTTTCCTGAATATATTCAGGAAAAAACGCATACGCCCTTTTTGGCCAAGGGCATCATTGTCAACGTTTTGCCGCTTTTCATGTGCTTTAAAGGCGATTCGAATCTACCTCCTGAAATCTGTTTCCTGCAATTCTGCCTTGATTTCAAATCCTCTTCTTTGCCTTCCCTCAATATATTTGTGGATGAGAGTTATCATTTATAACTCTGCAGGTTTGTGAATTGCAGTGCCCTGAACCTCCATTTTACAACTCGCTTTTTAGGGAGCTGGCCGCAAAAGCGCAGGATGGCTTCAGCCCCTGTTCTGGTTCCGGGGGGCAGGCTGAGCCTGTGGTTAATTCTTCTTCCTGATGGGAAAATAGAGTGACCTGTGCCTGTCCCAACACCAAGAGCTAGTCTTTCATTGGTTCCACGTCTTCCCGTTCATCCTCAGTACAAATTGCAACCTGTACGGAACAGGAGGTTAAAGGTGCCGATGCTCCAAGGAGGGAGATTGCTAGTAAAGTGGCTGGAATGGCGAACCCGGGCACAAGCAAATGAGAAATGAGGTGCGTTTTAGAAACCTTTCCCCATCACACAGTGTACCATCTTCTGGGTATCTCATGCATGTTTTCGATGTAGGAAGATGCCCTTGAACCTGGAGATTTGGGACCCATGCGATGGGTACCACGCAGTATTACTTTAAAGGGTCTGCGTTTGCTCACCCAACCTCACCAAACCTCTCAGCCGCAACAGTGTCCACCCTTAGGTCTCATCCAGCTGTGGGTCTAGATATGGTCAATCCAGGTTGCATCACAGCCCCTGAACGCATTGTGTAAGAATTTCGCTCTCTTTCACTGTCTTTGTTTCACGGGTTTTTCAAAGTAATTTATTTTTATAATGGGGTTTAGCTGCTTTTCACTGCTGTGTTTATGCCGCTTTACACCCACTTGACACACTAACAGAGAGATATCAATACATAGGTTTTAAGATTATTACTAGTCAGATATATTCTTGTGCGGTGAATAGGGCGTGTTGAGTCCAGTTCTCTGAGCAAGGAGTAGGTCTTGTCTATTACATATTGGTTTTATGGAACGGTATCTGAGCTAATTTGAAACCATTGTTTTATGTATCACCCCACCTCACCTTTCCCGTTAAGCAGCCATAGTGTGTTTTCTGCATGTGTGACTCTGTTCTGTTTTGTAATTCAGTTCAAGTGTAACGGTTTTTACATTCCCTCTATCAGTGATACCTTATGAGAAGTGTCCTTTTCTGTGTGACTTATTTCACTTAGAATCGTCGTACCTAAATCCACTCATCATGCTGCTACTAGCCTTATGACATTGATTTCATGGCTGAGTGATATTCCATTGTACATAAGGACCACAACTTCTTTATCCATTTTTCTCTTTCCTGGGATATTGAAGGTGGAATGAAGTGGAGGTCCTTGTCAACAGAGCAGCCCTAAACTTTGGGGTGCTTGTGTCTTGCTGATTTTTCATTTTCCCAATTTATACCCCCATGAGTGGAAGTGCCCTATGCTCTCTAAGCTTTGCTTTTTAGACGTTTCAGGACTCACCGTACACTTCTCCAGAGTGGCTGTTGACAATTTACATCCCGCCCATCAGTGTAGCAAGGCTCCCATTTCTCCATGGCCTGTCCTGCATTTCTGGTTTTGACACTTTTTTCAGCATGGCCCTTTTGACCGATGGGAAGCGAGACTTCTTTGTAGCGCTGATTTGCCTTTCCAGGTTGCTTGGTTGGCCAAAAAGGGCGTATGCGTTTTTTCCTGAATATATTCAGGAAAAAACGCATACGCCCTTTTTGGCCAAGGGCATCATTGTCAACGTTTTGCCGCTTTTCATGTGCTTTAAAGGCGATTCGAATCTACCTCCTGAAATCTGTTTCCAGCAATTCTGCCTTGATTTCAAATCCTCTTCTTTGCCTTCCCTCAATATATTTGTGGATGAGAGTTATCATTTATAACTCTGCAGGTTTGTGAATTGCAGTGCCCTGAACCTCCATTTTACAACTCGCTTTTTAGGGAGCTGGCCGCAAAAGCGCAGGATGGCTTCAGGCCCTGTTCTGGTTCCGGGGGGCAGGCTGAGCCTGTGGTTAATTCTTCTTCCTGATGGGAAAATAGAGTGACCTGTGCCTGTCCCAACACCAAGAGCTAGTCTTTCATTGGTTCCACGTCTTCCCGTTCATCCTCAGTACAAATTGCAACCTGTACGGAACAGGAGGTTAAAGGTGCTGATGCTCCAAGGAGGGAGATTGCTAGTAAAGTGGCTGGAATGGCGAACCCGGGCACAAGCAGATGAGAAATGAGGTGCGTTTTAGAAACCTTTCCCCATCACACAGTGTACCATCTTCTGGGTATCTCATTCATGTTTTCGATGTAGGAAGATGCCCTTGAACCTGGAGATTTGGGACCCATGCGATGGGTACCACGCAGTATTACTTTAAAGGGTCTGCGTTTGCTCACCCAACCTCACCAAACCTCTCAGCCGCAACAGTGTCCACCCTTAGGTCTCATCCAGCTGTGGGTCTAGATATGGTCAATCCAGGTTGCATCACAGCCCCTGAACGCATTGTGTAAGAATTTCTCTCTCTTTCACTGTCTTTGTTTCATGGGTTTTTCAAAGTAATTTATTTTTATAATGGGGTTTAGCTGCTTTTCACTGCTGTGTTTATGCCGCTTTTTACCCACTTGACACACTAATAGAGAGATATCAATACATAGGTTTTAAGATTATTACTAGTCAGATATATTCTTGTGCGGTGAATAGGGCGTGTTGAGTCCAGTTCTCTGAGCAAGGAGTAGGTCTTGTCTATTACATATTGGGTTTATGGAACGGTATCTGAGCTAATTTGAAACCCTTGTTTTATGTATCACCCCACCTCACCTTTCCCGTTAAGCAGCCATAGTGTGTTTTCTGCATGTGTGACTCTGTTCTGTTTTGTAATTCAGTTCAAGTGTAACGGTTTTTACATTCCCTCTATAAGTGATACCTTATGAGAAGTGTCCTTTGCTGTGTGACTTATTTCACTTAGAGTCGTCGTACCTAAATCCACTCATCATGCTGCTACTAGCCTTATGACATTGATTTCACGGCTGAGTGATATTCCATTGTACATAAGGACCACAACTTCTTTATCCATTTTTCTCTTTCCTGGGATATTGAAGGTGGAATGAAGTGGAGGTCCTTGTCAACAGAGCAGCCCTAAACTTTGGGGTGCTTGTGTCTTGCTGATTTTTCATTTTCCCAATTTATACCCCCATGAGTGGAAGTGCCCTATGCTCTCTAAGCTTTGCTTTTTAGACGTTTCAGGACTCACCGTACATTCTCCAGAGTGGCTGTTGACAATTTACATCCCGCCCATCAGTGTAGCAAGGCTCCCATTTCTCCATGGCCTGTCCTGCATTTCTGGTTTTGACACTTTTTTCAGCATGGCCCTTTTGACCAATGGGAAGCGAGACATCTTTGTAGCGCTGATTTGCCTTTCCAGGTTGCTTGGTTGGCCAAAAAGGGCGTATGCGTTTTTTCCTGAATATATTCAGGAAAAAACGCATACGCCCTTTTTGGCCAAGGGCATCATTGTCAACGTTTTGCCGCTTTTCATGTGCTTTAAAGGTGATTCGAATCTACCTCCTGAAATCTGTTTCCTGCAATTCTGCCTTGATTTCAAATCCTCTTCTTTGCCTTCCCTCAATATATTTGTGGGTGAGAGTTATCATTTATAACTCTGCAGGTTTGTGAATTGCAGTGCCCTGAACCTCCATTTTACAACTCGCTTTTTAGGGAGCTGGCCGCAAAAGCGCAGGATGGGTTCAGGCCCTGTTCTGGTTCCGGGGGGCAGGCTGAGCCTGTGGTTTATTCTTCTTCCTGATGGGAAAATAGAGTGACCTGTGCCTGTCCCAACACCAAGAGCTAGTCTCTCATTGGTTCCACGTCTTCCCGTTCATCCTCAGTACAAATTGCAACCTGTACGGAACAGGAGGTTAAAGGTGCTGATGCTCCAAGGAGGGAGATTGCTAGTAAAGTGGCTGGAATGGCGAACCCGGGCACAAGCAAATGAGAAATGAGTTGCGTTTGAGAAACCTTTCCCCATCACACGGTGTACCATCTTCTGGGTATCTCATGCATGTTTTCGATGTAGGAAGATGCCCTTGAACCTGGAGATTTGGGACCCATGCGATGGGTACCACGCAGTATTACTTTAAAGGGTCTGCGTTTGCTCACCCAACCTCACCAAACCTCTCAGCCCCAAGAGTGTCCACCCTTATGTCTCATCCAGCTGTGGGTCTAGATATGGTCAATCCAGGTTGCATCACAGCCCGTGAACGCATTGTGTAAGAATTTCTATCTGTTTCACTGTTTTTGTTTCATGGGTTTTTCAAAGTAATTTATTTTTATAAATGGGTTTAGCTGCTTTTCACTGCTGTGTTTATGCCGCTTTTCACCCACTTGACACACTAACAGAGAGATATCAATACATAGGTTTTAAGATTATTACTAGTCAGATATATTCTTGTGCGGTGAATACGGCGTGTTGAGTCCAGTTCTCTGAGCAAGGAGTAGGTCTTGTCTATTACATATTGGTTTTATGGAACGGTATCTGAGCTAATTTGAAACCCTTGTTTTATGTATCACCCCACCTCACCTTTCCCGTTAAGCAGCCATAGTGTGTTTTCTGCATGTGTGACTCTGTTCTGTTTTGTAATTCAGTTCAAGTGTAACGGTTTTTACATTCCCTCTATCAGTGATACTTTATGAGAAGTGTCCTTTTCTGTGTGACTTATTTCACTTAGAATCGTCGTACCTAAATCCACTCATCATGCTGCTACTAGCCTTATGACATTGATTTCCTGGCTGAGTGATATTCCATTGTACATAAGGACCACAACTTCTTTATCCATTTTTCTCTTTCCTGGGATATTGAAGGTGGAATGAAGTGGAGGTCCTTGTCAACAGAGCAGTCCTAAACTTTGGGGTGCTTGTGTCTTGCTGATTTTTAATTTTCCCAATTTATACCCCCATGAGTGGAAGTGCCCTATGCTCTCTAAGCTGTGTTTTTTAGATGTTTCAGGACACACCGTACTCTCCTCCAGAGTGGCTGTTGGCAATTTACATCCCGCCCATCAGTGTACCAAGGCTCCCATTTCTCCATGGCCTGTCCTGCATTTCTGGTTTTGACACTTTTTTCAGCATGGCCCTTTTAACCGATGGGAAGCGAGACTTCTTTGTAGCGCTGATTTGCCTTTCCAGGTTGCTTGGTTGGCCAAAAAGGGCGTATGCGTTTTTTCCTGAATATATTCAGGAAAAAACGCATACGCCCTTTTTGGCCAAGGGCATCATTGTCAACGTTTTGCCGCTTTTCATGTGCTTTAAAGGCGATTCGAATCTACCTCCTGAAATCTGTTTCCTGCAATTCTGCCTTGATTTCAAATCCTCTTCTTTGCCTTCCCTCAATATATTTGTGGATGAGAGTTATCATTTATAACTCTGCAGGTTTGTGAATTGCAGTGCCCTGAACCTCCATTTTACAACTCGCTTTTTAGGGAGCTGGCCGCAAAAGCGCAGGATGGCTTCAGGCCCTGTTCTGGTTCCGGGGGGCAGGCTGAGCCTGTGGTTAATTCTTCTTCCTGATGGGAAAATAGAGTGACCTGTGCCTGTCCCAACACCAAGAGCTAGTCTTTCATTGGTTCCACGTCTTCCCGTTCATCCTCAGTACAAATTGCAACCTGTACGGAACAGGAGGTTAAAGGTGCTGATGCTCCAAGGAGGGAGATTGCTAGTAAAGTGGCTGGAATGGCGAACCCGGGCACAAGCAGATGAGAAATGAGGTGCGTTTTAGAAACCTTTCCCCATCACACAGTGTACCATCTTCTGGGTATCTCATGCATGTTTTCGATGTAGGAAGATGCCCTTGAACCTGGAGATTTGGGACCCATGCGATGGGTACCACGCAGTATTACTTTAAAGGGTCTGCGTTTGCTCACCCAACCTCACCAAACCTCTCAGCCGCAACAGTGTCCACCCTTAGGTCTCATCCAGCTGTGGGTCTAGATATGGTCAATCCAGGTTGCATCACAGCCCCTGAACGCATTGTGTAAGAATTTCTCTCTCTTTCACTGTCTTTGTTTCATGGGTTTTTCAAAGTAATTTATTTTTATAATGGGGTTTAGCTGCTTTTCACTGCTGTGCTTATGCCGCTTTTCACCCACTTGACACACTAACAGAGAGATATCAATACATAGGTTTTAAGATTATTACTAGTCAGATATATTCTTGTGCGGTGAATAGGGCGTGTTGAGTCCAGTTCTCTGAGCAAGGAGTAGGTCTTGTCTATTACATATTGGGTTTATGGAACGGTATCTGAGCTAATTTGAAACCCTTGTTTTATGTATCACCCCACCTCACCTTTCCCGTTAAGCAGCCATAGTGTGTTTTCTGCATGTGTGACTCTGTTCTGTTTTGTAATTCAGTTCAAGTGTAACGGTTTTTACATTCCCTCTATAAGTGATACCTTATGAGAAGTGTCCTTTGCTGTGTGACTTATTTCACTTAGAGTCGTCGTACCTAAATCCACTCATCATGCTGCTACTAGCCTTATGACATTGATTTCACGGCTGAGTGATATTCCATTGTACATAAGGACCACAACTTCTTTATCCATTTTTCTCTTTCCTGGGATATTGAAGGTGGAATGAAGTGGAGGTCCTTGTCAACAGAGCAGCCCTAAACTTTGGGGTGCTTGTGTCTTGCTGATTTTTCATTTTCCCAATTTATACCCCCATGAGTGGAAGTGCCCTATGCTCTCTAAGCTTTGGTTTTTAGACGTTTCAGGACTCACCGTACACTTCTCCAGAGTGGCTGTTGACAATTTACATCCCGCCCATCAGTGTAGCAAGGCTCCCATTTCTCCATGGCCTGTCCTGCATTTCTGGTTTTGACACTTTTTTCAGCATGGCCCTTTTGACCAATGGGAAGCCAGACATCTTTGTAGCGCTGATTTGCCTTTCCAGGTTGCTTGGTTGGCCAAAAAGGGCGTATGCGTTTTTTCCTGAATATATTCAGGAAAAAACGCATACGCCCTTTTTGGCCAAGGGCATCATTGTCAACGTTTTGCCGCTTTTCATGTGCTTTAAAGGCGATTCGAATCTACCTCCTGAAATCTGTTTCCTGCAATTCTGCCTTGATTTCAAATCCTCTTCTTTGCCTTCCCTCAATATATTTGTGGATGAGAGTTATCATTTATAACTCTGCAGGTTTGTGAATTGCAGTGCCCTGAACCTCCATTTTACAACTCGCTTTTTAGGGAGCTGGCCGCAAAAGCGCAGGATGGCTTCAGCCCCTGTTCTGGTTCCGGGGGGCAGGCTGAGCCTGTGGTTAATTCTTCTTCCTGATGGGAAAATAGAGTGACCTGTGCCTGTCCCAACACCAAGAGCTAGTCTTTCATTGGTTCCACGTCTTCCCGTTCATCCTCAGTACAAATTGCAACCTGTACGGAACAGGAGGTTAAAGGTGCTGATGCTCCAAGGAGGGAGATTGCTAGTAAAGTGGCTGGAATGGCGAACCCGGGCACAAGCAAATGAGAAATGAGGTGCGTTTTAGAAACCTTTCCCCATCACACAGTGTACCATCTTCTGGGTATCTCATGCATGTTTTCGATGTAGGAAGATGCCCTTGAACCTGGAGATTTGGGACCCATGCGATGGGTACCACGCAGTATTACTTTAAAGGGTCTGCGTTTGCTCACCCAACCTCACCAAACCTCTCAGCCGCAACAGTGTCCACCCTTAGGTCTCATCCAGCTGTGGGTCTAGATATGGTCAATCCAGGTTGCATCACAGCCCCTGAACGCATTGTGTAAGAATTTCGCTCTCTTTCACTGTCTTTGTTTCACGGGTTTTTCAAAGTAATTTATTTTTATAATGGGGTTTAGCTGCTTTTCACTGCTGTGTTTATGCCGCTTTACACCCACTTGACACACTAACAGAGAGATATCAATACATAGGTTTTAAGATTATTACTAGTCAGATATATTCTTGTGCGGTGAATAGGGCGTGTTGAGTCCAGTTCTCTGAGCAAGGAGTAGGTCTTGTCTATTACATATTGGTTTTATGGAACGGTATCTGAGCTAATTTGAAACCCTTGTTTTATGTATCACCCCACCTCACCTTTCCCGTTAAGCAGCCATAGTGTGTTTTCTGCATGTGTGACTCTGTTCTGTTTTGTAATTCAGTTCAAGTGTAACGGTTTTTACATTCCCTCTATCAGTGATACCTTATGAGAAGTGTCCTTTTCTGTGTGACTTATTTCACTTAGAATCGTCGTACCTAAATCCACTCATCATGCTGCTACTAGCCTTATGACATTGATTTCATGGCTGAGTGATATTCCATTGTACATAAGGACCACAACTTCTTTATCCATTTTTCTCTTTCCTGGGATATTGAAGGTGGAATGAAGTGGAGGTCCTTGTCAACAGAGCAGCCCTAAACTTTGGGGTGCTTGTGTCTTGCTGATTTTTAATTTTCCCAATTTATACCCCCATGAGTGGAAGTGCCCTATGCTCTCTAAGCTTTGCTTTTTAGACGTTTCAGGACTCACCGTACACTTCTCCAGAGTGGCTGTTGACAATTTACATCCCGCCCATCAGTGTAGCAAGGCTCCCATTTCTCCATGGCCTGTCCTGCATTTCTGGTTTTGACACTTTTTTCAGCATGGCCCTTTTGACCGATGGGAAGCGAGACTTCTTTGTAGCGCTGATTTGCCTTTCCAGGTTGCTTGGTTGGCCAAAAAGGGCGTATGCGTTTTTTCCTGAATATATTCAGGAAAAAACGCATACACCCTTTTTGGCCAAGGGCATCATTGTCAACGTTTTGCCGCTTTTCATGTGCTTTAAAGGCGATTCGAATCTACCTCCTGAAATCTGTTTCCAGCAATTCTGCCTTGATTTCAAATCCTCTTCTTTGCCTTCCCTCAATATATTTGTGGATGAGAGTTATCATTTATAACTCTGCAGGTTTGTGAATTGCAGTGCCCTGAACCTCCATTTTACAACTCGCTTTTTAGGGAGCTGGCCGCAAAAGCGCAGGATGGCTTCAGGCCCTGTTCTGGTTCCGGGGGGCAGGCTGAGCCTGTGGTTAATTCTTCTTCCTGATGGGAAAATAGAGTGACCTGTGCCTGTCCCAACACCAAGAGCTAGTCTTTCATTGGTTCCACGTCTTCCCGTTCATCCTCAGTACAAATTGCAACCTGTACGGAACAGGAGGTTAAAGGTGCTGATGCTCCAAGGAGGGAGATTGCTAGTAAAGTGGCTGGAATGGCGAACCCGGGCACAAGCAGATGAGAAATGAGGTGCGTTTTAGAAACCTTTCCCCATCACACAGTGTACCATCTTCTGGGTATCTCATTCATGTTTTCGATGTAGGAAGATGCCCTTGAACCTGGAGATTTGGGACCCATGCGATGGGTACCACGCAGTATTACTTTAAAGGGTCTGCGTTTGCTCACCCAACCTCACCAAACCTCTCAGCCGCAACAGTGTCCACCCTTAGGTCTCATCCAGCTGTGGGTCTAGATATGGTCAATCCAGGTTGCATCACAGCCCCTGAACGCATTGTGTAAGAATTTCTCTCTCTTTCACTGTCTTTGTTTCATGGGTTTTTCAAAGTAATTTATTTTTATAATGGGGTTTAGCTGCTTTTCACTGCTGTGTTTATGCCGCTTTTTACCCACTTGACACACTAATAGAGAGATATCAATACATAGGTTTTAAGATTATTACTAGTCAGATATATTCTTGTGCGGTGAATAGGGCGTGTTGAGTCCAGTTCTCTGAGCAAGGAGTAGGTCTTGTCTATTACATATTGGGTTTATGGAACGGTATCTGAGCTAATTTGAAACCCTTGTTTTATGTATCACCCCACCTCACCTTTCCCGTTAAGCAGCCATAGTGTGTTTTCTGCATGTGTGACTCTGTTCTGTTTTGTAATTCAGTTCAAGTGTAACGGTTTTTACATTCCCTCTATAAGTGATACCTTATGAGAAGTGTCCTTTGCTGTGTGACTTATTTCACTTAGAGTCGTCGTACCTAAATCCACTCATCATGCTGCTACTAGCCTTATGACATTGATTTCACGGCTGAGTGATATTCCATTGTACATAAGGACCACAACTTCTTTATCCATTTTTCTCTTTCCTGGGATATTGAAGGTGGAATGAAGTGGAGGTCCTTGTCAACAGAGCAGCCCTAAACTTTGGGGTGCTTGTGTCTTGCTGATTTTTCATTTTCCCAATTTATACCCCCATGAGTGGAAGTGCCCTATGCTCTCTAAGCTTTGCTTTTTAGACGTTTCAGGACTCACCGTACACTTCTCCAGAGTGGCTGTTGACAATTTACATCCCGCCCATCAGTGTAGCAAGGCTCCCATTTCTCCATGGCCTGTCCTGCATTTCTGGTTTTGACACTTTTTTCAGCATGGCCCTTTTGACCAATGGGAAGCGAGACATCTTTGTAGCGCTGATTTGCCTTTCCAGGTTGCTTGGTTGGCCAAAAAGGGCGTATGCGTTTTTTCCTGAATATATTCAGGAAAAAACGCATACGCCCTTTTTGGCCAAGGGCATCATTGTCAACGTTTTGCCGCTTTTCATGTGCTTTAAAGGCGATTCGAATCTACCTCCTGAAATCTGTTTCCTGCAATTCTGCCTTGATTTCAAATCCTCTTCTTTGCCTTCCCTCAATATATTTGTGGGTGAGAGTTATCATTTATAACTCTGCAGGTTTGTGAATTGCAGTGCCCTGAACCTCCATTTTACAACTCGCTTTTTAGGGAGCTGGCCGCAAAAGCGCAGGATGGCTTCAGCCCCTGTTCTGGTTCCGGGGGGCAGGCTGAGCCTGTGGTTAATTCTTCTTCCTGATGGGAAAATAGAGTGACCTGTGCCTGTCCCAACACCAAGAGCTAGTCTTTCATTGGTTCCACGTCTTCCCGTTCATCCTCAGTACAAATTGCAACCTGTACGGAACAGGAGGTTAAAGGTGCTGATGCTCCAAGGAGGGAGATTGCTAGTAAAGTGGCTGGAATGGCGAACCCGGGCACAAGCAAATGAGAAATGAGGTGCGTTTTAAAAACCTTTCCCCATCACACAGTGTACCATCTTCTGGGTATCTCATGCATGTTTTCGATGTAGGAAGATGCCCTTGAACCTGGAGATTTGGGACCCATGCGATGGGTACCACGCAGTATTACTTTAAAGGGTCTGCGTTTGCTCACCCAACCTCACCAAACCTCTCAGCCGCAACAGTGTCCACCCTTAGGTCTCATTTAGCTGTGGGTCTAGATATGGTCAATACAGGTTGCATCACAGCCCCTGAACGCATTGTGTAAGAATTTCGCTCTCTTTCACTGTCTTTGTTTCACGGGTTTTTCAAAGTAATTTATTTTTATAATGGGGTTTAGCTGCTTTTCACTGCTGTGTTTATGCCGCTTTACACCCACTTGACACACTAACAGAGAGATATCAATACATAGGTTTTAAGATTATTACTAGTCAGATATATTCTTGTGCGGTGAATAGGGCGTGTTGAGTCCAGTTCTCTGAGCAAGGAGTAGGTCTTGTCTATTACATATTGGTTTTATGGAACGGTATCTGAGCTAATTTGAAACCCTTGTTTTATGTATCACCCCACCTCACCTTTCCCGTTAAGCAGCCATAGTGTGTTTTCTGCATGTGTGACTCTGTTCTGTTTTGTAATTCAGTTCAAGTGTAACGGTTTTTACATTCCCTCTATCAGTGATACCTTATGAGAAGTGTCCTTTTCTGTGTGACTTATTTCACTTAGAATCGTCGTACCTAAATCCACTCATCATGCTGCTACTAGCCTTATGACATTGATTTCATGGCTGAGTGATATTCCATTGTACATAAGGACCACAACTTCTTTATCCATTTTTCTCTTTCCTGGGATATTGAAGGTGGAATGAAGTGGAGGTCCTTGTCAACAGAGCAGCCCTAAACTTTGGGGTGCTTGTGTCTTGCTGATTTTTCCTTTTCCCAATTTATACCCCCATGAGTGGAAGTGCCCTATGCTCTCTAAGCTTTGCTTTTTAGACGTTTCAGGACTCACCGTACACTTCTCCAGAGTGGCTGTTGACAATTTACATCCCGCCCATCAGTGTAGCAAGGCTCCCATTTCTCCATGGCCTGTCCTGCATTTCTGGTTTTGACACTTTTTTCAGCATGGCCCTTTTGACCGATGGGAAGCGAGACTTCTTTGTAGCGCTGATTTGCCTTTCCAGGTTGCTTGGTTGGCCAAAAAGGGCGTATGCGTTTTTTCCTGAATATATTCAG
This sequence comes from Balaenoptera borealis, assembly GCF_965194805.1. Lineage (NCBI taxonomy): Eukaryota > Metazoa > Chordata > Mammalia > Artiodactyla > Balaenopteridae > Balaenoptera > Balaenoptera borealis. The sequence continues at coordinate 173,295 of NW_028123713.1, read as the reverse complement.
GAAAAAACGCATACGCCCTTTTTGGCCAAGGGCATCATTGTCAACGTTTTGCCGCTTTTCATGTGCTTTAAAGGCGATTCGAATCTACCTCCTGAAATCTGTTTCCTGCAATTCTGCCTTGATTTCAAATCCTCTTCTTTGCCTTCCCTCAATATATTTGTGGATGAGAGTTATCATTTATAACTCTGCAGGTTTGTGAATTGCAGTGCCCTGAACCTCCATTTTACAACTCGCTTTTTAGGGAGCTGGCCGCAAAAGCGCAGGATGGCTTCAGGCCCTGTTCTGGTTCCGGGGGGCAGGCTGAGCCTGTGGTTAATTCTTCTTCCTGATGGGAAAATAGAGTAACCTGTGCCTGTCCCAACACCAAGAGCTAGTCTCGCATTGGTTCCACGTCTTCCCGTTCATCCTCAGGACAAATTGCAACCTGTACTGAACAGGAGGATAAAGGTGCTGATGCTCCAAGTAGGGAGATTGCTAGTAAAGCGGCTGGAATAGCGAACCCGGGCACAAGGAGATGAGAAATGAGGTGCGTTTTAGAAACCTTTCCACATCACACGGTGTACCATCTTCTGTGTTTCTCATGCATGTTTTGGATGTAGGAAGATGCCCTTGAACCTGGCGATTTGGGACCCATGCGATGGGTACCATGCAGTATTACTTTAAAGGGTCTGCGTTTGCTCACCCAACCTCACCAAACCTCTCAGCCCCAAGAGTGTCCACCCTTATGTCTCATCCAGCTGTGGGTCTAGATATGGTCAATCCAGGTTGCATCACAGCCCCTGAACGCATTGTGTAAGAATTTCTATCTCTTTCACTGTCTTTGTTTCATGGGTTTTTCAAAGTAATTTATTTTTATAATGGGGTTTAGCTGCTTTTCACTGCTGTGTTTATGCCGCTTTACACCCACTTGACACACTAACAGAGAGATATCAATACATAAGTTATAAGATTATTACTAGTCAGATATATTCTTGTGCGGTGAATAGGGCGTGTTGAGTCCAGTTCTCTGAGCAAGGAGTAGGTCTTGTCTATTACATATTGGTTTTATGGAACGGTATCTGAGCTAATTTGAAACCCTTGTTTTATGTATCACCCCACCTCACCTTTCCCGTTAAGCAGCCATAGTGTGTTTTCTGCATGTGTGACTCTGTTCTGTTTTGTAATTCAGTTCAAGTGTAACGGTTTTTACATTCCCTCTATCAGTGATACCTTATGAGAAGTGTCCTTTTCTGTGTGACTTATTTCACTTAGAATCGTCGTACCTAAATCCACTCATCATGCTGCTACTAGCCTTATGACATTGATTTCATGGCTGAGTGATATTCCATTGTACATAAGGACCACAACTTCTTTATCCATTTTTCTCTTTCCTGGGATATTGAAGGTGGAATGAAGTGGAGGTCCTTGTCAACAGAGCAGCCCTAAACTTTGGGGTGCTTGTGTCTTGCTGATTTTTCCTTTTCCCAATTTATACCCCCATGAGTGGAAGTGCCCTATGCTCTCTAAGCTTTGCTTTTTAGACGTTTCAGGACTCACCGTACACTTCTCCAGAGTGGCTGTTGACAATTTACATCCCGCCCATCAGTGTAGCAAGGCTCCCATTTCTCCATGGCCTGTCCTGCATTTCTGGTTTTGACACTTTTTTCAGCATGGCCCTTTTGACCGATGGGAAGCGAGACTTCTTTGTAGCGCTGATTTGCCTTTCCAGGTTGCTTGGTTGGCCAAAAAGGGCGTATGCGTTTTTTCCTGAATATATTCAGGAAAAAACGCATACGCCCTTTTTGGCCAAGGGCATCATTGTCAACGTTTTGCCGCTTTTCATGTGCTTTAAAGGCGATTCGAATCTACCTCCTGAAATCTGTTTCCTGCAATTCTGCCTTGATTTCAAATCCTCTTCTTTGGCTTCCCTCAATATATTTGTGGATGAGAGTTATCATTTATAACTCTGCAGGTTTGTGAATTGCAGTGCCCTGAACCTCCATTTTACAACTCGCTTTTTAGGGAGCTGGCCGCAAAAGCGCAGGATGGCTTCAGGCCCTGTTCTGGTTCCGGGGGGCAGGCTGAGCCTGTGGTTAATTCTTCTTCCTGATGGGAAAATAGAGTAACCTGTGCCTGTCCCAACACCAAGAGCTAGTCTCGCATTGGTTCCACGTCTTCCCGTTCATCCTCAGGACAAATTGCAACCTGTACTGAACAGGAGGATAAAGGTGCTGATGCTCCAAGTAGGGAGATTGCTAGTAAAGCGGCTGGAATAGCGAATCCGGGCACAAGGAGATGAGAAATGAGGTGCGTTTTAGAAACCTTTCCACATCACACGGTGTACCATCTTCTGTGTTTCTCATGCATGTTTTGGATGTAGGAAGATGCCCTTGAACCTGGCGATTTGGGACCCATGCGATGGGTACCATGCAGTATTACTTTAAAGGGTCTGCGTTTGCTCACCCAACCTCACCAAACCTCTCAGCCCCAAGAGTGTCCACCCTTATGTCTCATCCAGCTGTGGGTCTAGATATGGTCAATCCAGGTTGCATCACAGCCCCTGAACGCATTGTGTAAGAATTTCTATCTCTTTCACTGTCTTTGTTTCATGGGTTTTTCAAAGTAATTTATTTTTATAATGGGGTTTAGCTGCTTTTCACTGCTGTGTTTATGCCGCTTTACACCCACTTGACACACTAACAGAGAGATATCAATACATAAGTTATAAGATTATTACTAGTCAGATATATTCTTGTGCGGTGAATAGGGCGTGTTGAGTCCAGTTCTCTGAGCAAGGAGTAGGTCTTGTCTATTACATATTGGTTTTATGGAACGGTATCTGAGCTAATTTGAAACCCTTGTTTTATGTATCACCCCACCTCACCTTTCCCGTTAAGCAGCCATAGTGTGTTTTCTGCATGTGTGACTCTGTTCTGTTTTGTAATTCAGTTCAAGTGTAACGGTTTTTACATTCCCTCTATCAGTGATACCTTATGAGAAGTGTCCTTTTCTGTGTGACTTATTTCACTTAGAGTCGTTGTACCTAAATCCACTCATCATGCTGCTACTAGCCTTATGACATTGATTTCACGGCTGAGTGATATTCCATTGTACATAAGGACCACAACTTCTTTATCCATTTTTCTCTTTCCTGGGATATTGAATGTGGAATGAAGTGGAGGTCCTTCTCAACAGAGCAGCCCTAAACTTTGGGGTGCTTGTGTCTTGCTGATTTTTCCTTTTCCCAATTTATACCCCCATGAGTGGAAGTGCCCTATGCTCTCTAAGCTTTGCTTTTTAGACGTTTCAGGACTCACCGTACACTTCTCCAGAGTGGCTGTTGACAATTTTCATCCCGCCCATCAGTGTAGCAAGGCTCCCATTTCTCCATGGCCTGTCCTGCATTTCTGGTTTTGACACTTTTTTCAGCATGGCCCTTTTGACCGATGGGAAGCGAGACTTCTTTGTAGCGCTGATTTGCCTTTCCAGGTTGCTTGGTTGGCCAAAAAGGGCGTATGCGTTTTTTCCTGAATATATTCAGGAAAAAACGCATACGCCCTTTTTGGCCAAGGGCATCATTGTCAACGTTTTGCCGCTTTTCATGTGTTTTAAAGGCGATTCGAATCTACCTCCTGAAATCTGTTTCCTGCAATTCTGCCTTGATTTCAAATCCTCTTCTTTGCCTTCCCTCAATATATTTGTGGATGAGAGTTATCATTTATAACTCTGCAGGTTTGTGAATTGCAGTGCCCTGAACCTCCATTTTACAACTCGCTTTTTAGGGAGCTGGCCGCAAAAGCGCAGGATGGCTTCAGGCCCTGTTCTGGTTCCGGGGGGCAGGCTGAGCCTGTGGTTAATTCTTCTTCCTGATGGGAAAATAGAGTAACCTGTGCGTGTCCCTACACCAAGAGCTAGTCTCTCATTGGTTCCACGTCTTCCCGTTCATCCTCAGGACAAATTGCAACCTGTACGGAACAGGAGGTTAAAGGTGCTGATGCTCCAAGTAGGGAGATTGCTAGTAAAGCGGCTGGAATAGCGAACCCGGGCACAAGGAGATGAGAAATGAGGTGCGTTTTAGAAACCTTTCCACATCACACGGTGTACCATCTTCTGGGTTTCTCATGCATGTTTTCGATGTAGGAAGATGCCCTGGAACCTGGCGATTTGGGACCCATGCGATGGGTACCATGAAGTATTACTTTAAAGGGTCTGCGTTTGCTCACCCAACCTCACCAAACCTCTCAGCCTCAAGAGTGTCCACCCTTATGTCTCATCCAGCTGTGGGTCTAGATATGGTCAATCCAGGTTGCATCACAGCCCCTGAACGCATTGTGTAAGAATTTCTATCTCTTTCACTGTCTTTGTTTCATGGGTTTTTCAAAGTAATTTATTTTTATAATGGGGTTTAGCTGCTTTTCACTGCTGTGTTTATGCCGCTTTACACCCACTTGACACACTAACAGAGAGATATCAATACATAAGTTATAAGATTTTTACTAGTCAGATATATTCTTGTGTGGTGAATAGGGCGTGTTGAGTCCAGTTCTCTGAGCAAGGAGTAGGTCTTGTCTATTACATATTGGTTTAATGGAACGGTATCTGAGCTAATTTGAAACCCTTGTTTTATGTATCACCCCACCTCACCTTTCCCGTTAAGCAGCCATAGTGTGTTTTCTGCATGTGTGACTCTGTTCTGTTTTGTAATTCAGTTCAAGTGTAACGGTTTTTACATTCCCTCTATAAGTGATACCTTATGAGAAGTGTCCTTTTCTGTGTGACTTATTTCACTTCGAGTCGTTGTACCTAAATCCACTCATCATGCTGCTACTAGCCTTATGACATTGATTTCACGGCTGAGTGATATTCCATTGTACATAAGGACCACAACTTCTTTATCCATTTTTCTCTTTCCTGGGATATTGAAGGTGGAATGAAGTGGAGGTCCTTGTCAACAGAGCAGCCCTAAACTTTGGGGTGCTTGTGTCTTGCTGATTTTTCATTTTCCCAATTTATACCCCCATGAGTGGAAGTGCCCTATGCTCTCTAAGCTTTGCTTTTTAGACGTTTCAGGACTCACCGTACACTTCTCCAGAGTGGCTGTTGACAATTTACATCCCGCCCATCAGTGTAGCAAGGCTCCCATTTCTCCATGGCCTGTCCTGCATTTCTGGTTTTGACACTTTTTTCAGCATGGCCCTTTTAACCGATGGGAAGCGAGACTTCTTTGTAGCGCTGATTTGCCTTTTCAGGTTGCTTGGTTGGCCAAAAAGGGCGTATGCGTTTTTTCCTGAATATATTCAGGAAAAAACGCATACGCCCTTTTTGGCCAAGGGCATCATTGTCAACGTTTTGCCGCTTTTCATGTGCTTTAAAGGCGATTCGAATCTACCTCCTGAAATCTGTTTCCTGCAATTCTGCCTTGATTTCAAATCCTCTTCTTTGCCTTCCCTCAATATATTTGTGGATGAGAGTTATCATTTATAACTCTGCAGGTTTGTGAATTGCAGTGCCCTGAACCTCCATTTTACAACTCGCTTTTTAGGGAGCTGGCCGCAAAAGCGCAGGATGGCTTCAGCCCCTGTTCTGGTTCCGGGGGGCAGGCTGAGCCTGTGGTTAATTCTTCTTCCTGATGGGAAAATAGAGTGACCTGTGCCTGTCCCAACACCAAGAGCTAGTCTTTCATTGGTTCCACGTCTTCCCGTTCATCCTCAGTACAAATTGCAACCTGTACGGAACAGGAGGTTAAAGGTGCTGATGCTCCAAGGAGGGAGATTGCTAGTAAAGTGGCTGGAATGGCGAACCCGGGCACAAGCAAATGAGAAATGAGTTGCGTTTTAGAAACCTTTCCCCATCACACGGTGTACCATCTTCTGGGTATCTCATGCATGTTTTCGATGTAGGAAGATGCCCTTGAACCTGGAGATTTGGGACCCATGCGATGGGTACCACGCAGTATTACTTTAAAGGGTCTGCGTTTGCTCACCCAACCTCACCAAACCTCTCAGCCGCAACAGTGTCCACCCTTAGGTCTCATCCAGCTGTGGGTCTAGATATGGTCAATCCAGGTTGCATCACAGCCCGTGAACGCATTGTGTAAGAATTTCGCTCTCTTTCACTGTCTTTGTTTCACGGGTTTTTCAAAGTAATTTATTTTTATAATGGGGTTTAGCTGCTTTTCACTGCTGTGTTTATGCCGCTTTACACCCACTTGACACACTAACAGAGAGATATCAATACATAAGTTTTAAGATTATTACTAGTCAGATATATTCTTGTGCGGTGAATAGGGCGTGTTGAGTCCAGTTCTCTGAGCAAGGAGTAGGTCTTGTCTATTACATATTGGTTTTATGGAACGGTATCTGAGCTCATTTGAAACCCTTGTTTTATGTATCACCCCACCTCACCTTTCCCGTTAAGCAGCCATAGTGTGTTTTCTGCATGTGTGACTCTGTTCTGTTTTGTAATTCAGTTCAAGTGTAACGGTTTTTACATTCCCTCTATCAGTGATACCTTATGAGAAGTGTCCTTTTCTGTGTGACTTATTTCACTTAGAGTCGTTGTACCTAAATCCACTCATCATGCTGCTACTAGCCTTATGACATTGATTTCACGGCTGAGTGATATTCCATTGTACATAAGGACCACAACTTCTTTATCCATTTTTCTCTTTCCTGGGATATTGAAGGTGGAATGAAGTGGAGGTCCTTGTCAACAGAGCAGCCCTAAACTTTGGGGTGCTTGTGTCTTGCTGATTTTTCATTTTCCCAATTTATACCCCCATGAGTGGAAGTGCCCTATGCTCTCTAAGCTTTGCTTTTTAGACGTTTCAGGAATCACCGTACACTTCTCCAGAGTGGCTGTTGACAATTTACATCCCGCCCATCAGTGTAGCAAGGCTCCCATTTCTCCATGGCCTGTCCTGCATTTCTGGTTTTGACACTTTTTTCAGCATGGCCCTTTTAACCGATGGGAAGCGAGACTTCTTTGTAGCGCTGATTTGCCTTTCCAGGTTGCTTGGTTGGCCAAAAAGGGCGTATGCGTTTTTTCCTGAATATATTCAGGAAAAAACGCATACGCCCTTTTTGGCCAAGGGCATCATTGTCAACGTTTTGCCGCTTTTCATGTGCTTTAAAGGCGATTCGAATCTACCTCCTGAAATCTGTTTCCTGCAATTCTGCCTTGATTTCAAATCCTCTTCTTTGCCTTCCCTCAATATATTTGTGGATGAGAGTTATCATTTATAACTCTGCAGGTTTGTGAATTGCAGTGCCCTGAACCTCCATTTTACAACTCGCTTTTTAGGGAGCTGGCCGCAAAAGCGCAGGATGGCTTCAGCCCCTGTTCTGGTTGCGGGGGGCAGGCTGAGCCTGTGGTTAATTCTTCTTCCTGATGGGAAAATAGAGTGACCTGTGCCTGTCCCAACACCAAGAGCTAGTCTTTCATTGGTTCCACGTCTTCCCGTTCATCCTCAGGACAAATTGCAACCTGTACGGAACAGGAGGTTAAAGGTGCTGATGCTCCAAGGAGGGAGATTGCTAGTAAAGTGGCTGGAATGGCGAACCGGGGCACAAGCAGATGAGAAATGAGATGCGTTTTAGAAACCTTTCCCCATCACACGGTGTACCATCTTCTGGGTATCTCATGCATGTTTTCGATGTAGGAAGATGCCCTTGAACCTGGAGATTTGGGACCCATGCGATGGGTACCACGCAGTATTACTTTAAAGGGTCTGCGTTTGCTCACCCAACCTCACCAAACCTCTCAGCCGCAACAGTGTACACCCTTATGTCTCATCCAGCTGTGGGTCTAGATATGGTCAATCCAGGTTGCATCACAGCCCCTGAACGCATTGTGTAAGAATTTCGCTCTCTTTCACTGTCTTTGTTTCACGGGTTTTTCAAAGTAATTTATTTTTATAATGGGGTTTAGCTGCTTTTCACTGCTGTGTTTATGCCACTTTTTACCCACTTGACACACTAACAGAGAGATATCAATACATAGGTTTTAAGATTATTACTAGTCAGATATATTCTTGTGCGGTGAATAGGGCGTGTTGAGTCCAGTTCTCTGAGCAAGGAGTAGGTCTTGTCTATTACATATTGGGTTTATGGAACGGTATCTGAGCTAATTTGAAACCCTTGTTTTATGTATCACCCCACCTCACCTTTCCCGTTAAGCAGCCATAGTGTGTTTTCTGCATGTGTGACTCTGTTCTGTTTTGTAATTCAGTTCAAGTGTAACGGTTTTTACATTCCCTCTATAAGTGATACCTTATGAGAAGTGTCCTTTGCTGTGTGACTTATTTCACTTAGAGTCGTCGTACCTAAATCCACTCATCATGCTGCTACTAGCCTTATGACATTGATTTCACGGCTGAGTGATATTCCATTGTACATAAGGACCACAACTTCTTTATCCATTTTTCTCTTTCCTGGGATATTGAAGGTGGAATGAAGTGGAGGTCCTTGTCAACAGAGCAGCCCTAAACTTTGGGGTGCTTGTGTCTTGCTGATTTTTCATTTTCCCAATTTATACCCCCATGAGTGGAAGTGCCCTATGCTCTCTAAGCTTTGGTTTTTAGACGTTTCAGGACTCACCGTACACTTCTCCAGAGTGGCTGTTGACAATTTACATCCCGCCCATCAGTGTAGCAAGGCTCCCATTTCTCCATGGCCTGTCCTGCATTTCTGGTTTTGACACTTTTTTCAGCATGGCCCTTTTGACCAATGGGAAGCCAGACATCTTTGTAGCGCTGATTTGCCTTTCCAGGTTGCTTGGTTGGCCAAAAAGGGCGTATGCGTTTTTTCCTGAATATATTCAGGAAAAAACGCATACGCCCTTTTTGGCCAAGGGCATCATTGTCAACGTTTTGCCGCTTTTCATGTGCTTTAAAGGCGATTCGAATCTACCTCCTGAAATCTGTTTCCTGCAATTCTGCCTTGATTTCAAATCCTCTTCTTTGCCTTCCCTCAATATATTTGTGGATGAGAGTTATCATTTATAACTCTGCAGGTTTGTGAATTGCAGTGCCCTGAACCTCCATTTTACAACTCGCTTTTTAGGGAGCTGGCCGCAAAAGCGCAGGATGGCTTCAGCCCCTGTTCTGGTTGCGGGGGGCAGGCTGAGCCTGTGGTTAATTCTTCTTCCTGATGGGAAAATAGAGTGACCTGTGCCTGTCCCAACACCAAGAGCTAGTCTTTCATTGGTTCCACGTCTTCCCGTTCATCCTCAGTACAAATTGCAACCTGTACGGAACAGGAGGTTAAAGGTGCTGATGCTCCAAGGAGGGAGATTGCTAGTAAAGTGGCTGGAATGGCGAACCCGGGCACAAGCAAATGAGAAATGAGGTGCGTTTTAGAAACCTTTCCCCATCACACAGTGTACCATCTTCTGGGTATCTCATGCATGTTTTCGATGTAGGAAGATGCCCTTGAACCTGGAGATTTGGGACCCATGCGATGGGTACCACGCAGTATTACTTTAAAGGGTCTGCGTTTGCTCACCCAACCTCACCAAACCTCTCAGCCGCAACAGTGTCCACCCTTAGGTCTCATCCAGCTGTGGGTCTAGATATGGTCAATCCAGGTTGCATCACAGCCCCTGAACGCATTGTGTAAGAATTTCGCTCTCTTTCACTGTCTTTGTTTCACGGGTTTTTCAAAGTAATTTATTTTTATAATGGGGTTTAGCTGCTTTTCACTGCTGTGTTTATGCCGCTTTACACCCACTTGACACACTAACAGAGAGATATCAATACATAGGTTTTAAGATTATTACTAGTCAGATATATTCTTGTGCGGTGAATAGGGCGTGTTGAGTCCAGTTCTCTGAGCAAGGAGTAGGTCTTGTCTATTACATATTGGTTTTATGGAACGGTATCTGAGCTAATTTGAAACCCTTGTTTTATGTATCACCCCACCTCACCTTTCCCGTTAAGCAGCCATAGTGTGTTTTCTGCATGTGTGACTCTGTTCTGTTTTGTAATTCAGTTCAAGTGTAACGGTTTTTACATTCCCTCTATCAGTGATACCTTATGAGAAGTGTCCTTTTCTGTGTGACTTATTTCACTTAGAATCGTCGTACCTAAATCCACTCATCATGCTGCTACTAGCCTTATGACATTGATTTCATGGCTGAGTGATATTCCATTGTACATAAGGACCACAACTTCTTTATCCATTTTTCTCTTTCCTGGGATATTGAAGGTGGAATGAAGTGGAGGTCCTTGTCAACAGAGCAGCCCTAAACTTTGGGGTGCTTGTGTCTTGCTGATTTTTCATTTTCCCAATTTATACCCCCATGAGTGGAAGTGCCCTATGCTCTCTAAGCTTTGCTTTTTAGACGTTTCAGGACTCACCGTACACTTCTCCAGAGTGGCTGTTGACAATTTACATCCCGCCCATCAGTGTAGCAAGGCTCCCATTTCTCCATGGCCTGTCCTGCATTTCTGGTTTTGACACTTTTTTCAGCATGGCCCTTTTGACCGATGGGAAGCGAGACTTCTTTGTAGCGCTGATTTGCCTTTCCAGGTTGCTTGGTTGGCCAAAAAGGGCGTATGCGTTTTTTCCTGAATATATTCAGGAAAAAACGCATACGCCCTTTTTGGCCAAGGGCATCATTGTCAACGTTTTGCCGCTTTTCATGTGCTTTAAAGGCGATTCGAATCTACCTCCTGAAATCTGTTTCCTGCAATTCTGCCTTGATTTCAAATCCTCTTCTTTGCCTTCCCTCAATATATTTGTGGATGAGAGTTATCATTTATAACTCTGCAGGTTTGTGAATTGCAGTGCCCTGAACCTCCATTTTACAACTCGCTTTTTAGGGAGCTGGCCGCAAAAGCGCAGGATGGCTTCAGGCCCTGTTCTGGTTCCGGGGGGCAGGCTGAGCCTGTGGTTAATTCTTCTTCCTGATGGGAAAATAGAGTAACCTGTGCCTGTCCCAACACCAAGAGCTAGTCTCGCATTGGTTCCACGTCTTCCCGTTCATCCTCAGGACAAATTGCAACCTGTACTGAACAGGAGGATAAAGGTGCTGATGCTCCAAGTAGGGAGATTGCTAGTAAAGCGGCTGGAATAGCGAACCCGGGCACAAGGAGATGAGAAATGAGGTGCGTTTTAGAAACCTTTCCACATCACACGGTGTACCATCTTCTGTGTTTCTCATGCATGTTTTGGATGTAGGAAGATGCCCTTGAACCTGGCGATTTGGGACCCATGCGATGGGTACCATGCAGTATTACTTTAAAGGGTCTGCGTTTGCTCACCCAACCTCACCAAACCTCTCAGCCCCAAGAGTGTCCACCCTTATGTCTCATCCAGCTGTGGGTCTAGATATGGTCAATCCAGGTTGCATCACAGCCCCTGAACGCATTGTGTAAGAATTTCTATCTCTTTCACTGTCTTTGTTTCATGGGTTTTTCAAAGTAATTTATTTTTATAATGGGGTTTAGCTGCTTTTCACTGCTGTGTTTATGCCGCTTTACACCCACTTGACACACTAACAGAGAGATATCAATACATAAGTTATAAGATTATTACTAGTCAGATATATTCTTGTGCGGTGAATAGGGCGTGTTGAGTCCAGTTCTCTGAGCAAGGAGTAGGTCTTGTCTATTACATATTGGTTTTATGGAACGGTATCTGAGCTAATTTGAAACCCTTGTTTTATGTATCACCCCACCTCACCTTTCCCGTTAAGCAGCCATAGTGTGTTTTCTGCATGTGTGACTCTGTTCTGTTTTGTAATTCAGTTCAAGTGTAACGGTTTTTACATTCCCTCTATCAGTGATACCTTATGAGAAGTGTCCTTTTCTGTGTGACTTATTTCACTTAGAATCGTCGTACCTAAATCCACTCATCATGCTGCTACTAGCCTTATGACATTGATTTCATGGCTGAGTGATATTCCATTGTACATAAGGACCACAACTTCTTTATCCATTTTTCTCTTTCCTGGGATATTGAAGGTGGAATGAAGTGGAGGTCCTTGTCAACAGAGCAGCCCTAAACTTTGGGGTGCTTGTGTCTTGCTGATTTTTCCTTTTCCCAATTTATACCCCCATGAGTGGAAGTGCCCTATGCTCTCTAAGCTTTGCTTTTTAGACGTTTCAGGACTCACCGTACACTTCTCCAGAGTGGCTGTTGACAATTTACATCCCGCCCATCAGTGTAGCAAGGCTCCCATTTCTCCATGGCCTGTCCTGCATTTCTGGTTTTGACACTTTTTTCAGCATGGCCCTTTTGACCGATGGGAAGCGAGACTTCTTTGTAGCGCTGATTTGCCTTTCCAGGTTGCTTGGTTGGCCAAAAAGGGCGTATGCGTTTTTTCCTGAATATATTCAGGAAAAAACGCATACGCCCTTTTTGGCCAAGGGCATCATTGTCAACGTTTTGCCGCTTTTCATGTGCTTTAAAGGCGATTCGAATCTACCTCCTGAAATCTGTTTCCTGCAATTCTGCCTTGATTTCAAATCCTCTTCTTTGGCTTCCCTCAATATATTTGTGGATGAGAGTTATCATTTATAACTCTGCAGGTTTGTGAATTGCAGTGCCCTGAACCTCCATTTTACAACTCGCTTTTTAGGGAGCTGGCCGCAAAAGCGCAGGATGGCTTCAGGCCCTGTTCTGGTTCCGGGGGGCAGGCTGAGCCTGTGGTTAATTCTTCTTCCTGATGGGAAAATAGAGTAACCTGTGCCTGTCCCAACACCAAGAGCTAGTCTCGCATTGGTTCCACGTCTTCCCGTTCATCCTCAGGACAAATTGCAACCTGTACTGAACAGGAGGATAAAGGTGCTGATGCTCCAAGTAGGGAGATTGCTAGTAAAGCGGCTGGAATAGCGAATCCGGGCACAAGGAGATGAGAAATGAGGTGCGTTTTAGAAACCTTTCCACATCACACGGTGTACCATCTTCTGTGTTTCTCATGCATGTTTTGGATGTAGGAAGATGCCCTTGAACCTGGCGATTTGGGACCCATGCGATGGGTACCATGCAGTATTACTTTAAAGGGTCTGCGTTTGCTCACCCAACCTCACCAAACCTCTCAGCCCCAAGAGTGTCCACCCTTATGTCTCATCCAGCTGTGGGTCTAGATATGGTCAATCCAGGTTGCATCACAGCCCCTGAACGCATTGTGTAAGAATTTCTATCTCTTTCACTGTCTTTGTTTCATGGGTTTTTCAAAGTAATTTATTTTTATAATGGGGTTTAGCTGCTTTTCACTGCTGTGTTTATGCCGCTTTACACCCACTTGACACACTAACAGAGAGATATCAATACATAAGTTATAAGATTATTACTAGTCAGATATATTCTTGTGCGGTGAATAGGGCGTGTTGAGTCCAGTTCTCTGAGCAAGGAGTAGGTCTTGTCTATTACATATTGGTTTTATGGAACGGTATCTGAGCTAATTTGAAACCCTTGTTTTATGTATCACCCCACCTCACCTTTCCCGTTAAGCAGCCATAGTGTGTTTTCTGCATGTGTGACTCTGTTCTGTTTTGTAATTCAGTTCAAGTGTAACGGTTTTTACATTCCCTCTATCAGTGATACCTTATGAGAAGTGTCCTTTTCTGTGTGACTTATTTCACTTAGAGTCGTTGTACCTAAATCCACTCATCATGCTGCTACTAGCCTTATGACATTGATTTCACGGCTGAGTGATATTCCATTGTACATAAGGACCACAACTTCTTTATCCATTTTTCTCTTTCCTGGGATATTGAATGTGGAATGAAGTGGAGGTCCTTCTCAACAGAGCAGCCCTAAACTTTGGGGTGCTTGTGTCTTGCTGATTTTTCCTTTTCCCAATTTATACCCCCATGAGTGGAAGTGCCCTATGCTCTCTAAGCTTTGCTTTTTAGACGTTTCAGGACTCACCGTACACTTCTCCAGAGTGGCTGTTGACAATTTTCATCCCGCCCATCAGTGTAGCAAGGCTCCCATTTCTCCATGGCCTGTCCTGCATTTCTGGTTTTGACACTTTTTTCAGCATGGCCCTTTTGACCGATGGGAAGCGAGACTTCTTTGTAGCGCTGATTTGCCTTTCCAGGTTGCTTGGTTGGCCAAAAAGGGCGTATGCGTTTTTTCCTGAATATATTCAGGAAAAAACGCATACGCCCTTTTTGGCCAAGGGCATCATTGTCAACGTTTTGCCGCTTTTCATGTGTTTTAAAGGCGATTCGAATCTACCTCCTGAAATCTGTTTCCTGCAATTCTGCCTTGATTTCAAATCCTCTTCTTTGCCTTCCCTCAATATATTTGTGGATGAGAGTTATCATTTATAACTCTGCAGGTTTGTGAATTGCAGTGCCCTGAACCTCCATTTTACAACTCGCTTTTTAGGGAGCTGGCCGCAAAAGCGCAGGATGGCTTCAGGCCCTGTTCTGGTTCCGGGGGGCAGGCTGAGCCTGTGGTTAATTCTTCTTCCTGATGGGAAAATAGAGTAACCTGTGCGTGTCCCTACACCAAGAGCTAGTCTCTCATTGGTTCCACGTCTTCCCGTTCATCCTCAGGACAAATTGCAACCTGTACGGAACAGGAGGTTAAAGGTGCTGATGCTCCAAGTAGGGAGATTGCTAGTAAAGCGGCTGGAATAGCGAACCCGGGCACAAGGAGATGAGAAATGAGGTGCGTTTTAGAAACCTTTCCACATCACACGGTGTACCATCTTCTGGGTTTCTCATGCATGTTTTCGATGTAGGAAGATGCCCTGGAACCTGGCGATTTGGGACCCATGCGATGGGTACCATGAAGTATTACTTTAAAGGGTCTGCGTTTGCTCACCCAACCTCACCAAACCTCTCAGCCTCAAGAGTGTCCACCCTTATGTCTCATCCAGCTGTGGGTCTAGATATGGTCAATCCAGGTTGCATCACAGCCCCTGAACGCATTGTGTAAGAATTTCTATCTCTTTCACTGTCTTTGTTTCATGGGTTTTTCAAAGTAATTTATTTTTATAATGGGGTTTAGCTGCTTTTCACTGCTGTGTTTATGCCGCTTTACACCCACTTGACACACTAACAGAGAGATATCAATACATAAGTTATAAGATTTTTACTAGTCAGATATATTCTTGTGTGGTGAATAGGGCGTGTTGAGTCCAGTTCTCTGAGCAAGGAGTAGGTCTTGTCTATTACATATTGGTTTAATGGAACGGTATCTGAGCTAATTTGAAACCCTTGTTTTATGTATCACCCCACCTCACCTTTCCCGTTAAGCAGCCATAGTGTGTTTTCTGCATGTGTGACTCTGTTCTGTTTTGTAATTCAGTTCAAGTGTAACGGTTTTTACATTCCCTCTATAAGTGATACCTTATGAGAAGTGTCCTTTTCTGTGTGACTTATTTCACTTCGAGTCGTTGTACCTAAATCCACTCATCATGCTGCTACTAGCCTTATGACATTGATTTCACGGCTGAGTGATATTCCATTGTACATAAGGACCACAACTTCTTTATCCATTTTTCTCTTTCCTGGGATATTGAAGGTGGAATGAAGTGGAGGTCCTTGTCAACAGAGCAGCCCTAAACTTTGGGGTGCTTGTGTCTTGCTGATTTTTCATTTTCCCAATTTATACCCCCATGAGTGGAAGTGCCCTATGCTCTCTAAGCTTTGCTTTTTAGACGTTTCAGGACTCACCGTACACTTCTCCAGAGTGGCTGTTGACAATTTACATCCCGCCCATCAGTGTAGCAAGGCTCCCATTTCTCCATGGCCTGTCCTGCATTTCTGGTTTTGACACTTTTTTCAGCATGGCCCTTTTAACCGATGGGAAGCGAGACTTCTTTGTAGCGCTGATTTGCCTTTTCAGGTTGCTTGGTTGGCCAAAAAGGGCGTATGCGTTTTTTCCTGAATATATTCAGGAAAAAACGCATACGCCCTTTTTGGCCAAGGGCATCATTGTCAACGTTTTGCCGCTTTTCATGTGCTTTAAAGGCGATTCGAATCTACCTCCTGAAATCTGTTTCCTGCAATTCTGCCTTGATTTCAAATCCTCTTCTTTGCCTTCCCTCAATATATTTGTGGATGAGAGTTATCATTTATAACTCTGCAGGTTTGTGAATTGCAGTGCCCTGAACCTCCATTTTACAACTCGCTTTTTAGGGAGCTGGCCGCAAAAGCGCAGGATGGCTTCAGCCCCTGTTCTGGTTCCGGGGGGCAGGCTGAGCCTGTGGTTAATTCTTCTTCCTGATGGGAAAATAGAGTGACCTGTGCCTGTCCCAACACCAAGAGCTAGTCTTTCATTGGTTCCACGTCTTCCCGTTCATCCTCAGTACAAATTGCAACCTGTACGGAACAGGAGGTTAAAGGTGCTGATGCTCCAAGGAGGGAGATTGCTAGTAAAGTGGCTGGAATGGCGAACCCGGGCACAAGCAAATGAGAAATGAGTTGCGTTTTAGAAACCTTTCCCCATCACACGGTGTACCATCTTCTGGGTATCTCATGCATGTTTTCGATGTAGGAAGATGCCCTTGAACCTGGAGATTTGGGACCCATGCGATGGGTACCACGCAGTATTACTTTAAAGGGTCTGCGTTTGCTCACCCAACCTCACCAAACCTCTCAGCCGCAACAGTGTCCACCCTTAGGTCTCATCCAGCTGTGGGTCTAGATATGGTCAATCCAGGTTGCATCACAGCCCGTGAACGCATTGTGTAAGAATTTCGCTCTCTTTCACTGTCTTTGTTTCACGGGTTTTTCAAAGTAATTTATTTTTATAATGGGGTTTAGCTGCTTTTCACTGCTGTGTTTATGCCGCTTTACACCCACTTGACACACTAACAGAGAGATATCAATACATAAGTTTTAAGATTATTACTAGTCAGATATATTCTTGTGCGGTGAATAGGGCGTGTTGAGTCCAGTTCTCTGAGCAAGGAGTAGGTGTTGTCTATTACATATTGGTTTTATGGAACGGTATCTGAGCTCATTTGAAACCCTTGTTTTATGTATCACCCCACCTCACCTTTCCCGTTAAGCAGCCATAGTGTGTTTTCTGCATGTGTGACTCTGTTCTGTTTTGTAATTCAGTTCAAGTGTAACGGTTTTTACATTCCCTCTATCAGTGATACCTTATGAGAAGTGTCCTTTTCTGTGTGACTTATTTCACTTAGAGTCGTTGTACCTAAATCCACTCATCATGCTGCTACTAGCCTTATGACATTGATTTCACGGCTGAGTGATATTCCATTGTACATAAGGACCACAACTTCTTTATCCATTTTTCTCTTTCCTGGGATATTGAAGGTGGAATGAAGTGGAGGTCCTTGTCAACAGAGCAGCCCTAAACTTTGGGGTGCTTGTGTCTTGCTGATTTTTCATTTTCCCAATTTATACCCCCATGAGTGGAAGTGCCCTATGCTCTCTAAGCTTTGCTTTTTAGACGTTTCAGGAATCACCGTACACTTCTCCAGAGTGGCTGTTGACAATTTACATCCCGCCCATCAGTGTAGCAAGGCTCCCATTTCTCCATGGCCTGTCCTGCATTTCTGGTTTTGACACTTTTTTCAGCATGGCCCTTTTAACCGATGGGAAGCGAGACTTCTTTGTAGCGCTGATTTGCCTTTCCAGGTTGCTTGGTTGGCCAAAAAGGGCGTATGCGTTTTTTCCTGAATATATTCAGGAAAAAACGCATACGCCCTTTTTGGCCAAGGGCATCATTGTCAACGTTTTGCCGCTTTTCATGTGCTTTAAAGGCGATTCGAATCTACCTCCTGAAATCTGTTTCCTGCAATTCTGCCTTGATTTCAAATCCTCTTCTTTGCCTTCCCTCAATATATTTGTGGATGAGAGTTATCATTTATAACTCTGCAGGTTTGTGAATTGCAGTGCCCTGAACCTCCATTTTACAACTCGCTTTTTAGGGAGCTGGCCGCAAAAGCGCAGGATGGCTTCAGCCCCTGTTCTGGTTGCGGGGGGCAGGCTGAGCCTGTGGTTAATTCTTCTTCCTGATGGGAAAATAGAGTGACCTGTGCCTGTCCCAACACCAAGAGCTAGTCTTTCATTGGTTCCACGTCTTCCCGTTCATCCTCAGGACAAATTGCAACCTGTACGGAACAGGAGGTTAAAGGTGCTGATGCTCCAAGGAGGGAGATTGCTAGTAAAGTGGCTGGAATGGCGAACCGGGGCACAAGCAGATGAGAAATGAGATGCGTTTTAGAAACCTTTCCCCATCACACGGTGTACCATCTTCTGGGTATCTCATGCATGTTTTCGATGTAGGAAGATGCCCTTGAACCTGGAGATTTGGGACCCATGCGATGGGTACCACGCAGTATTACTTTAAAGGGTCTGCGTTTGCTCACCCAACCTCACCAAACCTCTCAGCCGCAACAGTGTACACCCTTATGTCTCATCCAGCTGTGGGTCTAGATATGGTCAATCCAGGTTGCATCACAGCCCCTGAACGCATTGTGTAAGAATTTCGCTCTCTTTCACTGTCTTTGTTTCACGGGTTTTTCAAAGTAATTTATTTTTATAATGGGGTTTAGCTGCTTTTCACTGCTGTGTTTATGCCACTTTTTACCCACTTGACACACTAACAGAGAGATATCAATACATAGGTTTTAAGATTATTACTAGTCAGATATATTCTTGTGCGGTGAATAGGGCGTGTTGAGTCCAGTTCTCTGAGCAAGGAGTAGGTCTTGTCTATTACATATTGGGTTTATGGAACGGTATCTGAGCTAATTTGAAACCCTTGTTTTATGTATCACCCCACCTCACCTTTCCCGTTAAGCAGCCATAGTGTGTTTTCTGCATGTGTGACTCTGTTCTGTTTTGTAATTCAGTTCAAGTGTAACGGTTTTTACATTCCCTCTATAAGTGATACCTTATGAGAAGTGTCCTTTGCTGTGTGACTTATTTCACTTAGAGTCGTCGTACCTAAATCCACTCATCATGCTGCTACTAGCCTTATGACATTGATTTCACGGCTGAGTGATATTCCATTGTACATAAGGACCACAACTTCTTTATCCATTTTTCTCTTTCCTGGGATATTGAAGGTGGAATGAAGTGGAGGTCCTTGTCAACAGAGCAGCCCTAAACTTTGGGGTGCTTGTGTCTTGCTGATTTTTCATTTTCCCAATTTATACCCCCATGAGTGGAAGTGCCCTATGCTCTCTAAGCTTTGGTTTTTAGACGTTTCAGGACTCACCGTACACTTCTCCAGAGTGGCTGTTGACAATTTACATCCCGCCCATCAGTGTAGCAAGGCTCCCATTTCTCCATGGCCTGTCCTGCATTTCTGGTTTTGACACTTTTTTCAGCATGGCCCTTTTGACCAATGGGAAGCCAGACATCTTTGTAGCGCTGATTTGCCTTTCCAGGTTGCTTGGTTGGCCAAAAAGGGCGTATGCGTTTTTTCCTGAATATATTCAGGAAAAAACGCATACGCCCTTTTTGGCCAAGGGCATCATTGTCAACGTTTTGCCGCTTTTCATGTGCTTTAAAGGCGATTCGAATCTACCTCCTGAAATCTGTTTCCTGCAATTCTGCCTTGATTTCAAATCCTCTTCTTTGCCTTCCCTCAATATATTTGTGGATGAGAGTTATCATTTATAACTCTGCAGGTTTGTGAATTGCAGTGCCCTGAACCTCCATTTTACAACTCGCTTTTTAGGGAGCTGGCCGCAAAAGCGCAGGATGGCTTCAGCCCCTGTTCTGGTTCCGGGGGGCAGGCTGAGCCTGTGGTTAATTCTTCTTCCTGATGGGAAAATAGAGTGACCTGTGCCTGTCCCAACACCAAGAGCTAGTCTTTCATTGGTTCCACGTCTTCCCGTTCATCCTCAGTACAAATTGCAACCTGTACGGAACAGGAGGTTAAAGGTGCTGATGCTCCAAGGAGGGAGATTGCTAGTAAAGTGGCTGGAATGGCGAACCCGGGCACAAGCAAATGAGAAATGAGGTGCGTTTTAGAAACCTTTCCCCATCACACAGTGTACCATCTTCTGGGTATCTCATGCATGTTTTCGATGTAGGAAGATGCCCTTGAACCTGGAGATTTGGGACCCATGCGATGGGTACCACGCAGTATTACTTTAAAGGGTCTGCGTTTGCTCACCCAACCTCACCAAACCTCTCAGCCGCAACAGTGTCCACCCTTAGGTCTCATCCAGCTGTGGGTCTAGATATGGTCAATCCAGGTTGCATCACAGCCCCTGAACGCATTGTGTAAGAATTTCGCTCTCTTTCACTGTCTTTGTTTCACGGGTTTTTCAAAGTAATTTATTTTTATAATGGGGTTTAGCTGCTTTTCACTGCTGTGTTTATGCCGCTTTACACCCACTTGACACACTAACAGAGAGATATCAATACATAGGTTTTAAGATTATTACTAGTCAGATATATTCTTGTGCGGTGAATAGGGCGTGTTGAGTCCAGTTCTCTGAGCAAGGAGTAGGTCTTGTCTATTACATATTGGTTTTATGGAACGGTATCTGAGCTAATTTGAAACCCTTGTTTTATGTATCACCCCACCTCACCTTTCCCGTTAAGCAGCCATAGTGTGTTTTCTGCATGTGTGACTCTGTTCTGTTTTGTAATTCAGTTCAAGTGTAACGGTTTTTACATTCCCTCTATCAGTGATACCTTATGAGAAGTGTCCTTTTCTGTGTGACTTATTTCACTTAGAATCGTCGTACCTAAATCCACTCATCATGCTGCTACTAGCCTTATGACATTGATTTCATGGCTGAGTGATATTCCATTGTACATAAGGACCACAACTTCTTTATCCATTTTTCTCTTTCCTGGGATATTGAAGGTGGAATGAAGTGGAGGTCCTTGTCAACAGAGCAGCCCTAAACTTTGGGGTGCTTGTGTCTTGCTGATTTTTAATTTTCCCAATTTATACCCCCATGAGTGGAAGTGCCCTATGCTCTCTAAGCTTTGCTTTTTAGACGTTTCAGGACTCACCGTACACTTCTCCAGAGTGGCTGTTGACAATTTACATCCCGCCCATCAGTGTAGCAAGGCTCCCATTTCTCCATGGCCTGTCCTGCATTTCTGGTTTTGACACTTTTTTCAGCATGGCCCTTTTGACCGATGGGAAGCGAGACTTCTTTGTAGCGCTGATTTGCCTTTCCAGGTTGCTTGGTTGGCCAAAAAGGGCGTATGCGTTTTTTCCTGAATATATTCAGGAAAAAACGCATACGCCCTTTTTGGCCAAGGGCATCATTGTCAACGTTTTGCCGCTTTTCATGTGCTTTAAAGGCGATTCGAATCTACCTCCTGAAATCTGTTTCCAGCAATTCTGCCTTGATTTCAAATCCTCTTCTTTGCCTTCCCTCAATATATTTGTGGATGAGAGTTATCATTTATAACTCTGCAGGTTTGTGAATTGCAGTGCCCTGAACCTCCATTTTACAACTCGCTTTTTAGGGAGCTGGCCGCAAAAGCGCAGGATGGCTTCAGGCCCTGTTCTGGTTCCGGGGGGCAGGCTGAGCCTGTGGTTAATTCTTCTTCCTGATGGGAAAATAGAGTGACCTGTGCCTGTCCCAACACCAAGAGCTAGTCTTTCATTGGTTCCACGTCTTCCCGTTCATCCTCAGTACAAATTGCAACCTGTACGGAACAGGAGGTTAAAGGTGCTGATGCTCCAAGGAGGGAGATTGCTAGTAAAGTGGCTGGAATGGCGAACCCGGGCACAAGCAGATGAGAAATGAGGTGCGTTTTAGAAACCTTTCCCCATCACACAGTGTACCATCTTCTGGGTATCTCATTCATGTTTTCGATGTAGGAAGATGCCCTTGAACCTGGAGATTTGGGACCCATGCGATGGGTACCACGCAGTATTACTTTAAAGGGTCTGCGTTTGCTCACCCAACCTCACCAAACCTCTCAGCCGCAACAGTGTCCACCCTTAGGTCTCATCCAGCTGTGGGTCTAGATATGGTCAATCCAGGTTGCATCACAGCCCCTGAACGCATTGTGTAAGAATTTCTCTCTCTTTCACTGTCTTTGTTTCATGGGTTTTTCAAAGTAATTTATTTTTATAATGGGGTTTAGCTGCTTTTCACTGCTGTGTTTATGCCGCTTTTTACCCACTTGACACACTAATAGAGAGATATCAATACATAGGTTTTAAGATTATTACTAGTCAGATATATTCTTGTGCGGTGAATAGGGCGTGTTGAGTCCAGTTCTCTGAGCAAGGAGTAGGTCTTGTCTATTACATATTGGGTTTATGGAACGGTATCTGAGCTAATTTGAAACCCTTGTTTTATGTATCACCCCACCTCACCTTTCCCGTTAAGCAGCCATAGTGTGTTTTCTGCATGTGTGACTCTGTTCTGTTTTGTAATTCAGTTCAAGTGTAACGGTTTTTACATTCCCTCTATAAGTGATACCTTATGAGAAGTGTCCTTTGCTGTGTGACTTATTTCACTTAGAGTCGTCGTACCTAAATCCACTCATCATGCTGCTACTAGCCTTATGACATTGATTTCACGGCTGAGTGATATTCCATTGTACATAAGGACCACAACTTCTTTATCCATTTTTCTCTTTCCTGGGATATTGAAGGTGGAATGAAGTGGAGGTCCTTGTCAACAGAGCAGCCCTAAACTTTGGGGTGCTTGTGTCTTGCTGATTTTTCATTTTCCCAATTTATACCCCCATGAGTGGAAGTGCCCTATGCTCTCTAAGCTTTGCTTTTTAGACGTTTCAGGACTCACCGTACACTTCTCCAGAGTGGCTGTTGACAATTTACATCCCGCCCATCAGTGTAGCAAGGCTCCCATTTCTCCATGGCCTGTCCTGCATTTCTGGTTTTGACACTTTTTTCAGCATGGCCCTTTTGACCAATGGGAAGCGAGACATCTTTGTAGCGCTGATTTGCCTTTCCAGGTTGCTTGGTTGGCCAAAAAGGGCGTATGCGTTTTTTCCTGAATATATTCAGGAAAAAACGCATACGCCCTTTTTGGCCAAGGGCATCATTGTCAACGTTTTGCCGCTTTTCATGTGCTTTAAAGGCGATTCGAATCTACCTCCTGAAATCTGTTTCCTGCAATTCTGCCTTGATTTCAAATCCTCTTCTTTGCCTTCCCTCAATATATTTGTGGGTGAGAGTTATCATTTATAACTCTGCAGGTTTGTGAATTGCAGTGCCCTGAACCTCCATTTTACAACTCGCTTTTTAGGGAGCTGGCCGCAAAAGCGCAGGATGGCTTCAGCCCCTGTTCTGGTTCCGGGGGGCAGGCTGAGCCTGTGGTTAATTCTTCTTCCTGATGGGAAAATAGAGTGACCTGTGCCTGTCCCAACACCAAGAGCTAGTCTTTCATTGGTTCCACGTCTTCCCGTTCATCCTCAGTACAAATTGCAACCTGTACGGAACAGGAGGTTAAAGGTGCTGATGCTCCAAGGAGGGAGATTGCTAGTAAAGTGGCTGGAATGGCGAACCCGGGCACAAGCAAATGAGAAATGAGGTGCGTTTTAGAAACCTTTCCCCATCACACAGTGTACCATCTTCTGGGTATCTCATGCATGTTTTCGATGTAGGAAGATGCCCTTGAACCTGGAGATTTGGGACCCATGCGATGGGTACCACGCAGTATTACTTTAAAGGGTCTGCGTTTGCTCACCCAACCTCACCAAACCTCTCAGCCGCAACAGTGTCCACCCTTAGGTCTCATTCAGCTGTGGGTCTAGATATGGTCAATCCAGGTTGCATCACAGCCCCTGAACGCATTGTGTAAGAATTTCGCTCTCTTTCACTGTCTTTGTTTCACGGGTTTTTCAAAGTAATTTATTTTTATAATGGGGTTTAGCTGCTTTTCACTGCTGTGTTTATGCCGCTTTACACCCACTTGACACACTAACAGAGAGATATCAATACATAGGTTTTAAGATTATTACTAGTCAGATATATTCTTGTGCGGTGAATAGGGCGTGTTGAGTCCAGTTCTCTGAGCAAGGAGTAGGTCTTGTCTATTACATATTGGTTTTATGGAACGGTATCTGAGCTAATTTGAAACCCTTGTTTTATGTATCACCCCACCTCACCTTTCCCGTTAAGCAGCCATAGTGTGTTTTCTGCATGTGTGACTCTGTTCTGTTTTGTAATTCAGTTCAAGTGTAACGGTTTTTACATTCCCTCTATCAGTGATACCTTATGAGAAGTGTCCTTTTCTGTGTGACTTATTTCACTTAGAATCGTCGTACCTAAATCCACTCATCATGCTGCTACTAGCCTTATGACATTGATTTCATGGCTGAGTGATATTCCATTGTACATAAGGACCACAACTTCTTTATCCATTTTTCTCTTTCCTGGGATATTGAAGGTGGAATGAAGTGGAGGTCCTTGTCAACAGAGCAGCCCTAAACTTTGGGGTGCTTGTGTCTTGCTGATTTTTCCTTTTCCCAATTTATACCCCCATGAGTGGAAGTGCCCTATGCTCTCTAAGCTTTGCTTTTTAGACGTTTCAGGACTCACCGTACACTTCTCCAGAGTGGCTGTTGACAATTTACATCCCGCCCATCAGTGTAGCAAGGCTCCCATTTCTCCATGGCCTGTCCTGCATTTCTGGTTTTGACACTTTTTTCAGCATGGCCCTTTTGACCGATGGGAAGCGAGACTTCTTTGTAGCGCTGATTTGCCTTTCCAGGTTGCTTGGTTGGCCAAAAAGGGCGTATGCGTTTTTTCCTGAATATATTCAGGAAAAAACGCATACGCCCTTTTTGGCCAAGGGCATCATTGTCAACGTTTTGCCGCTTTTCATGTGCTTTAAAGGCGATTCGAATCTACCTCCTGAAATCTGTTTCCTGCAATTCTGCCTTGATTTCAAATCCTCTTCTTTGCCTTCCCTCAATATATTTGTGGATGAGAGTTATCATTTATAACTCTGCAGGTTTGTGAATTGCAGTGCCCTGAACCTCCATTTTACAACTCGCTTTTTAGGGAGCTGGCCGCAAAAGCGCAGGATGGCTTCAGGCCCTGTTCTGGTTCCGGGGGGCAGGCTGAGCCTGTGGTTAATTCTTCTTCCTGATGGGAAAATAGAGTAACCTGTGCCTGTCCCAACACCAAGAGCTAGTCTCGCATTGGTTCCACGTCTTCCCGTTCATCCTCAGGACAAATTGCAACCTGTACTGAACAGGAGGATAAAGGTGCTGATGCTCCAAGTAGGGAGATTGCTAGTAAAGCGGCTGGAATAGCGAACCCGGGCACAAGGAGATGAGAAATGAGGTGCGTTTTAGAAACCGTTCCACATCACACGGTGTACCATCTTCTGTGTTTCTCATGCATGTTTTGGATGTAGGAAGATGCCCTTGAACCTGGCGATTTGGGACCCATGCGATGGGTACCATGCAGTATTACTTTAAAGGGTCTGCGTTTGCTCACCCAACCTCACCAAACCTCTCAGCCCCAAGAGTGTCCACCCTTATGTCTCATCCAGCTGTGGGTCTAGATATGGTCAATCCAGGTTGCATCACAGCCCCTGAACGCATTGTGTAAGAATTTCTATCTCTTTCACTGTCTTTGTTTCATGGGTTTTTCAAAGTAATTTATTTTTATAATGGGGTTTAGCTGCTTTTCACTGCTGTGTTTATGCCGCTTTACACCCACTTGACACACTAACAGAGAGATATCAATACATAAGTTATAAGATTATTACTAGTCAGATATATTCTTGTGCGGTGAATAGGGCGTGTTGAGTCCAGTTCTCTGAGCAAGGAGTAGGTCTTGTCTATTACATATTGGTTTTATGGAACGGTATCTGAGCTAATTTGAAACCCTTGTTTTATGTATCACCCCACCTCACCTTTCCCGTTAAGCAGCCATAGTGTGTTTTCTGCATGTGTGACTCTGTTCTGTTTTGTAATTCAGTTCAAGTGTAACGGTTTTTACATTCCCTCTATCAGTGATACCTTATGAGAAGTGTCCTTTTCTGTGTGACTTATTTCACTTAGAATCGTCGTACCTAAATCCACTCATCATGCTGCTACTAGCCTTATGACATTGATTTCATGGCTGAGTGATATTCCATTGTACATAAGGACCACAACTTCTTTATCCATTTTTCTCTTTCCTGGGATATTGAAGGTGGAATGAAGTGGAGGTCCTTGTCAACAGAGCAGCCCTAAACTTTGGGGTGCTTGTGTCTTGCTGATTTTTCCTTTTCCCAATTTATACCCCCATGAGTGGAAGTGCCCTATGCTCTCTAAGCTTTGCTTTTTAGACGTTTCAGGACTCACCGTACACTTCTCCAGAGTGGCTGTTGACAATTTACATCCCGCCCATCAGTGTAGCAAGGCTCCCATTTCTCCATGGCCTGTCCTGCATTTCTGGTTTTGACACTTTTTTCAGCATGGCCCTTTTGACCGATGGGAAGCGAGACTTCTTTGTAGCGCTGATTTGCCTTTCCAGGTTGCTTGGTTGGCCAAAAAGGGCGTATGCGTTTTTTCCTGAATATATTCAGGAAAAAACGCATACGCCCTTTTTGGCCAAGGGCATCATTGTCAACGTTTTGCCGCTTTTCATGTGCTTTAAAGGCGATTCGAATCTACCTCCTGAAATCTGTTTCCTGCAATTCTGCCTTGATTTCAAATCCTCTTCTTTGGCTTCCCTCAATATATTTGTGGATGAGAGTTATCATTTATAACTCTGCAGGTTTGTGAATTGCAGTGCCCTGAACCTCCATTTTACAACTCGCTTTTTAGGGAGCTGGCCGCAAAAGCGCAGGATGGCTTCAGGCCCTGTTCTGGTTCCGGGGGGCAGGCTGAGCCTGTGGTTAATTCTTCTTCCTGATGGGAAAATAGAGTAACCTGTGCCTGTCCCAACACCAAGAGCTAGTCTCGCATTGGTTCCACGTCTTCCCGTTCATCCTCAGGACAAATTGCAACCTGTACTGAACAGGAGGATAAAGGTGCTGATGCTCCAAGTAGGGAGATTGCTAGTAAAGCGGCTGGAATAGCGAATCCGGGCACAAGGAGATGAGAAATGAGGTGCGTTTTAGAAACCTTTCCACATCACACGGTGTACCATCTTCTGTGTTTCTCATGCATGTTTTGGATGTAGGAAGATGCCCTTGAACCTGGCGATTTGGGACCCATGCGATGGGTACCATGCAGTATTACTTTAAAGGGTCTGCGTTTGCTCACCCAACCTCACCAAACCTCTCAGCCCCAAGAGTGTCCACCCTTATGTCTCATCCAGCTGTGGGTCTAGATATGGTCAATCCAGGTTGCATCACAGCCCCTGAACGCATTGTGTAAGAATTTCTATCTCTTTCACTGTCTTTGTTTCATGGGTTTTTCAAAGTAATTTATTTTTATAATGGGGTTTAGCTGCTTTTCACTGCTGTGTTTATGCCGCTTTACACCCACTTGACACACTAACAGAGAGATATCAATACATAAGTTATAAGATTATTACTAGTCAGATATATTCTTGTGCGGTGAATAGGGCGTGTTGAGTCCAGTTCTCTGAGCAAGGAGTAGGTCTTGTCTATTACATATTGGTTTTATGGAACGGTATCTGAGCTAATTTGAAACCCTTGTTTTATGTATCACCCCACCTCACCTTTCCCGTTAAGCAGCCATAGTGTGTTTTCTGCATGTGTGACTCTGTTCTGTTTTGTAATTCAGTTCAAGTGTAACGGTTTTTACATTCCCTCTATCAGTGATACCTTATGAGAAGTGTCCTTTTCTGTGTGACTTATTTCACTTAGAGTCGTTGTACCTAAATCCACTCATCATGCTGCTACTAGCCTTATGACATTGATTTCACGGCTGAGTGATATTCCATTGTACATAAGGACCACAACTTCTTTATCCATTTTTCTCTTTCCTGGGATATTGAATGTGGAATGAAGTGGAGGTCCTTCTCAACAGAGCAGCCCTAAACTTTGGGGTGCTTGTGTCTTGCTGATTTTTCCTTTTCCCAATTTATACCCCCATGAGTGGAAGTGCCCTATGCTCTCTAAGCTTTGCTTTTTAGACGTTTCAGGACTCACCGTACACTTCTCCAGAGTGGCTGTTGACAATTTTCATCCCGCCCATCAGTGTAGCAAGGCTCCCATTTCTCCATGGCCTGTCCTGCATTTCTGGTTTTGACACTTTTTTCAGCATGGCCCTTTTGACCGATGGGAAGCGAGACTTCTTTGTAGCGCTGATTTGCCTTTCCAGGTTGCTTGGTTGGCCAAAAAGGGCGTATGCGTTTTTTCCTGAATATATTCAGGAAAAAACGCATACGCCCTTTTTGGCCAAGGGCATCATTGTCAACGTTTTGCCGCTTTTCATGTGTTTTAAAGGCGATTCGAATCTACCTCCTGAAATCTGTTTCCTGCAATTCTGCCTTGATTTCAAATCCTCTTCTTTGCCTTCCCTCAATATATTTGTGGATGAGAGTTATCATTTATAACTCTGCAGGTTTGTGAATTGCAGTGCCCTGAACCTCCATTTTACAACTCGCTTTTTAGGGAGCTGGCCGCAAAAGCGCAGGATGGCTTCAGGCCCTGTTCTGGTTCCGGGGGGCAGGCTGAGCCTGTGGTTAATTCTTCTTCCTGATGGGAAAATAGAGTAACCTGTGCGTGTCCCTACACCAAGAGCTAGTCTCTCATTGGTTCCACGTCTTCCCGTTCATCCTCAGGACAAATTGCAACCTGTACGGAACAGGAGGTTAAAGGTGCTGATGCTCCAAGTAGGGAGATTGCTAGTAAAGCGGCTGGAATAGCGAACCCGGGCACAAGGAGATGAGAAATGAGGTGCGTTTTAGAAACCTTTCCACATCACACGGTGTACCATCTTCTGGGTTTCTCATGCATGTTTTCGATGTAGGAAGATGCCCTGGAACCTGGCGATTTGGGACCCATGCGATGGGTACCATGAAGTATTACTTTAAAGGGTCTGCGTTTGCTCACCCAACCTCACCAAACCTCTCAGCCGCAACAGTGTCCACCCTTATGTCTCATCCAGCTGTGGGTCTAGATATGGTCAATCCAGGTTGCATCACAGCCCCTGAACGCATTGTGTAAGAATTTCTATCTCTTTCACTGTCTTTGTTTCATGGGTTTTTCAAAGTAATTTATTTTTATAATGGGGTTTAGCTGCTTTTCACTGCTGTGTTTATGCCGCTTTACACCCACTTGACACACTAACAGAGAGATATCAATACATAAGTTATAAGATTTTTACTAGTCAGATATATTCTTGTGTGGTGAATAGGGCGTGTTGAGTCCAGTTCTCTGAGCAAGGAGTAGGTCTTGTCTATTACATATTGGTTTAATGGAACGGTATCTGAGCTAATTTGAAACCCTTGTTTTATGTATCACCCCACCTCACCTTTCCCGTTAAGCAGCCATAGTGTGTTTTCTGCATGTGTGACTCTGTTCTGTTTTGTAATTCAGTTCAAGTGTAACGGTTTTTACATTCCCTCTATAAGTGATACCTTATGAGAAGTGTCCTTTTCTGTGTGACTTATTTCACTTCGAGTCGTTGTACCTAAATCCACTCATCATGCTGCTACTAGCCTTATGACATTGATTTCACGGCTGAGTGATATTCCATTGTACATAAGGACCACAACTTCTTTATCCATTTTTCTCTTTCCTGGGATATTGAAGGTGGAATGAAGTGGAGGTCCTTGTCAACAGAGCAGCCCTAAACTTTGGGGTGCTTGTGTCTTGCTGATTTTTCATTTTCCCAATTTATACCCCCATGAGTGGAAGTGCCCTATGCTCTCTAAGCTTTGCTTTTTAGACGTTTCAGGACTCACCGTACACTTCTCCAGAGTGGCTGTTGACAATTTACATCCCGCCCATCAGTGTAGCAAGGCTCCCATTTCTCCATGGCCTGTCCTGCATTTCTGGTTTTGACACTTTTTTCAGCATGGCCCTTTTAACCGATGGGAAGCGAGACTTCTTTGTAGCGCTGATTTGCCTTTTCAGGTTGCTTGGTTGGCCAAAAAGGGCGTATGCGTTTTTTCCTGAATATATTCAGGAAAAAACGCATACGCCCTTTTTGGCCAAGGGCATCATTGTCAACGTTTTGCCGCTTTTCATGTGCTTTAAAGGCGATTCGAATCTACCTCCTGAAATCTGTTTCCTGCAATTCTGCCTTGATTTCAAATCCTCTTCTTTGCCTTCCCTCAATATATTTGTGGATGAGAGTTATCATTTATAACTCTGCAGGTTTGTGAATTGCAGTGCCCTGAACCTCCATTTTACAACTCGCTTTTTAGGGAGCTGGCCGCAAAAGCGCAGGATGGCTTCAGCCCCTGTTCTGGTTCCGGGGGGCAGGCTGAGCCTGTGGTTAATTCTTCTTCCTGATGGGAAAATAGAGTGACCTGTGCCTGTCCCAACACCAAGAGCTAGTCTTTCATTGGTTCCACGTCTTCCCGTTCATCCTCAGTACAAATTGCAACCTGTACGGAACAGGAGGTTAAAGGTGCTGATGCTCCAAGGAGGGAGATTGCTAGTAAAGTGGCTGGAATGGCGAACCCGGGCACAAGCAAATGAGAAATGAGTTGCGTTTTAGAAACCTTTCCCCATCACACGGTGTACCATCTTCTGGGTATCTCATGCATGTTTTCGATGTAGGAAGATGCCCTTGAACCTGGAGATTTGGGACCCATGCGATGGGTACCACGCAGTATTACTTTAAAGGGTCTGCGTTTGCTCACCCAACCTCACCAAACCTCTCAGCCGCAACAGTGTCCACCCTTAGGTCTCATCCAGCTGTGGGTCTAGATATGGTCAATCCAGGTTGCATCACAGCCCGTGAACGCATTGTGTAAGAATTTCGCTCTCTTTCACTGTCTTTGTTTCACGGGTTTTTCAAAGTAATTTATTTTTATAATGGGGTTTAGCTGCTTTTCACTGCTGTGTTTATGCCGCTTTACACCCACTTGACACACTAACAGAGAGATATCAATACATAAGTTTTAAGATTATTACTAGTCAGATATATTCTTGTGCGGTGAATAGGGCGTGTTGAGTCCAGTTCTCTGAGCAAGGAGTAGGTCTTGTCTATTACATATTGGTTTTATGGAACGGTATCTGAGCTCATTTGAAACCCTTGTTTTATGTATCACCCCACCTCACCTTTCCCGTTAAGCAGCCATAGTGTGTTTTCTGCATGTGTGACTCTGTTCTGTTTTGTAATTCAGTTCAAGTGTAACGGTTTTTACATTCCCTCTATCAGTGATACCTTATGAGAAGTGTCCTTTTCTGTGTGACTTATTTCACTTAGAGTCGTTGTACCTAAATCCACTCATCATGCTGCTACTAGCCTTATGACATTGATTTCACGGCTGAGTGATATTCCATTGTACATAAGGACCACAACTTCTTTATCCATTTTTCTCTTTCCTGGGATATTGAAGGTGGAATGAAGTGGAGGTCCTTGTCAACAGAGCAGCCCTAAACTTTGGGGTGTTTGTGTCTTGCTGATTTTTCATTTTCCCAATTTATACCCCCATGAGTGGAAGTGCCCTATGCTCTCTAAGCTTTGCTTTTTAGACGTTTCAGGAATCACCGTACACTTCTCCAGAGTGGCTGTTGACAATTTACATCCCGCCCATCAGTGTAGCAAGGCTCCCATTTCTCCATGGCCTGTCCTGCATTTCTGGTTTTGACACTTTTTTCAGCATGGCCCTTTTAACCGATGGGAAGCGAGACTTCTTTGTAGCGCTGATTTGCCTTTCCAGGTTGCTTGGTTGGCCAAAAAGGGCGTATGCGTTTTTTCCTGAATATATTCAGGAAAAAACGCATACGCCCTTTTTGGCCAAGGGCATCATTGTCAACGTTTTGCCGCTTTTCATGTGCTTTAAAGGCGATTCGAATCTACCTCCTGAAATCTGTTTCCTGCAATTCTGCCTTGATTTCAAATCCTCTTCTTTGCCTTCCCTCAATATATTTGTGGATGAGAGTTATCATTTATAACTCTGCAGGTTTGTGAATTGCAGTGCCCTGAACCTCCATTTTACAACTCGCTTTTTAGGGAGCTGGCCGCAAAAGCGCAGGATGGCTTCAGCCCCTGTTCTGGTTGCGGGGGGCAGGCTGAGCCTGTGGTTAATTCTTCTTCCTGATGGGAAAATAGAGTGACCTGTGCCTGTCCCAACACCAAGAGCTAGTCTTTCATTGGTTCCACGTCTTCCCGTTCATCCTCAGGACAAATTGCAACCTGTACGGAACAGGAGGTTAAAGGTGCTGATGCTCCAAGGAGGGAGATTGCTAGTAAAGTGGCTGGAATGGCGAACCGGGGCACAAGCAGATGAGAAATGAGATGCGTTTTAGAAACCTTTCCCCATCACACGGTGTACCATCTTCTGGGTATCTCATGCATGTTTTCGATGTAGGAAGATGCCCTTGAACCTGGAGATTTGGGACCCATGCGATGGGTACCACGCAGTATTACTTTAAAGGGTCTGCGTTTGCTCACCCAACCTCACCAAACCTCTCAGCCGCAACAGTGTACACCCTTATGTCTCATCCAGCTGTGGGTCTAGATATGGTCAATCCAGGTTGCATCACAGCCCCTGAACGCATTGTGTAAGAATTTCGCTCTCTTTCACTGTCTTTGTTTCACGGGTTTTTCAAAGTAATTTATTTTTATAATGGGGTTTAGCTGCTTTTCACTGCTGTGTTTATGCCGCTTTACACCCACTTGACACACTAACAGAGAGATATCAATACATAGGTTTTAAGATTATTACTAGTCAGATATATTCTTGTGCGGTGAATAGGGCGTGTTGAGTCCAGTTCTCTGAGCAAGGAGTAGGTCTTGTCTATTACATATTGGTTTTATGGAACGGTATCTGAGCTAATTTGAAACCCTTGTTTTATGTATCACCCCACCTCACCTTTCCCGTTAAGCAGCCATAGTGTGTTTTCTGCATGTGTGACTCTGTTCTGTTTTGTAATTCAGTTCAAGTGTAACGGTTTTTACATTCCCTCTATCAGTGATACCTTATGAGAAGTGCCCTTTTCTGTGTGACTTATTTCACTTAGAGTCATCGTACCTAAATCCACTCATCATGCTGGTACTAGCCTTATGACATTGATTTCACGGCTGAGTGATATTCCATTGTACATAAGGACCACAACTTCTTTATCCATTTTTCTCTTTCCTGGGATATTGAAGGTGGAATGAAGTGGAGGTCCTTGTCAACAGAGCAGCCCTAAACTTTGGGGTGCTTGTGTCTTGCTGATTTTTCATTTTCCCAATTTATAACCCCATGAGTGGAAGTGCCCTATGCTCTCTAAGCTTTGCTTTTTAGACGTTTCAGGACTCACCGTACACTTCTCCAGAGTGGCTGTTGACAATTTACATCCCGCCCATCAGTGTAGCAAGGCTCCCATTTCTCCATGGCCTGTCCTGCATTTCTGGTTTTGACACTTTTTTCAGCATGGCCCTTTTGACCAATGGGAAGCGAGACATCTTTGTAGCGCTGATTTGCCTTTCCAGGTTGCTTGGTTGGCCAAAAAGGGCGTATGCGTTTTTTCCTGAATATATTCAGGAAAAAACGCATACGCCCTTTTTGGCCAAGGGCATCATTGTCAACGTTTTGCCGCTTTTCATGTGCTTTAAAGGCGATTCGAATCTACCTCCTGAAATCTGTTTCCTGCAATTCTGCCTTGATTTCAAATCCTCTTCTTTGCCTTCCCTCAATATATTTGTGGATGAGAGTTATCATTTATAACTCTGCAGGTTTGTGAATTGCAGTGCCCTGAACCTCCATTTTACAACTCGCTTTTTAGGGAGCTGGCCGCAAAAGCGCAGGATGGCTTCAGCCCCTGTTCTGGTTGCGGGGGGCAGGCTGAGCCTGTGGTTAATTCTTCTTCCTGATGGGAAAATAGAGTGACCTGTGCCTGTCCCAACACCAAGAGCTAGTCTTTCATTGGTTCCACGTCTTCCCGTTCATCCTCAGTACAAATTGCAACCTGTACGGAACAGGAGGTTAAAGGTGCTGATGCTCCAAGGAGGGAGATTGCTAGTAAAGTGGCTGGAATGGCGAACCCGGGCACAAGCAAATGAGAAATGAGGTGCGTTTTAGAAACCTTTCCCCATCACACAGTGTACCATCTTCTGGGTATCTCATGCATGTTTTCGATGTAGGAAGATGCCCTTGAACCTGGAGATTTGGGACCCATGCGATGGGTACCACGCAGTATTACTTTAAAGGGTCTGCGTTTGCTCACCCAACCTCACCAAACCTCTCAGCCGCAACAGTGTCCACCCTTAGGTCTCATCCAGCTGTGGGTCTAGATATGGTCAATCCAGGTTGCATCACAGCCCCTGAACGCATTGTGTAAGAATTTCGCTCTCTTTCACTGTCTTTGTTTCACGGGTTTTTCAAAGTAATTTATTTTTATAATGGGGTTTAGCTGCTTTTCACTGCTGTGTTTATGCCGCTTTACACCCACTTGACACACTAACAGAGAGATATCAATACATAGGTTTTAAGATTATTACTAGTCAGATATAATCTTGTGCGGTGAATAGGGCGTGTTGAGTCCAGTTCTCTGAGCAAGGAGTAGGTCTTGTCTATTACATATTGGTTTTATGGAACGGTATCTGAGCTAATTTGAAACCCTTGTTTTATGTATCACCCCACCTCACCTTTCCCGTTAAGCAGCCATAATGTGTTTTCTGCATGTGTGACTCTGTTCTGTTTTGTAATTCAGTTCAAGTGTAACGGTTTTTACATTCCCTCTATCAGTGATACCTTATGAGAAGTGTCCTTTTCTGTGTGACTTATTTCACTTAGAGTCGTCGTACCTAAATCCACTCATCATGCTGCTACTAGCCTTATGACATTGATTTCACGGCTGAGTGATATTCCATTGTACATAAGGACCACAACTTCTTTATCCATTTTTCTCTTTCCTGGGATATTGAAGGTGGAATGAAGTGGAGGTCCTTGTCAACAGAGCAGCCCTAAACTTTGGGGTGCTTGTGTCTTGCTGATTTTTCATTTTCCCAATTTATACCCCCATGAGTGGAAGTGCCCTATGCTCTCTAAGCTTTGGTTTTTAGACGTTTCAGGACTCACCGTACACTTCTCCAGAGTGGCTGTTGACAATTTACATCCCGCCCATCAGTGTAGCAAGGCTCCCATTTCTCCATGGCCTGTCCTGCATTTCTGGTTTTGACACTTTTTTCAGCATGGCCCTTTTAACCGATGGGAAGCGAGACTTCTTTGTAGCGCTGATTTGCCTTTCCAGGTTGCTTGGTTGGCCAAAAAGGGCGTATGCGTTTTTTCCTGAATATATTCAGGAAAAAACGCATACGCCCTTTTTGGCCAAGGGCATCATTGTCAACGTTTTGCCGCTTTTCATGTGCTTTAAAGGCGATTCGAATCTACCTCCTGAAATCTGTTTCCTGCAATTCTGCCTTGATTTCAAATCCTCTTCTTTGCCTTCCCTCAATATATTTGTGGATGAGAGTTATCATTTATAACTCTGCAGGTTTGTGAATTGCAGTGCCCTGAACCTCCATTTTACAACTCGCTTTTTAGGGAGCTGGCCGCAAAAGCGCAGGATGGCTTCAGGCCCGGTTCTGGTTCCGGGGGGCAGGCTGATCCTGTGGTTAATTCTTCTTCCTGATGGGAAAATAGAGTGACCTGTGCCTGTCCCAACACCAAGAGCTAGTCTCTCGTTGGTTCCACGTCTTCCCGTTCATCCTCAGGACAAATTGCAACCTGTACGGAACAGGAGGTTAAAGGTGCTGATGCTCCAAGGAGGGAGATTGCTAGTAAAGTGGCTGGAATGGCGAACCCGGGCACAAGCAGATGAGAAATGAGGTGCGTTTTAGAAACCTTTCCCCATCACACGGTGTACCATCTTCTGGGTATCTCATGCATGTTTTCGATGTAGGAAGATGCCCTTGAACCTGGAGATTTGGGACCCATGCGATGGGTACCACGCAGTATTACTTTAAAGGGTCTGCGTTTGCTCACCCAACCTCACCAAACTTCTCAGCCGCAACAGTGTCCACCCTTATGTCTCATCCAGCTGTGGGTCTAGATATGGTCAATCCAGGTTGCATCACAGCCCCTGAACGCATTGTGTAAGAATTTCTCTCTCTTTCACTGTCTTTGTTTCATGGGTTTTTCAAAGTAATTTATTTTTATAATGGGGTTTAGCTGCTTTTCACTGCTGTGTTTATGCCGCTTTTTACCCACTTGACACACTAACAGAGAGATATCAATACATAGGTTTTAAGATTATTACTAGTCAGATATATTCTTGTGCGGTGAATAGGGCGTGTTGAGTCCAGTTCTCTGAGCAAGGAGTAGGTCTTGTCTATTACATATTGGTTTTATGGAACGGTATCTGAGCTAATTTGAAACCCTTGTTTTATGTATCACCCCACCTCACCTTTCCCGTTAAGCAGCCATAGTGTGTTTTCTGCATGTGCGACTCTGTTCTGTTTTGTAATTCAGTTCAAGTGTAACGGTTTTTACATTCCCTCTATAAGTGATACCTTATGAGAAGTGCCCTTTTCTGTGTGACTTATTTCACTTAGAGTCGTCGTACCTAAATCCACTCATCATGCTGGTACTAGCCTTATGACATTGATTTCACGGCTGAGTGATATTCCATTGTACATAAGGACCACAACTTCTTTATCCATTTTTCTCTTTCCTGGGATATTGAAGGTGGAATGAAGTGGAGGTCCTTGTCAACAGAGCAGCCCTAAACTTTGGGGTGCTTGTGTCTTGCTGATTTTTCATTTTCCCAATTTATAACCCCATGAGTGGAAGTGCCCTATGCTCTCTAAGCTTTGCTTTTTAGACGTTTCAGGACTCACCGTACACTTCTCCAGAGTGGCTGTTGACAATTTACATCCCGCCCATCAGTGTAGCAAGGCTCCCATTTCTCCATGGCCTGTCCTGCATTTCTGGTTTTGACACTTTTTTCAGCATGGCCCTTTTAACCGATGGGAAGCGAGACTTCTTTGTAGCGCTGATTTGCCTTTCCAGGTTGCTTGGTTGGCCAAAAAGGGCGTATGCGTTTTTTCCTGAATATATTCAGGAAAAAACGCATACGCCCTTTTTGGCCAAGGGCATCATTGTCAACGTTTTGCCGCTTTTCATGTGCTTTAAAGGCGATTCGAATCTACCTCCTGAAATCTGTTTCCTGCAATTCTGCCTTGATTTCAAATCCTCTTCTTTGCCTTCCCTCAATATATTTGTGGATGAGAGTTATCATTTATAACTCTGCATGTTTGTGAATTGCAGTGCCCTGAACCTCCATTTTACAACTCGCTTTTTAGGGAGCTGGCCGCAAAAGCGCAGGATGGCTTCAGGCCCGGTTCTGGTTCCGGGGGGCAGGCTGAGCCTGTGGTTAATTCTTCTTCCTGATGGGAAAATAGAGTGACCTGTGCCTGTCCCAACACCAAGAGCTAGTCTCTCGTTGGTTCCACGTCTTCCCGTTCATCCTCAGGACAAATTGCAACCTGTACGGAACAGGAGGTTAAAGGTGCTGATGCTCCAAGGAGGGAGATTGCTAGTAAAGTGGCTGGAATGGCGAACCCGGGCACAAGCAGATGAGAAATGAGGTGCGTTTTAGAAACCTTTCCCCATCACACGGTGTACCATCTTCTGGGTATCTCATGCATGTTTTCGATGTAGGAAGATGCCCTTGAACCTGGAGATTTGGGACCCATGCGATGGGTACCACGCAGTATTACTTTAAAGGGTCTGCGTTTGCTCAGCCAACCTCACCAAACTTCTCAGCCACAACAGTGTCCACCCTTATGTCTCATCCAGCTGTGGGTCTAGATATGGTCAATCCAGGTTGCATCACAGCCCCTGAACGCATTGTGTAAGAATTTCTCTCTCTTTCACTGTCTTTGTTTCATGGGTTTTTCAAAGTAATTTATTTTTATAATGGGGTTTAGCTGCTTTTCACTGCTGTGTTTATGCCGCTTTTTACCCACTTGACACACTAACAGAGAGATATCAATACATAGGTTTTAAGATTATTACTAGTCAGATATATTCTTGTGCGGTGAATAGGGCGTGTTGAGTCCAGTTCTCTGAGCAAGGAGTAGGTCTTGTCTATTACATATTGGTTTTATGGAACGGTATCTGAGCTAATTTGAAACCCTTGTTTTATGTATCACCCCACCTCACCTTTCCCGTTAAGCAGCCATAGTGTGTTTTCTGCATGTGTGACTCTGTTCTGTTTTGTAATTCAGTTCAAGTGTAACGGTTTTTACATTCCCTCTATAAGTGATACCTTATGAGAAGTGCCCTTTTCTGTGTGACTTATTTCACTTAGAGTCGTCGTACCTAAATCCACTCATCATGCTGGTACTAGCCTTATGACATTGATTTCACGGCTGAGTGATATTCCATTGTACATAAGGACCACAACTTCTTTATCCATTTTTCTCTTTCCTGGGATATTGAAGGTGGAATGAAGTGGAGGTCCTTGTCAACAGAGCAGCCCTAAACTTTGGGGTGCTTGTGTCTTGCTGATTTTTCATTTTCCCAATTTATAACCCCATGAGTGGAAGTGCCCTATGCTCTCTAAGCTTTGCTTTTTAGACGTTTCAGGAATCACCGTACACTTCTCCAGAGTGGCTGTTGACAATTTACATCCCGCCCATCAGTGTAGCAAGGCTCCCATTTCTCCATGGCCTGTCCTGCATTTCTGGTTTTGACACTTTTGTCAGCATGGCCCTTTTGACCAATGGGAAGCGAGACATCTTTGTAGCGCTGATTTGCCTTTCCAGGTTGCTTGGTTGGCCAAAAAGGGCGTATGCGTTTTTTCCTGAATATATTCAGGAAAAAACGCATACGCCCTTTTTGGCCAAGGGCATCATTGTCAACGTTTTGCCGCTTTTCATGTGCTTTAAAGGCGATTCGAATCTACCTCCTGAAATCTGTTTCCTGCAATTCTGCCTTGATTTCAAATCCTCTTCTTTGCCTTCCCTCAATATATTTGTGGATGAGAGTTATCATTTATAACTCTGCAGGTTTGTGAATTGCAGTGCCCTGAACCTCCATTTTACAACTCGCTTTTTAGGGAGCTGGCCGCAAAAGCGCAGGATGGCTTCAGGCCCTGTTCTGGTTCCGGGGGGCAGGCTGAGCCTGTGGTTAATTCTTCTTCCTGATGGGAAAATAGAGTGACCTGTGCCTGTCCCAACACCAAGAGCTAGTCTTTCATTGGTTCCACGTCTTCCCGTTCATCCTCAGTACAAATTGCAACCTGTACGGAACAGGAGGTTAAAGGTGCTGATGCTCCAAGGAGGGAGATTGCTAGTAAAGTGGCTGGAATGGCGAACCTGGGCACAAGCAGATGAGAAATGAGGTGCGTTTTAGAAACCTTTCCCCATCACACAGTGTACCATCTTCTGGGTATCTCATGCATGTTTTCGATGTAGGAAGATGCCCTTGAACCTGGAGATTTGGGACCCATGCGATGGGTACCACGCAGTATTACTTTAAAGGGTCTGCGTTTGCTCACCCAACCTCACCAAACCTCTCAGCCGCAACAGTGTCCACCCTTAGGTCTCATCCAGCTGTGGGTCTAGATATGGTCAATCCAGGTTGCATCACAGCCCCTGAACGCACTGTGTAAGAATTTCTCTCTCTTTCACTGTCTTTGTTTCATGGGTTTTTCAAAGTAATTTATTTTTATAATGGGGTTTAGCTGCTTTTCACTGCTGTGTTTATGCCGCTTTTTACCCACTTGACACACTAACAGAGAGATATCAATACATAGGTTTTAAGATTATTACTAGTCAGATATATTCTTGTGCGGTGAATAGGGCGTGTTGAGTCCAGTTCTCTGAGCAAGGAGTAGGTCTTGTCTATTACATATTGGGTTTATGGAACGGTATCTGAGCTAATTTGAAACCCTTGTTTTATGTATCACCCTAACTCACCTTTCCCGTTAAGCAGCCATAGTGTGTTTTCTGCATGTGTGACTCTGTTCTGTTTTGTAATTCAGTTCAAGTGTAACGGTTTTTACATTCCCTCTATAAGTGATACCTTATGAGAAGTGTCCTTTTCTGTGTGACTTATTTCACTTAGTGTCGTCGTACCTAAATCCACTCATCATGCTGCTACTAGCCTTATGACATTGATTTCACGGCTGAGTGATATTCCATTGTACATAAGGACCACAACTTCTTTATCCATTTTTCTCTTTCCTGGGATATTGAAGGTGGAATGAAGTGGAGGTCCTTGTCAACAGAGCAGCCCTAAACTTTGGGGTGCTTGTGTCTTGCTGATTTTTCATTTTCCCAATTTATACCCCCATGAGTGGAAGTGCCCTATGCTCTCTAAGCTTTGCTTTTTAGACGTTTCAGGACTCACCGTACACTTCTCCAGAGTGGCTGTTGACAATTTACATCCCGCCCATCAGTGTAGCAAGGCTCCCATTTCTCCATGGCCTGTCCTGCATTTCTGGTTTTGACACTTTTTTCAGCATGGCCCTTTTGACCGATGGGAAGCGAGACATCTTTGTAGCGCTGATTTGCCTTTCCAGGTTGCTTGGTTGGCCAAAAAGGGCGTATGCGTTTTTTCCTGAATATATTCAGGAAAAAACGCATACGCCCTTTTTGGCCAAGGGCATCATTGTCAACGTTTTGCCGCTTTTCATGTGCTTTAAAGGCGATTAGAATCTACCTCCTGAAATCTGTTTCCTGCAATTCTGCCTTGATTTCAAATCCTCTTCT
Source organism: Balaenoptera borealis (assembly GCF_965194805.1). NCBI lineage: Eukaryota > Metazoa > Chordata > Mammalia > Artiodactyla > Balaenopteridae > Balaenoptera > Balaenoptera borealis. Next base: position 132,677 of record NW_028123713.1, on the reverse strand, counting down.
TTGCCTTCCCTCAATATATTTGTGGATGAGAGTTATCATTTATAACTCTGCAGGTTTGTGAATTGCAGTGCCCTGAACCTCCATTTTACAACTCGCTTTTTAGGGAGCTGGCCGCAAAAGCGCAGGATGGCTTCAGCCCCTGTTCTGGTTCCGGGGGGCAGGCTGAGCCTGTGGTTAATTCTTCTTCCTGATGGGAAAATAGAGTGACCTGTGCCTGTCCCAACACCAAGAGCTAGTCTTTCATTGGTTCCACGTCTTCCCGTTCATCCTCAGTACAAATTGCAACCTGTACGGAACAGGAGGTTAAAGGTGCTGATGCTCCAAGGAGGGAGATTGCTAGTAAAGTGGCTGGAATGGCGAACCTGGGCACAAGCAGATGAGAAATGAGGTGCGTTTTAGAAACCTTTCCCCATCACACAGTGTACCATCTTCTGGGTATCTCATGCATGTTTTCGATGTAGGAAGATGCCCTTGAACCTGGAGATTTGGGACCCATGCGATGGGTACCACGCAGTATTACTTTAAAGGGTCTGCGTTTGCTCACCCAACCTCACCAAACCTCTCAGCCGCAACAGTGTCCACCCTTAGGTCTCATCCAGCTGTGGGTCTAGATATGGTCAATCCAGGTTGCATCACAGCCCCTGAACGCACTGTGTAAGAATTTCTCTCTCTTTCACTGTCTTTGTTTCATGGGTTTTTCAAAGTAATTTATTTTTATAATGGGGTTTAGCTGCTTTTCACTGCTGTGTTTATGCCGCTTTTTACCCACTTGACACACTAACAGAGAGATATCAATACATAGGTTTTAAGATTATTACTAGTCAGATATATTCTTGTGCGGTGAATAGGGCGTGTTGAGTCCAGTTCTCTGAGCAAGGAGTAGGTCTTGTCTATTACATATTGGGTTTATGGAACGGTATCTGAGCTAATTTGAAACCCTTGTTTTATGTATCACCCCACCTCACCTTTCCCGTTAAGCAGCCATAGTGTGTTTTCTGCATGTGTGACTCTGTTCTGTTTTGTAATTCAGTTCAAGTGTAACGGTTTTTACATTCCCTCTATAAGTGATACCTTATGAGAAGTGTCCTTTGCTGTGTGACTTATTTCACTTAGAGTCGTCGTACCTAAATCCACTCATCATGCTGCTACTAGCCTTATGACATTGATTTCACGGCTGAGTGATATTCCATTGTACATAAGGACCACAACTTCTTTATCCATTTTTCTCTTTCCTGGGATATTGAAGGTGGAATGAAGTGGAGGTCCTTGTCAACAGAGCAGCCCTAAACTTTGGGGTGCTTGTGTCTTGCTGATTTTTCATTTTCCCAATTTATACCCCCATGAGTGGAAGTGCCCTATGCTCTCTAAGCTTTGCTTTTTAGACGTTTCAGGACTCACCGTACACTTCTCCAGAGTGGCTGTTGACAATTTACATCCCGCCCATCAGTGTAGCAAGGCTCCCATTTCTCCATGGCCTGTCCTGCATTTCTGGTTTTGACACTTTTTTCAGCATGGCCCTTTTGACCGATGGGAAGCGAGACATCTTTGTAGCGCTGATTTGCCTTTCCAGGTTGCTTGGTTGGCCAAAAAGGGCGTATGCGTTTTTTCCTGAATATATTCAGGAAAAAACGCATACGCCCTTTTTGGCCAAGGGCATCATTGTCAACGTTTTGCCGCTTTTCATGTGCTTTAAAGGCGATTCGAATCTACCTCCTGAAATCTGTTTCCTGTAATTCTGCCTTGATTTCAAATCCTCTTCTTTGCCTTCCCTCAATATATTTGTGGGTGAGAGTTATCATTTATACCTCTGCAGGTTTGTGAATTGCAGTGCCCTGAACCTCCATTTTACAACTCGCTTTTTAGGGAGCTGGCCGCAAAAGCGCAGGATGGCTTCAGCCCCTGTTCTGGTTCCGGGGGGCAGGCTGAGCCTGTGGTTAATTCTTCTTCCTGATGGGAAAATAGAGTGACCTGTGCCTGTCCCAACACCAAGAGCTAGTCTTTCATTGGTTCCACGTCTTCCCGTTCATCCTCAGTACAAATTGCAACCTGTACGGAACAGGAGGTTAAAGGTGCTGATGCTCCAAGGAGGGAGATTGCTAGTAAAGTGGCTGGAATGGCGAACCCGGGCACAAGCAAATGAGAAATGAGGTGCGTTTTAGAAACCTTTCCCCATCACACGGTGTACCATCTTCTGGGTATCTCATGCATGTTTTCGATGTAGGAAGATGCCCTTGAACCTGGAGATTTGGGACCCATGCGATGGGTACCACGCAGTATTACTTTAAAGGGTCTGCGTTTGCTCACCCAACCTCACCAAACCTCTCAGCCGCAACAGTGTCCACCCTTAGGTCTCATCCAGCTGTGGGTCTAGATATGGTCAATCCAGGTTGCATCACAGCCCCTGAACGCATTGTGTAAGAATTTCTCTCTCTTTCACTGTCTTTGTTTCATGGGTTTTTCAAAGTAATTTATTTTTATAATGGGGTTTAGCTGCTTTTCACTGCTGTGTTTATGCCGCTTTTTACCCACTTGACACACTAACAGAGAGATATCAATACATAGGTTTTAAGATTATTACTAGTCAGATATATTCTTGTGCGGTGAATAGGGCGTGTTGAGTCCAGTTCTCTGAGCAAGGAGTAGGTCTTGTCTATTACATATTGGGTTTATGGAACGGTATCTGAGCTAATTTGAAACCCTTGTTTTATGTATCACCCCACCTCACCTTTCCCGTTAAGCAGCCATAGTGTGTTTTCTGCATGTGTGACTCTGTTCTGTTTTGTAATTCAGTTCAAGTGTAACGGTTTTTACATTCCCTCTATAAGTGATACCTTATGAGAAGTGTCCTTTGCTGTGTGACTTATTTCACTTAGAGTCGTCGTACCTAAATCCACTCATCATGCTGCTACTAGCCTTATGACATTGATTTCACGGCTGAGTGATATTCCATTGTACATAAAGACCACAACTTCTTTATCCATTTTTCTCTTTCCTGGGATATTGAAGGTGGAATGAAGTGGAGGTCCTTGTCAACAGAGCAGCCCTAAACTTTGGGGTGCTTGTGTCTTGCTGATTTTTCATTTTCCCAATTTATACCCCCATGAGTGGAAGTGCCCTATGCTCTCTAAGCTTTGCTTTTTAGACGTTTCAGGACTCACCGTACACTTCTCCAGAGTGGCTGTTGACAATTTACATCCCGCCCTTCAGTGTAGCAAGGCTCCCATTTCTCCATGGCCTGTCCTGCATTTCTGGTTTTGACACTTTTTTCAGCATGACCCTTTTGACCAATGGGAAGCGAGACATCTTTGTAGCGCTGATTTGCCTTTCTAGGTTGCTTGGTTGGCCAAAAAGGGCGTATGCGTTTTTTCCTGAATATATTCAGGAAAAAACGCATACGCCCTTTTTGGCCAAGGGCATCATTGTCAACGTTTTGCCGCTTTTCATGTGCTTTAAAGGCGATTCGAATCTACCTCCTGAAATCTGTTTCCTGCAATTCTGCCTTGATTTCAAATCCTCTTCTTTGCCTTCCCTCAATATATTTGTGGATGAGAGTTATCATTTATAAATCTGCAGGTTTGTGAATTGCAGTGCCCTGAACCTCCATTTTACAACTCGCTTTTTAGGGAGCTGGCCGCAAAAGCGCAGGATGGCTTCAGCCCCTGTTCTGGTTCCGGGGGGCAGGCTGAGCCTGTGGTTAATTCTTCTTCCTGATGGGAAAATAGAGTGACCTGTGCCTGTCCCAACACCAAGAGCTAGTCTTTCATTGGTTCCACGTCTTCCCGTTCATCCTCAGTACAAATTGCAACCTGTACGGAACAGGAGGTTAAAGGTGCTGATGCTCCAAGGAGGGAGATTGCTAGTAAAGTGGCTGGAATGGCGAACCCGGGCACAAGCAAATGAGAAATGAGGTGCGTTTTAGAAACCTTTCCCCATCACACGGTGTACCATCTTCTGGGTATCTCATGCATGTTTTCAATGTAGGAAGATGCCCTTGAACCTGGAGATTTGGGACCCATGCGATGGGTACCACGCAGTATTACTTTAAAGGGTCTGCGTTTGCTCACCCAACCTCACCAAACCTCTCAGCCGCAACAGTGTCCACCCTTAGGTCTCATCCAGCTGTGGGTCTAGATATGGTCAAACCAGGTTGCATCACAGCCCCTGAACGCATTGTGTAAGAATTTCGTTCTCTTTCACTGTCTTTGTTTCATGGGTTTTTCAAAGTAATTTATTTTTATAATGGGGTTTAGCTGCTTTTCACTGCTGTGTTTATGCCGCTTTTTACCCACTTGACACACTAACAGAGAGATATCAATACATAGGTTTTAAGATTATTACTAGTCAGATATATTCTTGTGCGGTGAATAGGGCGTGTTGAGTCCAGTTCTCTGAGCAAGGAGTAGGTCTTGTCTATTACATATTGGGTTTATGGAACGGTATCTGAGCTAATTTGAAACCCTTGTTTTATGTATCACCCCACCTCACCTTTCCCGTTAAGCAGCCATAGTGTGTTTTCTGCATGTGTGACTCTGTTCTGTTTTGTAATTCAGTTCAAGTGTAACGGTTTTTACATTCCCTCTATAAGTGATACCTTATGAGAAGTGTCCTTTGCTGTGTGACTTATTTCACTTAGAGTTGTCGTACCTAAATCCACTCATCATGCTGCTACTAGCCTTATGACATTGATTTCACGGCTGAGTGATATTCCATTGTACATAAGGACCACAACTTCTTTATCCATTTTTCTCTTTCCTGGGATATTGAAGGTGGAATGAAGTGAAGGTCCTTGTCAACAGAGCAGCCCTAAACTTTGGGGTGCTTGTGTCTTGCTGATTTTTCATTTTCCCAATTTATACCCCCATGAGTGGAAGTGCCCTATGCTCTCTAAGCTTTGCTTTTTAGACGTTTCAGGACTCACCGTACACTTCTCCAGAGTGGCTGTTGACAATTTACATCCCGCCCATCAGTGTAGCAAGGCTCCCATTTCTCCATGGCCTGTCCTGCATTTCTGGTTTTGACACTTTTTTCAGCATGGCCCTTTTGACCGATGGGAAGCGAGACATCTTTGTAGCGCTGATTTGCCTTTCCAGGTTGCTTGGTTGGCCAAAAAGGGCGTATGCGTTTTTTCCTGAATATATTCAGGAAAAAACGCATACGCCCTTTTTGGCCAAGGGCATCATTGTCAACGTTTTGCCGCTTTTCATGTGCTTTAAAGGCGATTCGAATCTACCTCCTGAAATCTGTTTCCTGCAATTCTGCCTTGATTTCAAATCCTCTTCTTTGCCTTCCCTCAATATATTTGTGGGTGAGAGTTATCATTTATAACTCTGCAGGTTTGTGAATTGCAGTGCCCTGAACCTCCATTTTACAACTCGCTTTTTAGGGAGCTGGCCGCAAAAGCGCAGGATGGCTTCAGGCCCTGTTCTGGTTCCGGGGGGCAGGCTGAGCCTGTGGTTAATTCTTCTTCCTGATGGGAAAATAGAGTGACCTGTGCCTGTCCCAACACCAAGAGCTAGTCTTTCATTGGTTCCACGTCTTCCCGTTCATCCTCAGTACAAATTGCAACCTGTACGGAACAGGAGGTTAAAGGTGCTGATGCTCCAAGGAGGGAGATTGCTAGTAAAGTGGCTGGAATGGCGAACCCGGTCACAAGCAAATGAGAAATGAGGTGCGTTTTAGAAACCTTTCCCCATCACACGGTGTACCATCTTCTGGGTTTCTCATGCATGTTTTCGATGTAGGAAGATGCCCTTGAACCTGGAGATTTGTAACCCATGCGATGGGTACCATGCAGTATTACTTTAAAGGGTCTGCGTTTGCTCACCAAACCTCACCAAACCTCTCAGCCCCAAGAGTGTCCACCCTTATGTCTCATCCAGCTGTGGGTCTAGATATGGTCAATCCAGGTTGCATCACAGCCCCTGAACGCATTGTGTAAGAATTTCGCTCTCTTTCACTGTCTTTGTTTCACGGGTTTTTCAAAGTAATTTATTTTTATAATGGGGTTTAGCTGCTTTTCACTGCTGTGTTTATGCCGCTTTACACCCACTTGACACACTAACAGAGAGATATCAATACATAGGTTTTAAGATTATTACTAGTCAGATATATTCTTGTGCGGTGAATAGGGCGTGTTGAGTCCAGTTCTCTGAGCAAGGAGTAGGTCTTGTCTATTACATATTGGGTTTATGGAACGGTACCTGAGCTAATTTGAAACCTTTGTTTTATGTATCACCCCACCTCACCTTTCCCGTTAAGCAGCCATAGTGTGTTTTCTGCATGTGTGACTCTGTTCTGTTTTCTGATTCAGTTCAAGTGTAACGGTTTTTACATTCCCTCTATAAGTGATACCTTATGAGAAGTGCCCTTTTCTGTGTGACTTATTTCACTTAGAGTCGTCGTACCTAAATCCACTCATCATGCTGCTACTAGCCTTATGACATTGATTTCACGGCTGAGTGATATTCCATTGTACATAAGGACCACAACTTCTTTATCCATTTTTCTCTTTCCTGGGATATTGAAGGTGGAATGAAGTGGAGGTCCTTGTCAACAGAGCAGCCCTAAACTTTGGGGTGCTTGTGTCTTGCTGATTTTTAATTTTCCCAATTTATAACCCCATGAGTGGAAGTGCCCTATGCTCTCTAAGCTTTGCTTTTTAGACGTTTCAGGACTCACCGTACACTTCTCCAGAGTGGCTGTTGACAATTTACATCCCGCCCATCAGTGTAGCAAGGCTCCCATTTCTCCATGGCCTGTCCTGCATTTCTGGTTTTGACACTTTTTTCAGCATGGCCCTTTTGACCAATGGGAAGCGAGACATCTTTGTAGCGCTGATTTGCCTTTCCAGGTTGCTTGGTTGGCCAAAAAGGGCGTATGCGTTTTTTCCTGAATATATTCAGGAAAAAACGCATACGCCCTTTTTGGCCAAGGGCATCATTGTCAACGTTTTGCCGCTTTTCATGTGCTTTAAAGGCGATTCGAATCTACCTCCTGAAATCTGTTTCCTGCAATTCTGCCTTGATTTCAAATCCTCTTCTTTGCCTTCCCTCAATATATTTGTGGATGAGAGTTATCATTTATAACTCTGCAGGTTTGTGAATTGCAGTGCCCTGAACCTCCATTTTACAACTCGCTTTTTAGGGAGCTGGCCGCAAAAGCGCAGGATGGCTTCAGCCCCTGTTCTGGTTCCGGGGGGCAGGCTGAGCCTGTGGTTAATTCTTCTTCCTGATGGGAAAATAGAGTGACCTGTGCCTGTCCCAACACCAAGAGCTAGTCTTTCATTGGTTCCACGTCTTCCCGTTCATCCTCAGTACAAATTGCAACCTGTACGGAACAGGAGGTTAAAGGTGCTGATGCTCCAAGGAGGGAGATTGCTAGTAAAGTGGCTGGAATGGCGAACCTAGGCACAAGCAGATGAGAAATGAGGTGCGTTTTAGAAACCTTTCCCCATCACACGGTGTACCATCTTCTGGGTATCTCATGCATGTTTTCGATGTAGGAAGATGCCCTTGAATCTGGAGATTTGGGACCCATGCGATGGGTACCACGCAGTATTACTTTAAAGGGTCTGCGTTTGCTCACCCAACCTCACCAAACCTCTCAGCCGCAACAGTGTCCACCCTTAGGTCTCATCCAGCTGTGGGTCTAGATATGGTCAATCCAGGTTGCATCACAGCCCCTGAACGCATTGTGTAAGAATTTCTCTCTCTTTCACTGTCTTTGTTTCATGGGTTTTTCAAAGTAATTTATTTTTATAATGGGGTTTAGCTGCTTTTCACTGCTGTGTTTATGCCGCTTTTTACCCACTTGACACACTAACAGAGAGATATCAATACATAGGTTTTAAGATTATTACTAGTCAGATATATTCTTGTGCGGTGAATAGGGCGTGTTGAGTCCAGTTCTCTGAGCAAGGAGTAGGTCTTGTCTATTACATATTGGGTTTATGGAACGGTATCTGAGCTAATTTGAAACCCTTGTTTTATGTATCACCCCACCTCACCTTTCCCGTGAAGCAGCCATAGTGTGTTTTCTGCATGTGTGACTCTGTTCTGTTTTGTAATTCAGTTCAAGTGTAACGGTTTTTACATTCCCTCTATAAGTGATACCTTATGAGAAGTGTCCTTTGCTGTGTGACTTATTTCACTTAGAGTCGTCGTACCTAAATCCACTCATCATGCTGCTACTAGCCTTATGACATTGATTTCACGGCTGAGTGATATTCCATTGTACATAAAGACCACAACTTCTTTATCCATTTTTCTCTTTCCTGGGATATTGAAGGTGGAATGAAGTGGAGGTCCTTGTCAACAGAGCAGCCCTAAACTTTGGGGTGCTTGTGTCTTGCTGATTTTTCATTTTCCCAATTTATACCCCCATGAGTGGAAGTGCCCTATGCTCTCTAAGCTTTGCTTTTTAGACGTTTCAGGACTCACCGTACACTTCTCCAGAGTGGCTGTTGACAATTTACATCCCGCCCTTCAGTGTAGCAAGGCTCCCATTTCTCCATGGCCTGTCCTGCATTTCTGGTTTTGACACTTTTTTCAGCATGGCCCTTTTGACCAATGGGAAGCGAGACATCTTTGTAGCGCTGATTTGCCTTTCTAGGTTGCTTGGTTGGCCAAAAAGGGCGTATGCGTTTTTTCCTGAATATATTCAGGAAAAAACGCATACGCCCTTTTTGGCCAAGGGCATCATTGTCAACGTTTTGCCGCTTTTCATGTGCTTTAAAGGCGATTCGAATCTACCTCCTGAAATCTGTTTCCTGCAATTCTGCCTTGATTTCAAATCCTCTTCTTTGCCTTCCCTCAATATATTTGTGGGTGAGAGTTATCATTTATAACTCTGCAGGTTTGTGAATTGCAGTGCCCTGAACCTCCATTTTACAACTCGCTTTTTAGGGAGCTGGCCGCAAAAGCGCAGGATGGCTTCAGCCCCTGTTCTGGTTCCGGGGGGCAGGCTGAGCCTGTGGTTAATTCTTCTTCCTGATGGGAAAATAGAGTGACCTGTGCCTGTCCCAACACCAAGAGCTAGTCTTTCATTGGTTCCACGTCTTCCCGTTCATCCTCAGTACAATTTGCAACCTGTACGGAACAGGAGGTTAAAGGTGCTGATGCTCCAAGGAGGGAGATTGCTAGTAAAGTGGCTGGAATGGCGAACCCGGGCACAAGCAAATGAGAAATGAGGTGCGTTTTAGAAACCTTTCCCCATCACACGGTGTACCATCTTCTGGGTATCTCATGCATGTTTTCAATGTAGGAAGATGCCCTTGAACCTGGAGATTTGGGACCCATGCGATGGGTACCACGCAGTATTACTTTAAAGGGTCTGCGTTTGCTCACCCAACCTCACCAAACCTCTCAGCCGCAACAGTGTCCACCCTTAGGTCTCATCCAGCTGTGGGTCTAGATATGGTCAAACCAGGTTGCATCACAGCCCCTGAACGCATTGTGTAAGAATTTCGTTCTCTTTCACTGTCTTTGTTTCATGGGTTTTTCAAAGTAATTTATTTTTATAATGGGGTTTAGCTGCTTTTCACTGCTGTGTTTATGCCGCTTTACACCCACTTGACACACTAACAGAGAGATATCAATACATAGGTTTTAAAATTATTACTAGTCAGATATATTCTTGTGCGGTGAATAGGGCGTGTTGAGTCCAGTTCTCTGAGCAAGGAGTAGGTCTTGTCTATTACATATTGGGTTTATGGAACGGTACCTGAGCTAATTTGAAACCTTTGTTTTATGTATCACCCCACCTCACCTTTCCCGTTAAGCAGCCATAGTGTGTTTTCTGCATGTGTGACTCTGTTCTGTTTTCTGATTCAGTTCAAGTGTAACGGTTTTTACATTCCCTGTATAAGTGATACCTTATGAGAAGTGCCCTTTTCTGTGTGACTTATTTCACTTAGAGTCGTCGTACCTAAATCCACTCATCATGCTGCTACTAGCCTTATGACATTGATTTCACGGCTGAGTGATATTCCATTGTACATAAGGACCACAACTTCTTTATCCATTTTTCTCTTTCCTGGGATATTGAAGGTGGAATGAAGTGGAGGTCCTTGTCAACAGAGCAGCCCTAAACTTTGGGGTGCTTGTGTCTTGCTGATTTTTCATTTTCCCAATTTATAACCCCATGAGTGGAAGTGCCCTATGCTCTCTAAGCTTTGCTTTTTAGACGTTTCAGGACTCACCGTACACTTCTCCAGAGTGGCTGTTGACAATTTACATCCCGCCCATCAGTGTAGCAAGGCTCCCATTTCTCCATGGCCTGTCCTGCATTTCTGGTTTTGACACTTTTTTCAGCATGGCCCTTTTGACCAATGGGAAGCGAGACATCTTTGTAGCGCTGATTTGCCTTTCCAGGTTGCTTGGTTGGCCAAAAAGGGCGTATGCGTTTTTTCCTGAATATATTCAGGAAAAAACGCATACGCCCTTTTTGGCCAAGGGCATCATTGTCAACGTTTTGCCGCTTTTCATGTGCTTTAAAGGCGATTCGAATCTACCTCCTGAAATCTGTTTCCTGCAATTCTGCCTTGATTTCAAATCCTCTTCTTTGCCTTCCCTCAATATATTTGTGGATGAGAGTTATCATTTATAACTCTGCAGGTTTGTGAATTGCAGTGCCCTGAACCTCCATTTTACAACTCGCTTTTTAGGGAGCTGGCCGCAAAAGCGCAGGATGGCTTCAGGCCCTGTTCTGGTTCCGGGCGGCAGGCTGAGCCTGTGGTTAATTCTTCTTCCTGATGGGAAAATAGAGTGACCTGTGCCTGTCCCAACACCAAGAGCTAGTCTTTCATTGGTTCCACGTCTTCCCGTTCATCCTCAGTACAAATTGCAACCTGTACGGAACAGGAGGTTAAAGGTGCTGATGCTCCAAGGAGGGAGATTGCTAGTAAAGTGGCTGGAATGGCGAACCCGGGCACAAGCAAATGAGAAATGAGTTGCGTTTTAGAAACCTTTCCCCATCACACGGTGTACCATCTTCTGGGTATCTCATGCATGTTTTCGATGTAGGAAGATGCCCTTGAACCTGGAGATTTGGGACCCATGCGATGGGTACCACGCAGTATTACTTTAAAGGGTCTGCGTTTGCTCACCCAACCTCACCAAACCTCTCAGCCGCAACAGTGTCCACCCTTAGGTCTCATCCAGCTGTGGGTCTAGATATGGTCAATCCAGGTTGCATCACAGCCCCTGAACGCATTGTGTAAGAATTTCGCTCTCTTTCACTGTCTTTGTTTCACGGGTTTTTCAAAGTAATTTATTTTTATAATGGGGTTTAGCTGCTTTTCACTACTGTGTTTATGCCGCTTTACACCCACTTGACACACTAACAGAGAGATATCAATACATAGGTTTTAAGATTATTACTAGTCAGATATATTCTTGTGCGGTGAATAGGGCGTGTTGAGTCCAGTTCTCTGAGCAAGGAGTAGGTCTTGTCTATTACATATTGGTTTTATGGAACGGTATCTGAGCTAATTTGAAACCCTTGTTTTATGTATCACCCCACCTCACCTTTCCCGTTAAGCAGCCATAGTGTGTTTTCTGCATGTGTGACTCTGTTCTGTTTTGTAATTCAGTTCAAGTGTAACGGTTTTTACATTCCCTCTATCAGTGATACCTTATGAGAAGTGTCCTTTTCTGTGTGACTTATTTCACTTAGAGTCGTCGTACCTAAATCCACTCATCATGCTGCTACTAGCCTTATGACATTGATTTCACGGCTGAGTGATATTCCATTGTACATAAGGACCACAACTTCTTTATCCATTTTTCTCTTTCCTGGGATATTGAAGGTGGAATGAAGTGGAGGTCCTTGTCAACAGAGCAGCCCTAAACTTTGGGGTGCTTGTGTCTTGCTGATTTTTCATTTTCCCAATTTATACCCCCATGAGTGGAAGTGCCCTATGCTCTCTAAGCTTTGCTTTTTAGACGTTTCAGGACTCACCGTACACTTCTCCAGAGTGGCTGTTGACAATTTACATCCCGCCCATCAGTGTAGCAAGGCTCCCATTTCTCCATGGCCTGTCCTGCATTTCTGGTTTTGACACTTTTTTCAGCATGGCCCTTTTGACCGATGGGAAGCGAGACATCTTTGTAGCGCTGATTTGCCTTTCCAGGTTGCTTGGTTGGCCAAAAAGGGCGTATGCGTTTTTTCCTGAATATATTCAGGAAAAAACGCATACGCCCTTTTTGGCCAAAGGCATCATTGTCAACGTTTTGCCGCTTTTCATGTGCTTTAAAGGCGATTCGAATCTACCTCCTGAAATCTGTTTCCTGCAATTCTGCCTTGATTTCAAATCCTCTTCTTTGCCTTCCCTCAATATATTTGTGGATGAGAGTTATCATTTATAACTCTGCAGGTTTGTGAATTGCAGTGCCCTGAACCTCCATTTTACAACTCGCTTTTTAGGGAGCTGGCCGCAAAAGCGCAGGATGGCTTCAGGCCCTGTTCTGGTTCCGGGGGGCAGGCTGAGCCTGTGGTTAATTCTTCTTCCTGATGGGAAAATAGAGTGACCTGTGCCTGTCCCAACACCAAGAGCTAGTCTTTCATTGGTTCCACGTCTTCCCGTTCATCCTCAGTACAAATTGCAACCTGTACGGAACAGGAGGTTAAAGGTGCTGATGCTCCAAGGAGGGAGATTGCTAGTAAAGTGGCTGGAATGGCGAACCCGGGCACAAGCAGATGAGAAATGAGGTGCGTTTTAGAAACCTTTCCCCATCACACGGTGTACCATCTTCTGGGTATCTCATGCATGTTTTCGATGTAGGAAGATGACCTTGAACCTGGAGATTTGGGACCCATGCGATGGGTACCACGCAGTATTACTTTAAAGGGTCTGCGTTTGCTCACCCAACCTCACCAAACCTCTCAGCCGCAACAGTGTCCACCCTTATGTCTCATCCAGCTGTGGGTCTAGATATGGTCAATCCAGGTTGCATCACAGCCCCTGAACGCATTGTGTAAGAATTTCGCTCTCTTTCACTGTCTTTGTTTCATGGGTTTTTCAAAATAATTTATTTTTATAATGGGGTTTAGCTGCTTTTCACTGCTGTGTTTATGCCGCTTTTTACCCACTTGACACACTAACAGAGAGATATCAATACATAGGTTTTAAGATTATTACTAGTCAGATATATTCTTGTGTGGTGAATAGGGCGTGTTGAGTCCAGTTCTCTGAGCAAGGAGTAGGTCTTGTCTATTACATATTGGGTTTATGGAATGGTATCTGAGCTAATTTGAAACCCTTGTTTTATGTATCACCCCACCTCACCTTTCCCGTTAAGCAGCCATAGTGTGTTTTTTGCATGTGTGACTCTGTTCTGTTTTGTAATTCAGTTCAAGTGTAACGGTTTTTACATTCCCTCTATAAGTGATACCTTATGAGAAGTGCCCTTTTCTGTGTGACTTATTTCACTTAGAGTCGTCGTACCTAAATCCACTCATCATGCTGGTACTAGCCTTATGACATTGATTTCACGGCTGAGTGATATTCCATTGTACATAAGGACCACAACTTCTTTATCCATTTTTCTCTTTCCTGGGATATTGAAGGTGGAATGAAGTGGAGGTCCTTGTCAACAGAGCAGCCCTAAACTTTGGGGTGCTTGTGTCTTGCTGATTTTTAATTTTCCCAATTTTTAACCCCATGAGTGGAAGTGCCCTATGCTCTCTAAGCTTTGTTTTTTAGATGTTTCAGGACTCACCGTACGCTTCTCCAGAGTGGCTGTTGGCAATTTACATCCCGCCCATCAGTGTAGCAAGGCTCCCATTTCTCCATGGCCTGTCCTGCATTTCTGGTTTTGACACTTTATTCAGCATGGCCTTTTTAACCGATGGGAAGCGAGACATCTTTGTAGCGCTGATTTGCCTTTCCAGGTTGCTTGGTTGGCCAAAAAGGGCGTATGCGTTTTTTCCTGAATATATTCAGGAAAAAACGCATACGCCCTTTTTGGCCAAGGGCATCATTGTCAACGTTTTGCTGCTTTTCATGTGCTTTAAAGGCGATTCGAATCTACCTCCTGAAATATGTTTCCTGCAATTCTGCCTTGATTTCAAATCCTCTTCTTTGCCTTCCCTCAATATATTTGTGGACGAGAGTTATCATTTATAACTCTGCAGGTTTGTGAATTGCAGTGCCCTGAACCTCCATTTTACAACTCGCGTTTTGGGGAGCTGGCCGCAAAAGCGCAGGATGGCTTCAGGCCCTGTTCTGGTTCCGGGGGGCAGGCTGAGCCTGTGGTTAATTCTTCTTCCTGATGGGAAAATAGAGTGACCTGTGCCTGTCCCAACACCAAGAGCTAGTCTTTCATTGGTTCCACGTCTTCCCGTTCATCCTCAGTACAAATTGCAACCTGTACGGAACAGGAGGTTAAAGGTGCTGATGCTCCAAGGAGGGAGATTGCTAGTAAAGTGGCTGGAATGGCGAACCCGGGCACAAGCAGATGAGAAATGAGGTGCGTTTTAGAAACCTTTCCCCATCATACGGTGTACCATCTTCTGGGTATCTCATGCATGTTTTCGATGTAGGAAGATGCCCTTGAACCTGGAGATTTGGGACCCATGCGATGGGTACCACGCAGTATTACTTTAAAGGGTCTGCGTTTGCTCACCCAACCTCACCAAACTTCTCAGCCGCAACAGTGTCCACCCTTATGTCTCATCCAGCTGTGGGTCTAGATATGGTCAATCCAGGTTGCATCACAGCCCCTGAACGCATTGTGTAAGAATTTCTCTCTCTTTCACTGTCTTTGTTTCATGGGTTTTTCAAAGTAATTTATTTTTATAATGGGGTTTAGCTGCTTTTCACTGCTGTGTTTATGCCGCTTTTTACCCACTTGACACACTAACACAGAGATATCAATACATAGGTCTTAAGATTATTACTAGTCAGATATATTCTTGTGTGGTGAATAGGGCGTGTTGAGTCCAGTTCTCTGAGCAAGGAGTAGGTCTTGTCTATTACATATTGGGTTTATGGAACGGTATCTGAGCTAATTTGAATCCCTTGTTTTATGTATCACCCCACCTCACCTTTCCCGTTAAGCAGCCATAGTGTGTTTTCTGCATGTGTGACTCTGTTCTGTTTTGTAATTCAGTTCAAGTGTAACGGTT
Organism: Balaenoptera borealis; assembly: GCF_965194805.1. Classification (NCBI taxonomy): domain Eukaryota; kingdom Metazoa; phylum Chordata; class Mammalia; order Artiodactyla; family Balaenopteridae; genus Balaenoptera; species Balaenoptera borealis. The sequence continues at coordinate 117,551 of NW_028123713.1, read as the reverse complement.
TTTACATTCCCTCTATAAGTGATACCTTATGAGAAGTGCCCTTTTCTGTGTGACTTATTTCACTTAGAGTCGTCGTACCTAAATCCACTCATCATGCTGGTACTAGCCTTATGACTTTGATTTCACGGCTGAGTGATATTCCATTGTACATAAGGACCACAACTTCTTTATCCATTTTTCTCTTTCCTGGGATATTGAAGGTGGAATGAAGTGGAGGTCCTTGGCAACAGAGCAGCCCTAAACTTTGGGGTGCTTGTGTCTTGCTGATTTTTAATTTTCCCAATTTATAACCCCATGAGTGGAAGTGCCCTATGCTCTCTAAGCTTTGCTTTTTAGACGTTTCAGGACTCACCGTACACCTCTGCAGAGTGGCTGTTGGCAATTTACATCCCGCCCATCAGTATAGGAAGGCTCCCATTTCTCCATGGCCTGTCCTGCATTTCTGGTTTTGACATTTTTTTCAGCATGGCCCTTTTGACCGATGGGAAGCGAGACTTGTTTGTAGCGCTGATTTGCCTTTCCAGGTTACTTGGTTGGCCAAAAAGGGCATATGCGTTTTTTCCTGAATATATTCAGGAAAAAACGCCTACGCCCTTTTTGGCCAAGGGCATCATTGTCAACGATTTTCTGCTTTTCATGTGCTTTAAAGGCGATTCGAATCTACCTCCTGAAATCTGTTTCCTGCAATTCTGCCTTGATTTCAAATCCTCTTCTTTGCCTTCCCTCAATATATTTGTGGATGAGAGTTATCATTTATAACTCTGCAGGTTTGTGAATTGCAGTGCCCTGAACCTCCATTTTACAACTCGCTTTTTAGGGAGCTGGCCGCAAAAGCGCAGGATGGCTTCAGGCCCGGTTCTGGTTCCGGGGGGCAGGCTGATCCTGTGGTTAATTCTTCTTCCTGATGGGAAAATAGAGTGACCTGTGCCTGTCCCAACACCAAGAGCTAGTCTCTCGTTGGTTCCACGTCTTCCCGTTCATCCTCAGGACAAATTGCAACCTGTACGGAACAGGAGGTTAAAGGTGCTGATGCTCCAAGGAGGGAGATTGCTAGTAAAGTGGCTGGAATGGCGAACCCGGGCACAAGCAGATGAGAAATGAGGTGCGTTTTAGAAACCTTTCCCCATCACACGGTGTACCATCTTCTGGGTATCTCATGCATGTTTTCGATGTAGGAAGATGCCCTTGAACCTGGAGATTTGGGACCCATGCGATGGGTACCACGCAGTATTACTTTAAAGGGTCTGCGTTTGCTCACCCAACCTCACCAAACCTCTCAGCCGCAAGAGTGTCCACCCTTATGTCTCATCCAGCTGTGGGTCTAGATATGGTCAATCCAGGTTGCATCACAGCCCCTGAACGCATTGTGTAAGAATTTCTCTCTCTTTCACTGTCTTTGTTTCATGGGTTTTTCAAAATAATTTAATTTTATAATGGGGTTTAGCTGCTTTTCACTGCTGTGTTTATGCCGCTTTTTACCCACTTGACACACTAACAGAGAGATATCAATACATAGGTTTTAAGATTATTACTAGTCAGATATATTCTTGTGTGGTGAATAGGGCGTGTTGAGTCCAGTTCTCTGAGCAAGGAGTAGGTCTTGTCTATTACATATTGGGTTTATGGAACGGTATCTGAGCTAATTTGAATCCCTTGTTTTATGTATCACCCCACCTCACCTTTCCCGTTAAGCAGCCATAGTGTGTTTTCTGCATGTGTGACTCTGTTCTGTTTTCTGATTCAGTTCAAGTGTAACGGTTTTTACATTCCCTCTATAAGTGATACCTTATGAGAAGTGTCCTTTTCTGTGTGACTTATTTCACTTAGAATCGTCGTACCTAAATCCACTCATCATGCTGCTACTAGCCTTATGACATTGATTTCATGGCTGAGTGATATTCCATTGTACATAAGGACCACAACTTCTTTATCCATTTTTCTCTTTCCTGGGATATTGAAGGTGGAATGAAGTGGAGGTCCTTGTCAACAGAGCAGCCCTAAACTTTGGGGTGCTTGTGTCTTGCTGATTTTTCATTTTCCCAATTTATACCCCCATGAGTGGAAGTGCCCTATGCTCTCTAAGCTGTGTTTTTTAGATGTTTCAGGACACACCGTACACTTCTGCAGAGTGGCTGTTGGCAATTTACATCCCGCCCATCAGTATAGGAAGGCTCCCATTTCTCCATGGCCTGTCCTGCATTTCTGGTTTTGACATTTTTTTCAGCATGGCCCTTTTGACCGATGGGAAGCGAGACTTGTTTGTAGCGCTAATTTGCCTTTCCAGGTTACTTGGTTGGCCAAAAAGGGCGTATGCGTTTTTTCCTGAATATATTCAGGAAAAAACGCATACGCCCTTTTTGGCCAAGGGCATCATTGTCAACGATTTTCTGCTTTTCATGTGATTTAAAGGCGATTCGAATCTACCTCCTGAAATCTGTTTCCTGCAATTCTGCCTTGATTTCAAATCCTCTTCTTTGCCTTCCCTCAATATATTTGTGGATGAGAGTTATCATTTATAACTCTGCAGGTTTGTGAATTGCAGTGCCCTGAACCTCCATTTTACAACTCGCTTTTTAGGGAGCTGGCCGCAAAAGCGCAGGATGGCTTCAGGCCCGGTTCTGGTTCCGGGGGGCAGGCTGATCCTGTGGTTAATTCTTCTTCCTGATGGGAAAATAGAGTGACCTGTGCCTGTCCCAACACCAAGAGCTAGTCTCTCGTTGGTTCCACGTCTTCCCGTTCATCCTCAGGACAAATTGCAACCTGTACGGAACAGGAGGTTAAAGGTGCTGATGCTCCAAGGAGGGAGATTGCTAGTAAAGTGGCTGGAATGGCGAACCCGGGCACAAGGAGATGAGAAATGAGGTGCGTTTTAGAAACCTTTCCCCATCACACGGTGTACCATCTTCTGGGTATCTCATGCATGTTTTCGATGTAGGAAGATGCCCTTGAACCTGGAGATTTGGGACCCATGCGATGGGTACCACGCAGTATTACTTTAAAGGGTCTGCGTTTGCTCACCCAACCTCACCAAACTTCTCAGCCGCAACAGTGTCCACCCTTATGTCTCATCCAGCTGTGGGTCTAGATATGGTCAATCCAGGTTGCATCACAGCCCCTGAACGCATTGTGTAAGAATTTCTCTCTCTTTCACTGTCTTTGTTTCATGGGTTTTTCAAAGTAATTTATTTTTATAATGGGGTTTAGCTGCTTTTCACTGCTGTGTTTATGCCGCTTTTTACCCACTTGACACACTAACAGAGAGATATCAATACATAGGTTTTAAGATTATTACTAGTCAGATATATTCTTGTGCGGTGAATAGGGCGTGTTGAGTCCAGTTCTCTGAGCAAGGAGTAGGTCTTGTCTATTACATATTGGGTTTATGGAACGGTATCTGAGCTAATTTGAAACCCTTGTTTTATGTATCACCCCACCTCACCTTTCCCGTTAAGCAGCCATAGTGTGTTTTCTGCATGTGTGACTCTGTTCTGTTTTGTATTTCAGTTCAAGTGTAACGGTTTTTACATTCCCTCTATAAGTGATACCTTATGAGAAGTGCCCTTTTCTGTGTGACTTATTTCACTTAGAGTCGTCGTACCTAAATCCACTCATCATGCTGGTACTAGCCTTATGACATTGATTTCACGGCTGAGTGATATTCCATTGTACATAAGGACCACAACTTCTTTATCCATTTTTCTCTTTCCTGGGATATTGAAGGTGGAATGAAGTGGAGGTCCTTGTCAACAGAGCAGCCCTAAACTTTGGGGTGCTTGTGTCTTGCTGATTTTTAATTTTCCCAATTTATAACCCCATGAGTGGAAGTGCCCTATGCTCTCTAAGCTTTGTTTTTTAGATGTTTCAGGACTCACCGTACGCTTCTCCAGAGTGGCTGTTGGCAATTTACATCCCACCCATCAGTGTAGCAAGGCTCCCATTTCTCCATGGCCTGTCCTGCATTTCTGGTTTTGACACTTTATTCAGCATGGCCTTTTTAACCGATGGGAAGCGAGACATCTTTGTAGCGCTGATTTGCCTTTCCAGGTTGCTTGGTTGGCCAAAAAGGGCGTATGCGTTTTTTCCTGAATATATTCAGGAAAAAACGCATACGCCCTTTTTGGCCAAGGGCATCATTGTCAACGTTTTGCCGCTTTTCATGTGATTTAAAGGCGATTCGAATCTACCTCCTGAAATCTGTTTCCTGCAATTCTGCCTTGATTTCAAATCCTCTTCTTTGCCTTCCCTCAATATATTTGTGGACGAGAGTTATCATTTATAACTCTGCAGGTTTGTGAATTGCAGTGCCCTGAACCTCCATTTTACAACTCGCTTTTTAGGGAGCTGGCCGCAAAAGCGCAGGATGGCTTCAGGCCCGGTTCTGGTTCCGGGGGGCAGGCTGATCCTGTGGTTAATTCTTCTTCCTGATGGGAAAATAGAGTGACCTGTGCCTGTCCCAACACCAAGAGCTAGTCTCTCGTTGGTTCCACGTCTTCCAGTTCATCCTCAGGACAAATTGCAACCTGTACGGAACAGGAGGTTAAAGGTGCTGATGCTCCAAGGAGGGAGATTGCTAGTAAAGTGGCTGGAATGGCGAACCCGGGCACAAGCAGATGAGAAATGAGGTGCGTTTTAGAAACCTTTCCCCATCACACGGTGTACCATCTTCTGGGTATCTCATGCATGTTTTCGATGTAGGAAGATGCCCTTGAACCTGGAGATTTGGGACCCATACGATGGGTACCACGCATTATTACTTTAAAGGGTCTGCGTTTGCTCACCCAACCTCACCAAACTTCTAAGCCGCAACAGTGTCCACCCTTATGTCTCATCCAGCTGTGGGTCTAGATATGGTCAATCCAGGTTGCATCACAGCCCCTGAACGCATTGTGTAAGAATTTCTCTCTCTTTCACTGTCTTTGTTTCATGGGTTTTTCAAAGTAATTTATTTTTATAATGGGGTTTAGCTGCTTTTCACTGCTGTGTTTATGCCGCTTTTTACCCACTTGACACACTAACAGAGAGATATCAATACATAGGTTTTAAGATTATTACTAGTCAGATATATTCTTGTGCGGTGAATAGGGCGTGTTGAGTCCAGTTCTCTGAGCAAGGAGTAGGTCTTGTCTATTACATATTGGGTTTATGGAACGGTATCTGAGCTAATTTGAAACCCTTGTTTTATGTATCACCCCACCTCACCTTTCCCGTTAAGCAGCCATAGTGTGTTTTCTGCATGTGTGACTCTGTTCTGTTTTGTAATTCAGTTCAAGTGAAACGGTTTTTACATTCGCTCTATCAGTGATACCTTATGAGAAGTGCCCTTTTCTGTGTGACTTATTTCACTTAGAGTCGTCGTAGCTAAATCCACTCATCATGCTGGTACTAGCCTTATGACATTGATTTCACGACTGAGTGATATTCCATTGTACATAAGGACCACAACTTCTTTATCCATTTTTCTCTTTCCTGGGATATTGAAGGTGGAATGAAGTGGAGGTCCTTGTCAACAGAGCAGTCCTAAACTTTGGGGTGCTTGTGTCTTGCTGATTTTTAAATTTCCCAATTTATAACCCCATGAGTGGAAGTGCCCTATGCTCTCTAAGCTTTGCTTTTTAGACGTTTCAGGACTCACCGTACACTTCTCCAGAGTGGCTGTTGACAATTTACATCCCGCCCATCAGTGTAGCAAGGCTCCCATTTCTCCATGGCCTGTCCTGCATTTCTGGTTTTGACACTTTTTTCAGCATGGCCCTTTTGACCAATGGGAAGCGAGACATCTTTGTAGCGCTGATTTGCCTTTCCAGGTTGCTTGGTTGGCCAAAAAGGGCGTATGCGTTTTTTCCTGAATATATTCAGGAAAAAACGCATACGCCCTTTTTGGCCAAGGGCATCATTGTCAACGTTTTGCCGCTTTTCATGTGCTTTAAAGGCGATTCGAATCTACCTCCTGAAATATGTTTCCTGCAATTCTGCCTTGATTTCAAATCCTCTTCTTTGCCTTCCCTCAATATATTTGTGGATGAGAGTTATCATTTATAACTCTGCAGGTTTGTGAATTGCAGTGCCCTGAACCTCCATTTTACAACTCGCGTTTTTGGGAGATGGCCGCAAAAGCGCAGGATGGCTTCAGGCCCTGTTCTTGTTCCGGGGGGCAGGCTGAGCCTGTGGTTAATTCTTCTTCCTGATGGGAAAATAGAGTGACCTGTGCCTGTCCCAACACCAAGAGCTAGTCTTTCATTGGTTCCACGTCTTCCCGTTCATCCTCAGTACAAATTGCAACCTGTACGGAACAGGAGGTTAAAAGTGCTGATGCTCCAAGGAGGGAGATTGCTAGTAAAGTGGCTGGAATGGCGAACCCGGGCACAAGCAGATGAGAAATGAGGTGCGTTTTAGAAACCTTTCCCCATCATACGGTGTACCATCTTCTGGGTATCTCATGCATGTTTTCGATGTAGGAAGATGCCCTTGAACCTGGAGATTTGGGACCCATGCGATGGGTACCACGCAGTATTACTTTAAAGGGTCTGCGTTTGCTCACCCAACCTCACCAAACCTCTCAGCCGCAACAGTGTCCACCCTTATGTCTCATCCAGCTGTGGGTCTAGATATGGTCAATCCAGGTTGCATCACAGCCCGTGAACGCATTGTGTAAGAATTTCTCTCTCTTTCACTGTCTTTGTTTCATGGGTTTTTCAAAGTAATTTATTTTTATAAATGGGTTTAGCTGCTTTTCACTGCTGTGTTTATGCCGCTTTTCACCCACTTGACACACTAACAGAGAGATATCAATACATAGGTTTTAAGATTATTACTAGTCAGATATATTCTTGTGCGGTGAATAGGGCGTGTTGAGTCCAGTTCTCTGAGCAAGGAGTAGGTCTTGTCTATTACATATTGGTTTTATGGAACGGTATCTGAGCTAATTTGAAACCCTTGTTTTATGTATCACCCCACCTCACCTTTCCCGTTAAGCAGCCATAGTGTGTTTTCTGCATGTGTGACTCTGTTCTGTTTTGTAATTCAGTTCAAGTGTAACGGTTTTTACATTCCCTCTATCAGTGATACCTTATGAGAAGTGTCCTTTTCTGTGTGACTTATTACACTTAGAGTCGTTGTACCTAAATCCACTCATCATGCTGCTACTAGCCTTATGACATTGATTTCACGGCTGAGTGATATTCCATTGTACATAAGGACCACAACTTCTTTATCCATTTTTCTCTTTCCTGGGATATTGAAGGTGGAATGAAGTGGAGGTCCTTGTCAACAGAGCAGCCCTAAACTTTGGTGTGCTTGTGTCTTGCTGATTTTTCATTTTCCCAATTTATACCCCCATGAGTGGAAGTGCCCTATGCTCTCTAAGCTGTGTTTTTTAGATGTTTCAGGACACACCGTACACTTCTGCAGAGTGGCTGTTGGCAATGTACATCCCGCCCATCAGTATAGGAAGGCTCCCATTTCTCCATGGCCTGTCCTGCATTTCTGGTTTTGACATTTTTTTCAGCATGGCCCTTTTGACCGATGGGAAGCGAGACTTGTTTGTAGCGCTGATTTGCCTTTCCAGGTTGCTTGGTTGGCCAAAAAGGGCGTATGCGTTTTTTCCTGAATATATTCAGGAAAAAACGCATACGCCCTTTTTGGCCAAGGGCATCATTGTCAACGATTTTCTGCTTTTCATGTGCTTTAAAGGCGATTCGAATCTACCTCCTGAAATCTGTTTCCTGCAATTCTGCCTTGATTTCAAATCCTCTTCTTTGCCTTCCCTCAATATATTTGTGGATGAGAGTTATCATTTATAACTCTGCAGGTTTGTGAATTGCAGTGCCCTGAACCTCCATTTTACAACTCGCTTTTTAGGCTGCTGGCCGCAAAAGCGCAGGATGGCTTCAGGCCCTGTTCTGGTTCTGAGGGGCAGGCTGAGCCTGTGGTTAATTCTTCTTCCTGATGGGAAAATAGAGTGACCTGTGCCTGTCCCAACACCAAGAGCTAGTCTCTCATTGGTTCCACGTCTTCCCGTTCATCCTCAGTACAAATTGCAACCTGTACGGAACAGGAGGTTAAAGGTGCTGATGCTCCAAGGAGGGAGATTGCTAGTAAAGTGGCTGGAATGGCGAACCCGGGCACAAGCAGATGAGAAATGAGGTGCGTTTTAGAAACCTTTCCCCATCACACGGTGTACCATCTTCTGGGTATCTCATGCATGTTTTCGATGTAGGAAGATGACCTTGAACCTGGAGATTTGGGACCCATGCGATGGGTACCACGCAGTATTACTTTAAAGGGTCTGCGTTTGCTCACCCAACCTCACTAAACTTCTCAGCCGCAACAGTGTCCACCCTTATGTCTCATCCAGCTGTGGGTCTAGATATGGTCAATCCAGGTTGCATCACAGCCCCTGAACGCATTGTGTAAGAATTTCTCTCTCTTTCACTGTCTTTGTTTCATGGGTTTTTCAAAGTAATTCATTTTTATAATGGGGTTTAGCTGCTTTTCACTGCTGTGTTTATGCCGCTTTTTACCCACTTGACACACTAACAGAGAGATATCAATACATAGGTTTTAAGATTATTACTAGTCAGATATATTCTTGTGCGGTGAATAGGGCGTGTTGAGTCCAGTTCTCTGAGCAAGGAGTAGGTCTTGTCTATTACATATTGGTTTTATGGAACGGTATCTGAGCTAATTTGAAACCCTTGTTTTATGTATCACCCCACCTCACCTTTCCCGTTAAGCAGCCATAGTGTGTTTTCTGCATGTGTGACTCTGTTCTGTTTTGTAATTCAGTTCAAGTGTAACGGTTTTTACATTCCCTCTATAAGTGATACCTTATGAGAAGTGCCCTTTTCTGTGTGACTTATTTCACTTAGTGTCGTCGTACCTAAATCCACTCATCATGCTGCTACTAGCCTTATGACATTGATTTCATGGCTGAGTGATATTCCATTGTACATAAGGACCACAACTTCTTTATCCATTTTTCTGTTTCCTGGGATATTGAAGGTGGAATGAAGTGGAGGTCCTTGTCAACAGAGCAGCCCTAAACTTTGGGGTGCTTGTGTCTTGCTGATTTTTCATTTTCCCAATTTATACCCCCATGAGTGGAAGTGCCCTATGCTCTCTAAGCTTTGCTTTTTAGACGTTTCAGGACTCACCGTACACTTCTCCAGAGTGGCTGTTGACAATTTACATCCCGCCCATCAGTGTAGCAAGGCTCCCATTTCTCCATGGCCTGTCCTGCATTTCTGGTTTTGACACTTTTTTCAGCATGGCCCTTTTGACCGATGGGAAGCGAGACATCTTTGTAGCGCTGATTTGCCTTTCCAGGTTGCTTGGTTGGCCAAAAAGGGCGTATGCGTTTTTTCCTGAATATATTCAGGAAAAAACGCATACGCCCTTTTTGGCCAAGGGCATCATTGTCAACGTTTTGCCGCTTTTCATGTGCTTTAAAGGCGATTCGAATCTACCTCCTGAAATCTGTTTCCTGCAATTCTGCCTTGATTTCAAATCCTCTTCTTTGCCTTCCCTCAATATATTTGTGGGTGAGAGTTATCATTTATAACTCTGCAGGTTTGTGAATTGCAGTGCCCTGAACCTCCATTTTACAACTCGCTTTTTAGGGAGCTGGCCGCAAAAGCGCAGGATGGCTTCAGGCCCTGTTCTGGTTCTGAGGGGCAGGCTGAGCCTGTGGTTAATTCTTCTTCCTGATGGGAAAATAGAGTGACCTGTGCCTGTCCCAACACCAAGAGCTAGTCTCTCATTGGTTCCACGTCTTCCCGTTCATCCTCAGTACAAATTGCAACCTGTACGGAACAGGAGGTTAAAGGTGCTGATGCTCCAAGGAGGGAGATTGCTAGTAAAGTGGCTGGAATGGCGAACCCGGGCACAAGCAGATGAGAAATGAGGTGCGTTTTAGAAACCTTTCCCCATCACACGGTGTACCATCTTCTGGGTATCTCATGCATGTTTTCGATGTAGGAAGATGCCCTTGAACCTGGAGATTTGGGACCCATGCGATGGGTACCACGCAGTATTACTTTAAAGGGTCTGCGTTTGCTCACCCAACCTCACCAAACCTCTCAGCCGCAACAGTGTCCACCCTTATGTCTCATCCAGCTGTGGGTCTAGATATGGTCAATCCAGGTTGCATCACAGCCCCTGAACGCATTGTGTAAGAATTTCTCTCTCTTTCACTGTCTTTGTTTCATGGGTTTTTCAAAATAATTAATTTTTATAATGGGGTTTAGCTGCGTTTCACTGCTGTGTTTATGCCGCTTTTTACCCACTTGACACACTAACAGAGAGATATCAATACATAGGTTTTAAGATTATTACTAGTCAGATATATTCTTGTGTGGTGAATAGGGCGTGTTGAGTCCAGTTCTCTGAGCAAGGAGTAGGTCTTGTCTATTACATATTGGGTTTATGGAACGGTATCTGAGCTAATTTGAATCCCTTGTTTTATGTATCACCCCACCTCACCTTTCCCGTTAAGCAGCCATAGTGTGTTTTCTGCATGTGTGACTCTGTTCTGTTTTCTGATTCAGTTCAAGTGTAACGGTTTTTACATTCCCTCTATAAGTGATACCTTATGAGAAGTGTCCTTTTCTGTGTGACTTATTTCACTTAGAATCGTCGTACGTAAATCCACTCATCATGCTGCTACTAGCCTTATGACATTGATTTCATGGCTGAGTGATATTCCATTGTACATAAGGACCACAACTCCTTCATCCATTTTTCTCTTTCCTGGCATATTTAAGGTGGAATGAAGTGGAGGTCCTTGTCAACAGAGCAGCCCTAAACTTTGGGGTGCTTGTGTCTTGCTAATTTTTCATTTTCCCAATTTATACCCCCATGAGTGGAAGTGCCCTATGCTCTCTAAGCTGTGTTTTTTAGATGTTTCAGGACACACCGTACACTTCTGCAGAGTGGCTGTTGGCAATTTACATCCCGCCCATCAGTATAGGAAGGCTCCCATTTCTCCATGGCCTGTCCTGCATTTCTGGTTTTGACATTTTTTTCAGCATGGCCCTTTTGACCGATGGGAAGCGAGACTTGTTTGTAGCGCTGATTTGCCTTTCCAGGTTACTTGGTTGGCCAAAAAGGGCGTATGCGTTTTTTCCTGAATATATTCAGGAAAAAACGCATACGCCCTTTTTGGCCAAGGGCATCATTGTCAACGATTTTCTGCTTTTCATGTGATTTAAAGGCGATTCGAATCTACCTCCTGAAATCTGTTTCCTGCAATTCTGCCTTGATTTCAAATCCTCTTCTTTGCCTTCCCTCAATATATTTGTGGATGAGAGTTATCATTTATAACTCTGCAGGTTTGTGAATTGCAGTGCCCTGAACCTCCATTTTACAACTCGCTTTTTAGGGAGCTGGCCGCAAAAGCGCAGGATGGCTTCAGGCCCGGTTCTGGTTCCGGGGGGCAGGCTGATCCTGTGGTTAATTCTTCTTCCTGATGGGAAAATAGAGTGACCTGTGCCTGTCCCAACACCAAGAGCTAGTCTCTCGTTGGTTCCACGTCTTCCCGTTCATCCTCAGGACAAATTGCAACCTGTACGGAACAGGAGGTTAAAGGTGCTGATTTTCCAAGGAGGGAGATTGCTAGTAAAGTGGCTGGAATGGCGAACCCGGGCACAAGCAGATGAGAAATGAGGTGCGTTTTAGAAACCTTTCCCCATCACACGGTGTACCATCTTCTGGGTATCTCATGCATGTTTTCGATGTAGGAAGATGCCCTTGAACCTGGAGATTTGGGACCCATGCGATGGGTACCACGCAGTATTACTTTAAAGGGTCTGCGTTTGCTCACCCAACCTCACCAAACCTCTCAGCCGCAACAGTGTCCACCCTTATGTCTCATCCAGCTGTGGGTCTAGATATGGTCAATCCAGGTTGCATCACAGCCCCTGAACGCATTGTGTAAGAATTTCTCTCTCTTTCACTGTCTTTGTTTCATGGGTTTTTCAAAGTAATTTATTTTTATAATGGGGTTTAGCTGCTTTTCACTGCTGTGTTTATGCCGCTTTTTACCCACTTGACACACTAACAGAGAGATATCAATACATAGGTTTTAAGATTATTACTAGTCAGATATATTCTTGTGCGGTGAATAGGGCGTGTTGAGTCCAGTTCTCTGAGCAAGGAGTAGGTCTTGTCTATTACATATTGGGTTTATGGAACGGTATCTGAGCTAATTTGAAACCCTTGTTTTATGTATCACCCCACCTCACCTTTCCCGTTAAGCAGCCATAGTGTGTTTTCTGCATGTGTGACTCTGTTCTGTTTTGTAATTCAGTTCAAGTGTAACGGTTTTTACATTCCCTCTATAAGTGATACCTTATGAGAAGTGCCCTTTTCTGTGTGACTTATTTCACTTAGAATCGTCGTACCTAAATCCACTCATCATGCTGCTACTAGCCTTATGACATTGATTTCACGGCTGAGTGATATTCCATTGTACATAAGGACCACAACTTCTTTATCCATTTTTCTCTTTCCTGGGATATTGAAGGTGGAATGAAGTGGAGGTCCTTGTCAACAGAGCAGCCCTAAACTTTGGGGTGCTTGTGTCTTGCTGATTTTTCATTTTCCCAATTTATACCCCCATGAGTGGAAGTGCCCTATGCTCTCTAAGCTGTGTTTTTTAGATGTTTCAGGACACACCGTACACTTCTGCAGAGTGGCTGTTGGCAATGTACATCCCGCCCATCAGTATAGGAAGGCTCCCATTTCTCCATGGCCTGTCCTGCATTTCTGGTTTTGACATTTTTTTCAGCATGGCCCTTTTGACCGATGGGAAGCGAGACTTGTTTGTAGCGCTGATTTGCCTTTCCAGGTTGCTTGGTTGGCCAAAAAGGGCGTATGCGTTTTTTCCTGAATATATTCAGGAAAAAACGCATACGCCCTTTTTGGCCAAGGGCATCATTGTCAACGATTTTCTGCTTTTCATGTGCTTTAAAGGCGATTCGAATCTACCTCCTGAAATCTGTTTCCTGCAATTCTGCCTTGATTTCAAATCCTCTTCTTTGCCTTCCCTCAATATATTTGTGGATGAGAGTTATCATTTATAACTCTGCAGGTTTGTGAATTGCAGTGCCCTGAACCTCCATTTTACAACTCGCTTTTTAGGGAGCTGGCCGCAAAAGCGCAGGATGGCTTCAGGCCCTGTTCTGGTTCTGAGGGGCAGGCTGAGCCTGTGGTTAATTCTTCTTCCTGATGGGAAAATAGAGTGACCTGTGCCTGTCCCAACACCAAGAGCTAGTCTCTCATTGGTTCCACGTCTTCCCGTTCATCCTCAGTACAAATTGCAACCTGTACGGAACAGGAGGTTAAAGGTGCTGATGCTCCAAGGAGGGAGATTGCTAGTAAAGTGGCTGGAATGGCGAACCCGGGCACAAGCAGATGAGAAATGAGGTGCGTTTTAGAAACCTTTCCCCATCACACGGTGTACCATCTTCTGGGTATCTCATGCATGTTTTCGATGTAGGAAGATGACCTTGAACCTGGAGATTTGGGACCCATGCGATGGGTACCACGCAGTATTACTTTAAAGGGTCTGCGTTTGCTCACCCAACCTCACTAAACTTCTCAGCCGCAACAGTGTCCACCCTTATGTCTCATCCAGCTGTGGGTCTAGATATGGTCAATCCAGGTTGCATCACAGCCCCTGAACGCATTGTGTAAGAATTTCTCTCTCTTTCACTGTCTTTGTTTCATGGGTTTTTCAAAGTAATTCATTTTTATAATGGGGTTTAGCTGCTTTTCACTGCTGTGTTTATGCCGCTTTTTACCCACTTGACACACTAACAGAGAGATATCAATACATAGGTTTTAAGATTATTACTAGTCAGATATATTCTTGTGCGGTGAATAGGGCGTGTTGAGTCCAGTTCTCTGAGCAAGGAGTAGGTCTTGTCTATTACATATTGGTTTTATGGAACGGTATCTGAGCTAATTTGAAACCCTTGTTTTATGTATCACCCCACCTCACCTTTCCCGTTAAGCAGCCATAGTGTGTTTTCTGCATGTGTGACTCTGTTCTGTTTTGTAATTCAGTTCAAGTGTAACGGTTTTTACATTCCCTCTATAAGTGATACCTTATGAGAAGTGCCCTTTTCTGTGTGACTTATTTCACTTAGTGTCGTCGTACCTAAATCCACTCATCATGCTGCTACTAGCCTTATGACATTGATTTCATGGCTGAGTGATATTCCATTGTACATAAGGACCACAACTTCTTTATCCATTTTTCTGTTTCCTGGGATATTGAAGGTGGAATGAAGTGGAGGTCCTTGTCAACAGAGCAGCCCTAAACTTTGGGGTGCTTGTGTCTTGCTGATTTTTCATTTTCCCAATTTATACCCCCATGAGTGGAAGTGCCCTATGCTCTCTAAGCTTTGCTTTTTAGACGTTTCAGGACTCACCGTACACTTCTCCAGAGTGGCTGTTGACAATTTACATCCCGCCCATCAGTGTAGCAAGGCTCCCATTTCTCCATGGCCTGTCCTGCATTTCTGGTTTTGACACTTTTTTCAGCATGGCCCTTTTGACCGATGGGAAGCGAGACATCTTTGTAGCGCTGATTTGCCTTTCCAGGTTGCTTGGTTGGCCAAAAAGGGCGTATGCGTTTTTTCCTGAATATATTCAGGAAAAAACGCATACGCCCTTTTTGGCCAAGGGCATCATTGTCAACGTTTTGCCGCTTTTCATGTGCTTTAAAGGCGATTCGAATCTACCTCCTGAAATCTGTTTCCTGCAATTCTGCCTTGATTTCAAATCCTCTTCTTTGCCTTCCCTCAATATATTTGTGGGTGAGAGTTATCATTTATAACTCTGCAGGTTTGTGAATTGCAGTGCCCTGAACCTCCATTTTACAACTCGCTTTTTAGGGAGCTGGCCGCAAAAGCGCAGGATGGCTTCAGGCCCTGTTCTGGTTCTGAGGGGCAGGCTGAGCCTGTGGTTAATTCTTCTTCCTGATGGGAAAATAGAGTGACCTGTGCCTGTCCCAACACCAAGAGCTAGTCTCTCATTGGTTCCACGTCTTCCCGTTCATCCTCAGTACAAATTGCAACCTGTACGGAACAGGAGGTTAAAGGTGCTGATGCTCCAAGGAGGGAGATTGCTAGTAAAGTGGCTGGAATGGCGAACCCGGGCACAAGCAGATGAGAAATGAGGTGCGTTTTAGAAACCTTTCCCCATCACACGGTGTACCATCTTCTGGGTATCTCATGCATGTTTTCGATGTAGGAAGATGCCCTTGAACCTGGAGATTTGGGACCCATGCGATGGGTACCACGCAGTATTACTTTAAAGGGTCTGCGTTTGCTCACCCAACCTCACCAAACCTCTCAGCCGCAACAGTGTCCACCCTTATGTCTCATCCAGCTGTGGGTCTAGATATGGTCAATCCAGGTTGCATCACAGCCCCTGAACGCATTGTGTAAGAATTTCTCTCTCTTTCACTGTCTTTGTTTCATGGGTTTTTCAAAATAATTAATTTTTATAATGGGGTTTAGCTGCTTTTCACTGCTGTGTTTATGCCGCTTTTTACCCACTTGACACACTAACAGAGAGATATCAATACATAGGTTTTAAGATTATTACTAGTCAGATATATTCTTGTGTGGTGAATAGGGCGTGTTGAGTCCAGTTCTCTGAGCAAGGAGTAGGTCTTGTCTATTACATATTGGGTTTATGGAACGGTATCTGAGCTAATTTGAATCCCTTGTTTTATGTATCACCCCACCTCACCTTTCCCGTTAAGCAGCCATAGTGTGTTTTCTGCATGTGTGACTCTGTTCTGTTTTCTGATTCAGTTCAAGTGTAACGGTTTTTACATTCCCTCTATAAGTGATACCTTATGAGAAGTGTCCTTTTCTGTGTGACTTATTTCACTTAGAATCGTCGTACGTAAATCCACTCATCATGCTGCTACTAGCCTTATGACATTGATTTCATGGCTGAGTGATATTCCATTGTACATAAGGACCACAACTTCTTTATCCATTTTTCTCTTTCCTGGGATATTGAAGGTGGAATGAAGTGGAGGTCCTTGTCAACAGAGCAGCCCTAAACTTTGGGGTGCTTGTGTCTTGCTAATTTTTCATTTTCCCAATTTATACCCCCATGAGTGGAAGTGCCCTATGCTCTCTAAGCTGTGTTTTTTAGATGTTTCAGGACACACCGTACACTTCTGCAGAGTGGCTGTTGGCAATTTACATCCCGCCCATCAGTATAGGAAGGCTCCCATTTCTCCATGGCCTGTCCTGCATTTCTGGTTTTGACATTTTTTTCAGCATGGCCCTTTTGACCGATGGGAAGCGAGACTTGTTTGTAGCGCTGATTTGCCTTTCCAGGTTACTTGGTTGGCCAAAAAGGGCGTATGCGTTTTTTCCTGAATATATTCAGGAAAAAACGCATACGCCCTTTTTGGCCAAGGGCATCATTGTCAACGATTTTCTGCTTTTCATGTGATTTAAAGGCGATTCGAATCTACCTCCTGAAATCTGTTTCCTGCAATTCTGCCTTGATTTCAAATCCTCTTCTTTGCCTTCCCTCAATATATTTGTGGATGAGAGTTATCATTTATAACTCTGCAGGTTTGTGAATTGCAGTGCCCTGAACCTCCATTTTACAACTCGCTTTTTAGGGAGCTGGCCGCAAAAGCGCAGGATGGCTTCAGGCCCGGTTCTGGTTCCGGGGGGCAGGCTGATCCTGTGGTTAATTCTTCTTCCTGATGGGAAAATAGAGTGACCTGTGCCTGTCCCAACACCAAGAGCTAGTCTCTCGTTGGTTCCACGTCTTCCCGTTCATCCTCAGGACAAATTGCAACCTGTACGGAACAGGAGGTTAAAGGTGCTGATTTTCCAAGGAGGGAGATTGCTAGTAAAGTGGCTGGAATGGCGAACCCGGGCACAAGCAGATGAGAAATGAGGTGCGTTTTAGAAACCTTTCCCCATCACACGGTGTACCATCTTCTGGGTATCTCATGCATGTTTTCGATGTAGGAAGATGCCCTTGAACCTGGAGATTTGGGACCCATGCGATGGGTACCACGCAGTATTACTTTAAAGGGTCTGCGTTTGCTCACCCAACCTCACCAAACCTCTCAGCCGCAACAGTGTCCACCCTTATGTCTCATCCAGCTGTGGGTCTAGATATGGTCAATCCAGGTTGCATCACAGCCCCTGAACGCATTGTGTAAGAATTTCTCTCTCTTTCACTGTCTTTGTTTCATGGGTTTTTCAAAGTAATTTATTTTTATAATGGGGTTTAGCTGCTTTTCACTGCTGTGTTTATGCCGCTTTTTACCCACTTGACACACTAACAGAGAGATATCAATACATAGGTTTTAAGATTATTACTAGTCAGATATATTCTTGTGTGGTGAATAGGGCGTGTTGAGTCCAGTTCTCTGAGCAAGGAGTAGGTCTTGTCTATTACATATTGGGTTTATGGAACGGTATCTGAGCTAATTTGAATCCCTTGTTTTATGTATCACCCCACCTCACCTTTCCCGTTAAGCAGCCATAGTGTGTTTTCTGCATGTGTGACTCTGTTCTGTTTTCTGATTCAGTTCAAGTGTAACGGTTTTTACATTCCCTCTATAAGTGATACCTTATGAGAAGTGTCCTTTTCTGTGTGACTTATTTCACTTAGAATCGTCGTACGTAAATCCACTCATCATGCTGCTACTAGCCTTATGACATTGATTTCATGGCTGAGTGATATTCCATTGTACATAAGGACCACAACTTCTTTATCCATTTTTCTCTTTCCTGGGATATTGAAGGTGGAATGAAGTGGAGGTCCTTGTCAACAGAGCAGCCCTAAACTTTGGGGTGCTTGTGTCTTGCTAATTTTTCATTTTCCCAATTTATACCCCCATGAGTGGAAGTGCCCTATGCTCTCTAAGCTGTGTTTTTTAGATGTTTCAGGACACACCGTACACTTCTGCAGAGTGGCTGTTGGCAATTTACATCCCGCCCATCAGTATAGGAAGGCTCCCATTTCTCCATGGCCTGTCCTGCATTTCTGGTTTTGACATTTTTTTCAGCATGGCCCTTTTGACCGATGGGAAGCGAGACTTGTTTGTAGCGCTGATTTGCCTTTCCAGGTTACTTGGTTGGCCAAAAAGGGCGTATGCGTTTTTTCCTGAATATATTCAGGAAAAAACGCATACGCCCTTTTTGGCCAAGGGCATCATTGTCAACGATTTTCTGCTTTTCATGTGATTTAAAGGCGATTCGAATCTACCTCCTGAAATCTGTTTCCTGCAATTCTGCCTTGATTTCAAATCCTCTTCTTTGCCTTCCCTCAATATATTTGTGGATGAGAGTTATCATTTATAACTCTGCAGGTTTGTGAATTGCAGTGCCCTGAACCTCCATTTTACAACTCGCTTTTTAGGGAGCTGGCCGCAAAAGCGCAGGATGGCTTCAGGCCCGGTTCTGGTTCCGGGGGGCAGGCTGATCCTGTGGTTAATTCTTCTTCCTGATGGGAAAATAGAGTGACCTGTGCCTGTCCCAACACCAAGAGCTAGTCTCTCGTTGGTTCCACGTCTTCCCGTTCATCCTCAGGACAAATTGCAACCTGTACGGAACAGGAGGTTAAAGGTGCTGATTTTCCAAGGAGGGAGATTGCTAGTAAAGTGGCTGGAATGGCGAACCCGGGCACAAGCAGATGAGAAATGAGGTGCGTTTTTGAAACCTTTCCCCATCACACGGTGTACCATCTTCTGGGTATCTCATGCATGTTTTCGATGTAGGAAGATGCCCTTGAACCTGGAGATTTGGGACCCATGCGATGGGTACCACGCAGTATTACTTTAAAGGGTCTGCGTTTGCTCACCCAACCTCACCAAACCTCTCAGCCGCAACAGTGTCCACCCTTATGTCTCATCCAGCTGTGGGTCTAGATATGGTCAATCCAGGTTGCATCACAGCCCCTGAACGCATTGTGTAAGAATTTCTCTCTCTTTCACTGTCTTTGTTTCATGGGTTTTTCAAAGTAATTTATTTTTATAATGGGGTTTAGCTGCTTTTCACTGCTGTGTTTATGCCGCTTTTTACCCACTTGACACACTAACAGAGAGATATCAATACATAGGTTTTAAGATTATTACTAGTCAGATATATTCTTGTGCGGTGAATAGGGCGTGTTGAGTCCAGTTCTCTGAGCAAGGAGTAGGTCTTGTCTATTACATATTGGGTTTATGGAACGGTATCTGAGCTAATTTGAATCCCTTGTTTTATGTATCACCCCACCTCACCTTTCCCGTTAAGCAGCCATAGTGTGTTTTCTGCATGTGTGACTCTGTTCTGTTTTCTGATTCAGTTCAAGTGTAACGGTTTTTACATTCCCTCTATAAGTGATACCTTATGAGAAGTGTCCTTTTCTGTGTGACTTATTTCACTTAGAATCGTCGTACGTAAATCCACTCATCATGCTGCTACTAGCCTTATGACATTGATTTCATGGCTGAGTGATATTCCATTGTACATAAGGACCACAACTTCTTTATCCATTTTTCTCTTTCCTGGGATATTGAAGGTGGAATGAAGTGGAGGTCCTTGTCAACAGAGCAGCCCTAAACTTTGGGGTGCTTGTGTCTTGCTAATTTTTCATTTTCCCAATTTATACCCCCATGAGTGGAAGTGCCCTATGCTCTCTAAGCTGTGTTTTTTAGATGTTTCAGGACACACCGTACACTTCTGCAGAGTGGCTGTTGGCAATTTACATCCCGCCCATCAGTATAGGAAGGCTCCCATTTCTCCATGGCCTGTCCTGCATTTCTGGTTTTGACATTTTTTTCAGCATGGCCCTTTTGACCGATGGGAAGCGAGACTTGTTTGTAGCGCTGATTTGCCTTTCCAGGTTACTTGGTTGGCCAAAAAGGGCGTATGCGTTTTTTCCTGAATATATTCAGGAAAAAACGCATACGCCCTTTTTGGCCAAGGGCATCATTGTCAACGATTTTCTGCTTTTCATGTGATTTAAAGGCGATTCGAATCTACCTCCTGAAATCTGTTTCCTGCAATTCTGCCTTGATTTCAAATCCTCTTCTTTGCCTTCCCTCAATATATTTGTGGATGAGAGTTATCATTTATAACTCTGCAGGTTTGTGAATTGCAGTGCCCTGAACCTCCATTTTACAACTCGCTTTTTAGGGAGCTGGCCGCAAAAGCGCAGGATGGCTTCAGGCCCGGTTCTGGTTCCGGGGGGCAGGCTGATCCTGTGGTTAATTCTTCTTCCTGATGGGAAAATAGAGTGACCTGTGCCTGTCCCAACACCAAGAGCTAGTCTCTCGTTGGTTCCACGTCTTCCCGTTCATCCTCAGGACAAATTGCAACCTGTACGGAACAGGAGGTTAAAGGTGCTGATGCTCCAAGGAGGGAGATTGCTAGTAAAGTGGCTGGAATGGCGAACCCGGGCACAAGCAGATGAGAAATGAGGTGCGTTTTAGAAACCTTTCCCCATCACACGGTGTACCATCTTCTGGGTATCTCATGCATGTTTTCGATGTAGGAAGATGCCCTTGAACCTGGAGATTTGGGACCCATGCGATGGGTACCACGCAGTATTACTTTAAAGGGTCTGCGTTTGCTCACCCAACCTCACCAAACCTCTCAGCCGCAACAGTGTCCACCCTTATGTCTCATCCAGCTGTGGGTCTAGATATGGTCAATCCAGGTTGCATCACAGCCCCTGAACGCATTGTGTAAGAATTTCTCTCTCTTTCACTGTCTTTGTTTCATGGGTTTTTCAAAGTAATTTATTTTTATAATGGGGTTTAGCTGCTTTTCACTGCTGTGTTTATGCCGCTTTTTACCCACTTGACACACTAACAGAGAGATATCAATACATAGGTTTTAAGATTATTACTAGTCAGATATATTCTTGTGCGGTGAATAGGGCGTGTTGAGTCCAGTTCTCTGAGCAAGGAGTAGGTCTTGTCTATTACATATTGGGTTTATGGAACGGTATCTGAGCTAATTTGAAACCCTTGTTTTATGTATCACCCCACCTCACCTTTCCCGTTAAGCAGCCATAGTGTGTTTTCTGCATGTGTGACTCTGTTCTGTTTTGTAATTCAGTTCAAGTGTAACGGTTTTTACATTCCCTCTATAAGTGATACCTTATGAGAAGTGCCCTTTTCTGTGTGACTTATTTCACTTAGAATCGTCGTACCTAAATCCACTCATCATGCTGCTACTAGCCTTATGACATTGATTTCACGGCTGAGTGATATTCCATTGTACATAAGGACCACAACTTCTTTATCCATTTTTCTCTTTCCTGGGATATTGAAGGTGGAATGAAGTGGAGGTCCTTGTCAACAGAGCAGCCCTAAACTTTGGGGTGCTTGTGTCTTGCTGATTTTTAATTTTCCCAATTTATAACCCCATGAGTGGAAGTGCCCTATGCTCTCTAAGCTTTGTTTTTTAGATGTTTCAGGACTCACCGTACGCTTCTCCAGAGTGGCTGTTGGCAATTTACATCCCGCCCATCAGTGTAGCAAGGCTCCCATTTCTCCATGGCCTGTCCTGCATTTCTGGTTTTGACACTTTATTCAGCATGGCCTTTTTAACCGATGGGAAGCGAGACATCTTTGTAGCGCTGATTTGCCTTTCCAGGTTGCTTGGTTGGCCAAAAAGGGCGTATGCGTTTTTTCCTGAATATATTCAGGAAAAAACGCATACGCCCTTTTTGGCCAAGGGCATCATTGTCAACGTTTTGCCGCTTTTCATGTGCTTTAAAGGCGATTCGAATCTACCTCCTGAAATCTGTTTCCTGCAATTCTGCCTTGATTTCAAATCCTCTTCTTTGCCTTCCCTCAATATATTTGTGGACGAGAGTTATCATTTATAACTCTGCAGGTTTGTGAATTGCAGTGCCCTGAACCTCCATTTTACAACTCGCGTTTTGGGGAGATGGCCGCAAAAGCGCAGGATGGCTTCAGGCCCTGTTCTGGTTCCGGGGGGCAGGCTGAGCCTGTGGTTAATTCTTCTTCCTGATGGGAAAATAGAGTGACCTGTGCCTGTCCCAACACCAAGAGCTAGTCTTTCATTGGTTCCACGTCTTCCCGTTCATCCTCAGTACAAATTGCAACCTGTACGGAACAGGAGGTTAAAGGTGCTGATGCTCCAAGGAGGGAGATTGCTAGTAAAGTGGCTGGAATGGCGAACCCAGGCACAAGCAGATGAGAAATGAGGTGCGTTTTAGAAACCTTTCCCCATCATACGGTGTACCATCTTCTGGGTATCTCATGCATGTTTTCGATGTAGGAAGATGCCCTTGAACCTGGAGATTTGGGACCCATGCGATGGGTATCACTCAGTATTACTTTAAAGGGTCTGCGTTTGCTCACCCAACCTCACCAAACCTCTCAGCCGCAACAGTGTCCACCCTTATGTCTCATCCAGCTGTGGGTCTAGATATGGTCAATCCAGGTTGCATCACAGCCCGTGAACGCATTGTGTAAGAATTTCTCTCTCTTTCACTGTCTTTGTTTCATGGGATTTTCAAAGTAATTTATTTTTATAAATGGGTTTAGCTGCTTTTCACTGCTGTCTTTATGCCGCTTTTCACCCACTTGACACACTAACAGAGAGATATCAATACATAGGTTTTAAGATTATTACTAGTCAGATATATTCTTGTGCGGTGAATAGGGCGTGTTGAGTCCAGTTCTCTGAGCAAGGAGTAGGTCTTGTCTACTACATATTGGGTTTATGGAACGGTATCTGAGCTAATTTGATACCCTTGTTTTATGTATCACCCCACCTCACCTTTCCCGTTAAGCAGCCATAGTGTGTTTTCTGCATGTGTGACTCTGTTCTGTTTTGTAATTCAGTTCAAGTGTAACGGTTTTTACATTCCCTCTATCAGTGATACCTTATGAGAAGTGTCCTTTTCTGTGTGACTTATTTCACTTAGAGTCGTTGTACCTAAATCCACTCATCATGCTGCTACTAGCCTTATGACATTGATTTCACGGCTGAGTGATATTCCATTGTACATAAGGACCACAACTTCTTTATCCATTTTTCTCTTTCCTGGGATATTGAAGGTGGAATGAAGTGGAGGTCCTTGTCAACAGAGCAGCCCTAAACTTTGGGGTGCTTGTGTCTTGCTGATTTTTCATTTTCCCAATTTATACCCCCATGAGTGGAAGTGCCCTATGCTCTCTAAGCTGTGTTTTTTAGATGTTTCAGGACACACCGTACACTTCTGCAGAGTGGCTGTTGGCAATTTACATCCCGCCCATCAGTATAGGAAGGCTCCCATTTCTCCATGGCCTGTCCTGCATTTCTGGTTTTGACATTTTTTTCAGCATGGCCCTTTTGACCGATGGGAAGCGAGACTTGTTTGTAGCGCTGATTTGCCTTTCCAGGTTGCTTGGTTGGCCAAAAAGGGCGTATGCGTTTTTTCCTGAATATATTCAGGAAAAAACGCATACGCCCTTTTTGGCCAAGGGCATCATTGTCAACGATTTTCTGCTTTTCATGTGATTTAAAGGCGATTCGAATCTACCTCCTGAAATCTGTTTCCTGCAATTCTGCCTTGATTTCAAATCCTCTTCTTTGCCTTCCCTCAATATATTTGTGGACGAGAGTTATCATTTATAACTCTGCAGGTTTGTGAATTGCAGTGCCCTGAACCTCCATTTTACAACTCGCTTTTTAGGGAGCTGGCCGCAAAAGCGCAGGATGGCTTCAGGCCCGGTTCTGGTTCCGGGGGGCAGGCTGATCCTGTGGTTAATTCTTCTTCCTGATGGGAAAATAGAGTGACCTGTGCCTGTCCCAACACCAAGAGCTAGTCTCTCGTTGGTTCCACGTCTTCCCGTTCATCCTCAGGACAAATTGCAACCTGTACGGAACAGGAGGTTAAAGGTGCTGATGCTCCAAGGAGGGAGATTGCTAGTAAAGTGGCTGGAATGGCGAACCCGGGGACAAGCAGATGAGAAATGAGGTGCGTTTTAGAAACCTTTCCCCATCACACGGTGTACCATCTTCTGGGTATCTCATGCATGTTTTCGATGTAGGAAGATGCCCTTGAACCTGGAGATTTGGGACCCATGCGATGGGTACCACGCAGTATTACTTTAAAGGGTCTGCGTTTGCTCACCCAACCTCACCAAACCTCTCAGCCGCAACAGTGTCCACCCTTATGTCTCATCCAGCTGTGGGTCTAGATATGGTCAATCCAGGTTGCATCACAGCCCCTGAACGCATTGTGTAAGAATTTCTCTCTCTTTCACTGTCTTTCTTTCATGGGTTTTTCAAAGTAATTTATTTTTATAATGGGGTTTAGCTGCTTTTCACTGCTGTGTTTATGCCGCTTTTTACCCACTTGACACACTAACAGAGAGATATCAATACATAGGTTTTAAGATTATTACTAGTCAGATATATTCTTGTGCGGTGAATAGGGCGTGTTGAGTCCAGTTCTCTGAGCAAGGAGTAGGTCTTGTCTATTACATATTGGGTTTATGGAACGGTATCTGAGCTAATTTGAAACCCTTGTTTTATGTATCACCCCACCTCACCTTTCCCGTTAAGCAGGCATAGTGTGTTTTCTGCATGTGTGACTCTGTTCTGTTTTGTAATTCAGTTCAAGTGTAACGGTTTTTACATTCCCTCTATAAGTGATACCTTATGAGAAGTGCCCTTTTCTGTGTGACTTATTTCACTTAGAATCGTCGTACCTAAATCCACTCATCATGCTGGTACTAGCCTTATGACATTGATTTCATGGCTGAGTGATATTCCATTGTACATAAGGACCACAACTTCTTTATCCATTTTTCTCTTTCCTGGGATATTGAAGGTGGAATGAAGTGGAGGTCCTTGTCAACAGAGCAGCCCTAAACTTTGGGGTGCTTGTGTCTTGCTGATTTTTAATTTTCCCAATTTATAACCCCATGAGTGGAAGTGCCCTATGCTCTCTAAGCTTTGTTTTTTAGATGTTTCAGGACTCACCGTACGCTTCTCCAGAGTGGCTGTTGGCAATTTACATCCCGCCCATCAGTGTAGCAAGGCTCCCATTTCTCCATGGCCTGTCCTGCATTTCTGGTTTTGACACTTTATTCAGCATGGCCTTTTTAACCGATGGGAAGCGAGACATCTTTGTAGCGCTGATTTGCCTTTCCAGGTTGCTTGGTTGGCCAAAAAGGGCGTATGCGTTTTTTCCTGAATATATTCAGGAAAAAACGCATACGCCCTTTTTGGCCAAGGGCATCATTGTCAACGTTTTGCCGCTTTTCATGTGCTTTAAAGGCGATTCGAATCTACCTCCTGAAATATGTTTCCTGCAATTCTGCCTTGATTTCAAATCCTCTTCTTTGCCTTCCCTCAATATATTTGTGGACGAGAGTTATCATTTATAACTCTGCAGGTTTGTGAATTGCAGTGCCCTGAACCTCCATTTTACAACTCGCGTTTTTGGGAGATGGCCGCAAAAGCACAGGATGGCTTCAGGCCCTGTTCTTGTTCCGGGGGGCAGGCTGAGCCTGTGGTTAATTCTTCTTCCTGATGGGAAAATAGAGTGACCTGTGCCTGTCCCAACACCAAGAGCTAGTCTTTCATTGGTTCCACGTCTTCCCGTTCATCCTCAGTACAAATTGCAACCTGTACGGAACAGGAGGTTAAAGGTGCTGATGCTCCAAGGAGGGAGATTGCTAGTAAAGTGGCTGGAATGGCGAACCCGGGCACAAGCAGATGAGAAATGAGGTGCGTTTTAGAAACCTTTCCCCATCATACGGTGTACCATCTTCTGGGTATCTCATGCATGTTTTCGATGTAGGAAGATGCCCTTGAACCTGGAGATTTGGGACCCATGCGATGGGTACCACGCAGTATTACTTTAAAGGGTCTGCGTTTGCTCACCCAACCTCACCAAACCTCTCAGCCGCAACAGTGTCCACCCTTATGTCTCATCCAGCTGTGGGTCTAGATATGGTCAATCCACTTTGCATCACAGCCCGTGAACGCATTGTGTAAGAATTTCGCTCTCTTTCACTGTCTTTGTTTCATGGGTTTTTCAAAGTAATTTATTTTTATAAATGGGTTTAGCTGCTTTTCACTGCTGTGTTTATGCCGCTTTTCACCCACTTGACACACTAACAGAGAGATATCAATACATAGGTTTTAAGATTATTACTAGTCAGATATATTCTTGTGCGGTGAATAGGGCGTGTTGAGTCCAGTTCTCTGAGCAAGGAGTAGGTCTTGTCTATTACATATTGGGTTTATGGAACGGTATCTGAGCTAATTTGATACCCTTGTTTTATGTATCACCCCACCTCACCTTTCCCGTTAAGCAGCCATAGTGTGTTTTCTGCATGTGTGACTCTGTTCTGTTTTGTAATTCAGTTCAAGTGTAACGGTTTTTACATTCCCTCTATCAGTGATACCTTATGAGAAGTGTCCTTTTCTGTGTGACTTATTTCACTTAGAGTCGTTGTACCTAAATCCACTCATCATGCTGCTACTAGCCTTATGACATTGATTTCACGGCTGAGTGATATTCCATTGTACATAAGGACCACAACTTCTTTATCCATTTTTCTCTTTCCTGGGATATTGAAGGTGGAATGAAGTGGAGGTCCTTGTCAACAGAGCAGCCCTAAACTTTGGGGTGCTTGTGTCTTGCTGATTTTTAATTTTCCCAATTTATAACCCCATGAGTGGAAGTGCCCTATGCTCTCTAAGCTTTGTTTTTTAGATGTTTCAGGACTCACCGTACGCTTCTCCAGAGTGGCTGCTGGCAATTTACATCCCGCCCATCAGTGTAGCAAGGCTCCCATTTCTCCATGGCCTGTCCTGCATTTCTGGTTTTGACACTTTATTCAGCATGGCCTTTTTAACCGATGGGAAGCGAGACATCTTTGTAGCGCTGATTTGCCTTTCCAGGTTGCTTGGTTGGCCAAAAAGGGCGTATGCGTTTTTTCCTGAATATATTCAGGAAAAAACGCATACGCCCTTTTTGGCCAAGGGCATCATTGTCAACGTTTTGCCGCTTTTCATGTGCTTTAAAGGCGATTCGAATCTACCTCCTGAAATATGTTTCCTGCAATTCTGCCTTGATTTCAAATCCTCTTCTTTGCCTTCCCTCAATATATTTGTGGACGAGAGTTATCATTTATAACTCTGCAGGTTTGTGAATTGCAGTGCCCTGAACCTCCATTTTACAACTCGCGTTTTTGGGAGATGGCCGCAAAAGCGCAGGATGGCTTCAGGCCCTGTTCTTGTTCCGGGGGGCAGGCTGAGCCTGTGGTTAATTCTTCTTCCTGATGGCAAAATAGAGTGACCTGTGCCTGTCCCAACACCAAGAGCTAGTCTTTCATTGGTTCCACGTCTTCCCGTTCATCCTCAGTACAAATTGCAACCTGTACGGAACAGGAGGTTAAAGGTGCTGATGCTCCAAGGAGGGAGATTGCTAATAAAGTGGCTGGAATGGCGAACCCGGGCACAAGCAGATGAGAAATGAGGTGCGTTTTAGAAACCTTTCCCCATCATACGGTTTACCATCTTCTGGGTATCTCATGCATGTTTTCGATGTAGGAAGATGCCCTTGAACCTGGAGATTTGGGACCCATGCGATGGGTACCACGCAGTATTACTTTAAAGGGTCTGCGTTTGCTCACCCAACCTCACCAAACCTCTCAGCCGCAACAGTGTCCACCCTTATGTCTCATCCAGCTGTGGGTCTAGATATGGTCAATCCAGGTTGCATCACAGCCCGTGAACGCATTGTGTAAGAATTTCTCTCTCTTTCACTGTCTTTGTTTCATGGGTTTTTCAAAGTAATTTATTTTTATAAATGGGTTTAGCTGCTTTTCACTGCTGTGTTTATGCCGCTTTTCACCCACTTGACACACTAACAGAGAGATATCAATACATAGGTTTTAAGATTATTACTAGTCAGATATATTCTTGTGCGGTGAATAGGGCGTGTTGAGTCCAGTTCTCTGAGCAAGGAGTAGGTCTTGTCTATTACATATTGGGTTTACGGAACGGTATCTGAGCTAATTTGATACCCTTGTTTTATGTATCACCCCACCTCACCTTTCCCGTTAAGCAGCCATAGTGTGTTTTCTGCATGTGTGACTCTGTTCTGTTTTGTAATTCAGTTCAAGTGTAACGGTTTTTACATTCCCTCTATCAGTGATACCTTATGAGAAGTGTCCTTTTCTGTGTGACTTATTTCACTTAGAGTCGTTGTACCTAAATCCACTCATCATGCTGCTACTAGCCTTATGACATTGATTTCACGGCTGAGTGATATTACATTGTACATAAGGACCACAACTTCTTTATCCATTTTTCTCTTTCCTGGGATATTGAAGGTGGAATGAAGTGGAGGTCCTTGTCAACAGAGCAGCCCTAAACTTTGGGGTTCTTGTGTCTTGCTGATTTTTCATTTTCCCAATTTATACCCCCATGAGTGGAAGTGCCCTATGCTCTCTAAGCTGTGTTTTTTAGATGTTTCAGGACACACCGTACACTTCTGCAGAGTGGCTGTTGGCAATTTACATCCCGCCCATCAGTATAGGAAGGCTCCCATTTCTCCATGGCCTGTCCTGCATTTCTGGTTTTGACATTTTTTTCAGCATGGCCCTTTTGACCGATGGGAAGCGAGACTTGTTTGTAGCGCTGATTTGCCTTTCCAGGTTGCTTGGTTGGCCAAAAAGGGCGTATGCGTTTTTTCCTGAATATATTCAGGAAAAAACGCATACGCCCTTTTTGGCCAAGGGCATCATTGTCAACGATTTTCTGCTTTTCATGTGATTTAAAGGCGATTCGAATCTACCTCCTGAAATCTGTTTCCTGCAATTCTGCCTTGATTTCAAATCCTCTTCTTTGCCTTCCCTCAATATATTTGTGGACGAGAGTTATCATTTATAACTCTGCAGGTTTGTGAATTGCAGTGCCCTGAACCTCCATTTTACAACTCGCTTTTTAGGGAGCTGGCCGCAAAAGCGCAGGATGGCTTCAGGCCCGGTTCTGGTTCCGGGGGGCAGGCTGATCCTGTGGTTAATTCTTCTTCCTGATGGGAAAATAGAGTGACCTGTGCCTGTCCCAACACCAAGAGCTAGTCTCTCGTTGGTTCCACGTCTTCCCGTTCATCCTCAGGACAAATTGCAACCTGTACGGAACAGGAGGTTAAAGGTGCTGATGCTCCAAGGAGGGAGATTGCTAGTAAAGTGCCTGGAATGGCGAACCCGGGCACAAGCAGATGAGAAATGAGGTGCGTTTTAGAAACCTTTCCCCATCACACGGTGTACCATCTTCTGGGTATCTCATGCATGTTTTCGATGTAGGAAGATGCCCTTGAACCTGGAGATTTGGGACCCATGCGATGGGTACCACGCAGTATTACTTTAAAGGGTCTGCGTTTGCTCACCCAACCTCACCAAACCTCTCAGCCGCAACAGTGTCCACCCTTATGTCTCATCCAGCTGTGGGTCTAGATATGGTCAATCCAGGTTGCATCACAGCCCCTGAACGCATTGTGTAAGAATTTCTCTCTCTTTCACTGTCTTTGTTTCATGGGTTTTTCAAAGTAATTTATTTTTATAATGGGGTTTAGCTGCTTTTCACTGCTGTGTTTATGCCGCTTTTTACCCACTTGACACACTAACAGAGAGATATCAATACATAGGTTTTAAGATTATTACTAGTCAGATATATTCTTGTGCGGTGAATAGGGCGTGTTGAGTCCAGTTCTCTGAGCAAGGAGTAGGTCTTGTCTATTACATATTGGGTTTATGGAACGGTATCTGAGCTAATTTGAAACCCTTGTTTTATGTATCACCCCACCTCACCTTTCCCGTTAAGCAGGCATAGTGTGTTTTCTGCATGTGTGACTCTGTTCTGTTTTGTAATTCAGTTCAAGTGTAACGGTTTTTACATTCCCTCTATAAGTGATACCTTATGAGAAGTGCCCTTTTCTGTGTGACTTATTTCACTTAGAATCATCGTACCTAAATCCACTCATCATGCTGGTACTAGCCTTATGACATTGATTTCACGGCTGAGTGATATTCCATTGTACATAAGGACCACAACTTCTTTATCCATTTTTCTCTTTCCTGGGATATTGAAGGTGGAATGAAGTGGAGGTCCTTGTCAACAGAGCAGCCCTAAACTTTGGGGTGCTTGTGTCTTGCTGATTTTTAATTTTCCCAATTTATAACCCCATGAGTGGAAGTGCCCTATGCTCTCTAAGCTTTGTTTTTTAGATGTTTCAGGACTCACCGTACGCTTCTCCAGAGTGGCTGTTGGCAATTTACATCCCGCCCATCAGTGTAGCAAGGCTCCCATTTCTCCATGGCCTGTCCTGCATTTCTGGTTTTGACACTTTATTCAGCATGGCCTTTTTAACCGATGGGAAGCGAGACATCTTTGTAGCGCTGATTTGCCTTTCCAGGTTGCTTGGTTGGCCAAAAAGGGCGTATGCGTTTTTTCCTGAATATATTCAGGAAAAAACGCATACGCCCTTTTTGGCCAAGGGCATCATTGTCAACGTTTTGCCGCTTTTCATGTGCTTTAAAGGCGATTCGAATCTACCTCCTGAAATATGTTTCCTGCAATTCTGCCTTGATTTCAAATCCTCTTCTTTGCCTTCCCTCAATATATTTGTGGACGAGAGTTATCATTTATAACTCTGCAGGTTTGTGAATTGCAGTGCCCTGAACCTCCATTTTACAACTCGCGTTTTTGGGAGATGGCCGCAAAAGCACAGGATGGCTTCAGGCCCTGTTCTTGTTCCGGGGGGCAGGCTGAGCCTGTGGTTAATTCTTCTTCCTGATGGGAAAATAGAGTGACCTGTGCCTGTCCCAACACCAAGAGCTAGTCTTTCATTGGTTCCACGTCTTCCCGTTCATCCTCAGTACAAATTGCAACCTGTACGGAACAGGAGGTTAAAGGTGCTGATGCTCCAAGGAGGGAGATTGCTAGTAAAGTGGCTGGAATGGCGAACCCGGGCACAAGCAGATGAGAAATGAGGTGCGTTTTAGAAACCTTTCCCCATCATACGGTGTACCATCTTCTGGGTATCTCATGCATGTTTTCGATGTAGGAAGATGCCCTTGAACCTGGAGATTTGGGACCCATGCGATGGGTACCACGCAGTATTACTTTAAAGGGTCTGCGTTTGCTCACCCAACCTCACCAAACCTCTCAGCCGCAACAGTGTCCACCCTTATGTCTCATCCAGCTGTGGGTCTAGATATGGTCAATCCACTTTGCATCACAGCCCGTGAACGCATTGTGTAAGAATTTCGCTCTCTTTCACTGTCTTTGTTTCATGGGTTTTTCAAAGTAATTTATTTTTATAAATGGGTTTAGCTGCTTTTCACTGCTGTGTTTATGCCGCTTTTCACCCACTTGACACACTAACAGAGAGATATCAATACATAGGTTTTAAGATTATTACTAGTCAGATATATTCTTGTGCGGTGAATAGGGCGTGTTGAGTCCAGTTCTCTGAGCAAGGAGTAGGTCTTGTCTATTACATATTGGGTTTATGGAACGGTATCTGAGCTAATTTGATACCCTTGTTTTATGTATCACCCCACCTCACCTTTCCCGTTAAGCAGCCATAGTGTGTTTTCTGCATGTGTGACTCTGTTCTGTTTTGTAATTCAGTTCAAGTGTAACGGTTTTTACATTCCCTCTATCAGTGATACCTTATGAGAAGTGTCCTTTTCTGTGTGACTTATTTCACTTAGAGTCGTTGTACCTAAATCCACTCATCATGCTGCTACTAGCCTTATGACATTGATTTCACGGCTGAGTGATATTCCATTGTACATAAGGACCACAACTTCTTTATCCATTTTTCTCTTTCCTGGGATATTGAAGGTGGAATGAAGTGGAGGTCCTTGTCAACAGAGCAGCCCTAAACTTTGGGGTGCTTGTGTCTTGCTGATTTTTAATTTTCCCAATTTATAACCCCATGAGTGGAAGTGCCCTATGCTCTCTAAGCTTTGTTTTTTAGATGTTTCAGGACTCACCGTACGCTTCTCCAGAGTGGCTGTTGGCAATTTACATCCCGCCCATCAGTGTAGCAAGGCTCCCATTTCTCCATGGCCTGTCCTGCATTTCT
This sequence comes from Balaenoptera borealis, assembly GCF_965194805.1. Classification (NCBI taxonomy): domain Eukaryota; kingdom Metazoa; phylum Chordata; class Mammalia; order Artiodactyla; family Balaenopteridae; genus Balaenoptera; species Balaenoptera borealis. The sequence goes on along the minus strand of NW_028123713.1, from coordinate 85,427 downwards.
GGTTTTGACACTTTATTCAGCATGGCCTTTTTAACCGATGGGAAGCGAGACATCTTTGTAGCGCTGATTTGCCTTTCCAGGTTGCTTGGTTGGCCAAAAAGGGCGTATGCGTTTTTTCCTGAATATATTCAGGAAAAAACGCATACGCCCTTTTTGGCCAAGGGCATCATTGTCAACGTTTTGCCGCTTTTCATGTGCTTTAAAGGCGATTCGAATCTACCTCCTGAAATCTGTTTCCTGCAATTCTGCCTTGATTTCAAATCCTCTTCTTTGCCTTCCCTCAATATATTTGTGGACGAGAGTTATCATTTATAACTCTGCAGGTTTGTGAATTGCAGTGCCCTGAACCTCCATTTTACAACTCGCGTTTTTGGGAGATGGCCGCAAAAGCGCAGGATGGCTTCAGGCCCTCTTCTTGTTCCGGGGGGCAGGCTGAGCCTGTGGTTAATTCTTCTTCCTGATGGGAAAATAGAGTGACCTGTGCCTGTCCCAACACCAAGAGCTAGTCTTTCATTGGTTCCACGTCTTCCCGTTCATCCTCAGTACAAATTGCAACCTGTACGGAACAGGAGGTTAAAGGTGCTGATGCTCCAAGGAGGGAGATTGCTAATAAAGTGGCTGGAATGGCGAACCCGGGCACAAGCAGATGAGAAATGAGGTGCGTTTTAGAAACCTTTCCCCATCATACGGTGTACCATCTTCTGGGTATCTCATGCATGTTTTCGATGTAGGAAGATGCCCTTGAACCTGGAGATTTGGGACCCATGCGATGGGTACCACGCAGTATTACTTTAAAGGGTCTGCGTTTGCTCACCCAACCTCACCAAACCTCTCAGCCGCAACAGTGTCCACCCTTATGTCTCATCCAGCTGTGGGTCTAGATATGGTCAATCCAGGTTGCATCACAGCCCGTGAACGCATTGTGTAAGAATTTCTCTCTCTTTCACTGTCTTTGTTTCATGGGTTTTTCAAAGTAATTTATTTTTATAAATGGGTTTAGCTGCTTTTCACTGCTGTGTTTATGCCGCTTTTCACCCACTTGACACACTAACAGAGAGATATCAATACATAGGTTTTAAGATTATTACTAGTCAGATATATTCTTGTGCGGTGAATAGGGCGTGTTGAGTCCAGTTCTCTGAGCAAGGAGTAGGTCTTGTCTATTACATATTGGGTTTATGGAACGGTATCTGAGCTAATTTGATACCCTTGTTTTATGTATCACCCCACCTCACCTTTCCCGTTAAGCAGCCATAGTGTGTTTTCTGCATGTGTGACTCTGTTCTGTTTTGTAATTCAGTTCAAGTGTAACGGTTTTTACATTCCCTCTATCAGTGATACCTTATGAGAAGTGTCCTTTTCTGTGTGACTTATTTCACTTAGAATCGTTGTACCTAAATCCACTCATCATGCTGCTACTAGCCTTATGACATTGATTTCACGGCTGAGTGATATTCCATTGTACATAAGGACCATAACTTCTTTATCCATTTTTCTCTTTCCTGGGATATTGAAGGTGGAATGAAGTGGAGGTCCTTGTCAACAGAGCAGCCCTAAACTTTGGGGTGCTTGTGTCTTGCTGATTTTTAATTTTCCCAATTTATACCCCCATGAGTGGAAGTGCCCTATGCTCTCTAAGCTGTGTTTTTTAGATGTTTCAGGACACACCGTACACTTCTGCAGAGTGGCTGTTGGCAATTTACATCCCGCCCATCAGTATAGGAAGGCTCCCATTTCTCCATGGCCTGTCCTGCATTTCTGGTTTTGACATTTTTTTCAGCATGGCCCTTTTGACCGATGGGAAGCGAGACTTGTTTGTAGCGCTGATTTGCCTTTCCAGGTTGCTTGGTTGGCCAAAAAGGGCGTATGCGTTTTTTCCTGAATATATTCAGGAAAAAACGCATACGCCCTTTTTGGCCAAGGGCATCATTGTCAACGATTTTCTGCTTTTCATGTGATTTAAAGGCGATTCGAATCTACCTCCTGAAATCTGTTTCCTGCAATTCTGCCTTGATTTCAAATCCTCTTCTTTGCCTTCCCTCAATATATTTGTGGACGAGAGTTATCATTTATAACTCTGCAGGTTTGTGAATTGCAGTGCCCTGAACCTCCATTTTACAACTCGCTTTTTAGGGAGCTGGCCGCAAAAGCGCAGGATGGCTTCAGGCCCGGTTCTGGTTCCGGGGGGCAGGCTGATCCTGTGGTTAATTCTTCTTCCTGATGGGAAAATAGAGTGACCTGTGCCTGTCCCAACACCAAGAGCTAGTCTCTCGTTGGTTCCACGTCTTCCCGTTCATCCTCAGGACAAATTGCAACCTGTACGGAACAGGAGGTTAAAGGTGCTGATTTTCCAAGGAGGGAGATTGCTAGTAAAGTGGCTGGAATGGCGAACCCGGGCACAAGCAGATGAGAAATGAGGTGCGTTTTAGAAACCTTTCCCCATCACACGGTGTACCATCTTCTGGGTATCTCATGCATGTTTTCGATGTAGGAAGATGCCCTTGAACCTGGAGATTTGGGACCCATGCGATGGGTACCACGCAGTATTACTTTAAAGGGTCTGCGTTTGCTCACCCAACCTCACCAAACCTCTCAGCCGCAACAGTGTCCACCCTTATGTCTCATCCAGCTGTGGGTCTAGATATGGTCAATCCAGGTTGCATCACAGCCCCTGAACGCATTGTGTAAGAATTTCTCTCTCTTTCACTGTCTTTGTTTCATGGGTTTTTCAAAGTAATTTATTTTTATAATGGGGTTTAGCTGCTTTTCACTGCTGTGTTTATGCCGCTTTTTACCCACTTGACACACTAACAGAGAGATATCAATACATAGGTTTTAAGATTATTACTAGTCAGATATATTCTTGTGCGGTGAATAGGGCGTGTTGAGTCCAGTTCTCTGAGCAAGGAGTAGGTCTTGTCTATTACATATTGGGTTTATGGAACGGTATCTGAGCTAATTTGAAACCCTTGTTTTATGTATCACCCCACCTCACCTTTCCCGTTAAGCAGCCATAGTGTGTTTTCTGCATGTGTGACTCTGTTCTGTTTTGTAATTCAGTTCAAGTGTAACGGTTTTTACATTCCCTCTATAAGTGATACCTTATGAGAAGTGCCCTTTTCTGTGTGACTTATTTCACTTAGAGTCGTCGTACCTAAATCCACTCATCATGCTGGTACTAGCCTTATGACATTGATTTCACGGCTGAGTGATATTCCATTGTACATAAGGACCACAACTTCTTTATCCATTTTTCTCTTTCCTGGGATATTGAAGGTGGAATGAAGTGGAGGTCCTTGTCAACAGAGCAGCCCTAAACTTTGGGGTGCTTGTGTCTTGCTGATTTTTAATTTTCCCAATTTATAACCCCATGAGTGGAAGTGCCCTATGCTCTCTAAGCTTTGTTTTTTAGATGTTTCAGGACTCACCGTACGCTTCTCCAGAGTGGCTGTTGGCAATTTACATCCCGCCCATCAGTGTAGCAAGGCTCCCATTTCTCCATGGCCTGTCCTGCATTTCTGGTTTTGACACTTTATTCAGCATGGCCTTTTTAACCGATGGGAAGCGAGACATCTTTGTAGCACTGATTTGCCTTTCCAGGTTGCTTGGTTGGCCAAAAAGGGCGTATGCGTTTTTTCCTGAATATATTCAGGAAAAAACGCATACGCCCTTTTTGGCCAAGGGCATCATTGTCAACGTTTTGCCGCTTTTCATGTGCTTTAAAGGCGATTCGAATCTACCTCCTGAAATATGTTTCCTGCAATTCTGCCTTGATTTCAAATCCTCTTCTTTGCCTTCCCTCAATATATTTGTGGAAGAGAGTTATCATTTATAACTCTGCAGGTTTGTGAATTGCAGTGCCCTGAACCTCCATTTTATAACTCGCGTTTTTGGGAGATGGCCGCAAAAGCGCAGGATGGCTTCAGGCCCTGTTCTTGTTCCGGGGGGCAGGCTGAGCCTGTGGTTAATTCTTCTTCCTGATGGGAAAATAGAGTGACCTGTGCCTGTCCCAACACCAAGAGCTAGTCTTTCATTGCTTCCACGTCTTCCCGTTCATCCTCAGTACAAATTGCAACCTGTACGGAACAGGAGGTTAAAGGTGCTGATGCTCCAAGGAGGGAGATTGCTAGTAAAGTGGCTGGAATGGCGAACCCGGGCACAAGCAGATGAGAAATGAGGTGCGTTTTAGAAACCTTTCCCCATCATACGGTGTACCATCTTCTGGGTATCTCATGCATGTTTTCGATGTAGGAAGATGCCCTTGAACCTGGAGATTTGGGACCCATGCGATGGGTACCACGCAGTATTACTTTAAAGGGTCTGCGTTTGCTCACCCAACCTCACCAAACCTCTCAGCCGCAACAGTGTCCACCTTTATGTCTCATCCAGCTGTGGGTCTAGATATGGTCAATCCAGGTTGCATCACAGCCCCTGAACGCATTGTGTAAGAATTTCTCTCTCTTTCACTGTCTTTGTTTCATGGGTTTTTCAAAATAATTTATTTTTATAATGGGGTTTAGCTGCTTTTCACTGCTGTGTTTATGCCGCTTTTTACCCACTTGACACACTAACAGAGAGATATCAATACATAGGTTTTAAGATTATTACTAGTCAGATATATTCTTGTGTGGTGAATACGGCGTGTTGAGTCCAGTTCTCTGAGCAAGGAGTAGGTCTTGGCTATTACATATTGGGTTTATGGAACTGTATCTGAGCTAATTTGAATCCCTTGTTTTATGTATCACCCCACCTCACCTTTCCCGTTAAGCAGCCATAGTGTGTTTTCTGCATGTGTGACTCTGTTCTGTTTTCTGATTCAGTTCAAGTGTAACGGTTTTTACATTCCCTCTATAAGTGATACCTTATGAGAAGTGTCCTTTTCTCTGTGACTTATTTCACTTAGAATCGTCGTACCTAAATCCACTCATCATGCTGCTACTAGCCTTATGACATTGATTTCATGGCTGAGTGATATTCCATTGTACATAAGGACCACAACTTCTTTATCCATTTTTCTCTTTCCTGGGATATTGAAGGTGGAATGAAGTGGAGGTCCTTGTCAACAGAGCAGCCCTAAACTTTGGGGTGCTTGTGTCTTGCTGATTTTTAATTTTCCCAATTTATACCCCCATGAGTGGAAGTGCCCTATGCTCTCTAAGCTGTGTTTTTTAGATGTTTCAGGACACACCGTACACTTCTGCAGAGTGGCTGTTGGCAATTTACATCCCGCCCATCAGTATAGGAAGGCTCCCATTTCTCCATGGCCTGTCCTGCATTTCTGGTTTTGACATTTTTTTCAGCATGGCCCTTTTGACCGATGGGAAGCGAGACTTGTTTGTAGCGCTGATTTGCCTTTCCAGGTTGCTTGGTTGGCCAAAAAGGGCGTATGCGTTTTTTCCTGAATATATTCAGGAAAAAACGCATACGCCCTTTTTGGCCAAGGGCATCATTGTCAACGATTTTCTGCTTTTCATGTGATTTAAAGGCGATTCGAATCTACCTCCTGAAATCTGTTTCCTGCAATTCTGCCTTGATTTCAAATCCTCTTCTTTGCCTTCCCTCAATATATTTGTGGATGAGAGTTATCATTTATAACTCTGCAGGTTTGTGAATTGCAGTGCCCTGAACCTCCATTTTACAACTCGCTTTTTAGGGAGCTGGCCGCAAAAGCGCAGGATGGCTTCAGGCCCGGTTCTGGTTCCGGGGGGCAGGCTGATCCTGTGGTTAATTCTTCTTCCTGATGGGAAAATAGAGTGACCTGTGCCTGTCCCAACACCAAGAGCTAGTCTCTCGTTGGTTCCACGTCTTCCCGTTCATCCTCAGGACAAATTGCAACCTGTACGGAACAGGAGGTTAAAGGTGCTGATGCTCCAAGGAGGGAGATTGCTAGTAAAGTGGCTGGAATGGCGAACCCGGGCACAAGCAGATGAGAAATGAGGTGCGTTTTAGAAACCTTTCCCCATCACACGGTGTACCATCTTCTGGGTATCTCATGCATGTTTTCGATGTAGGAAGATGCCCTTGAACCTGGAGATTTGGGACCCATGCGATGGGTACCACGCAGTATTACTTTAAAGGGTCTGTGTTTGCTCACCCAACCTCACCAAACCTCTCAGCCGCAACAGTGTCCACCATTATATCTCATCCAGCTGTGGGTCTAGATATGGTCAATCCAGTTTGCATCACAGCCCCTGAACGCATTGTGTAAGAATTTCTCTCTCTTTCACTGTCTTTGTTTCATGGGTTTTTCAAAGAAATTTATTTTTATAATGGGGTTTAGCTGCTTTTCACTGCTGTGTTTATGCCGCTTTACACCCACTTGACACACTAACAGAGAGATATCAATACATAGGTTTTAAGATTATTACTAGTCAGATATATTCTTGTGCGGTGAATAGGGCGTGTTGAGTCCAGTTCTCTGAGCAAGGAGTAGGTCTTGTCTATTACATATTGGGTTTATGGAACGGTATCTGAGCTAATTTGAAACCCTTGTTTTATGTATCACCCCACCTCACCTTTCCCGTTAAGCAGCCATAGTGTGTTTTCTGCATGTGTGACTCTGTTCTGTTTTGTAATTCAGTTCAAGTGTAACGGTTTTTACATTCCCTCTATAAGTGATACCTTATGAGAAGTGCCCTTTTCTGTGTGACTTATTTCACTTAGAGTCGTCGTACCTAAATCCACTCATCATGCTGGTACTAGCCTTATGACATTGATTTCACGGCTCAGTGATATTCCATTGTACATAAGGACCACAACTTCTTTATCCATTTTTCTCTTTCCTGGGATATTGAAGGTGGAATGAAGTGGAGGTCCTTGTCAACAGAGCAGCCCTAAACTTTGGGGTGCTTGTGTCTTGCTGATTTTTAATTTTCCCAATTTATAACCCCATGAGTGGAAGTGCCCTATGCTCTCTAAGCTTTGTTTTTTAGATGTTTCAGGACTCACCGTACGCTTCTCCAGAGTGGCTGTTGGCAATTTACATCCCGCCCATCAGTGTAGCAAGGCTCCCATTTCTCCATGGCCTGTCCTGCATTTCTGGTTTTGACACTTTATTCAGCATGGCCTTTTTAACCGATGGGAAGCGAGACATCTTTGTAGCGCTGATTTGCCTTTCCAGGTTGCTTGGTTGGCCAAAAAGGGCGTATGCGTTTTTTCCTGAATATATTCAGGAAAAAACGCATACGCCCTTTTTGGCCAAGGGCATCATTGTCAACGTTTTGCCGCTTTTCATGTGCTTTAAAGGCGATTCGAATCTACCTCCTGAAATATGTTTCCTGCAATTCTGCCTTGATTTCAAATCCTCTTCTTTGCCTTCCCTCAATATATTTGTGGACGAGAGTTATCATTTATAACTCTGCAGGTTTGTGAATTGCAGTGCCCTGAACCTCCATTTTATAACTCGCGTTTTTGGGAGATGGCCGCAAAAGCGCAGGATGGCTTCAGGCCCTGTTCTTGTTCCGGGGGGCAGGCTGAGCCTGTGGTTAATTCTTCTTCCTGATGGGAAAATAGAGTGACCTGTGCCTGTCCCAACACCAAGAGCTAGTCTTTCATTGGTTCCACGTCTTCCCGTTCATCCTCAGTACAAATTGCAACCTGTACGGAACAGGAGGTTAAAGGTGCTGATGCTCCAAGGAGGGAGATTGCTAGTAAAGTGGCTGGAATGGCGAACCCGGGCACAAGCAGATGAGAAATGAGGTGCGTTTTAGAAACCTTTCCCCATCATACGGTGTACCATCTTCTGGGTATCTCATGCATGTTTTCGATGTAGGAAGATGCCCTTGAACCTGGAGATTTGGGACCCATGCGATGGGTACCACGCAGTATTACTTTAAAGGGTCTGCGTTTGCTCACCCAACCTCACCAAACCTCTCAGCCGCAACAGTGTCCACCTTTATGTCTCATCCAGCTGTGGGTCTAGATATGGTCAATCCAGGTTGCATCACAGCCCCTGAACGCATTGTGTAAGAATTTCTCTCTCTTTCACTGTCTTTGTTTCATGGGTTTTTCAAAATAATTTATTTTTATAATGGGGTTTAGCTGCTTTTCACTGCTGTGTTTATGCCGCTTTTTACCCACTTGACACACTAACAGAGAGATATCAATACATAGGTTTTAAGATTATTACTAGTCAGATATATTCTTGTGTGGTGAATACGGCGTGTTGAGTCCAGTTCTCTGAGCAAGGAGTAGGTCTTGGCTATTACATATTGGGTTTATGGAACTGTATCTGAGCTAATTTGAATCCCTTGTTTTATGTATCACCCCACCTCACCTTTCCCGTTAAGCAGCCATAGTGTGTTTTCTGCATGTGTGACTCTGTTCTGTTTTCTGATTCAGTTCAAGTGTAACGGTTTTTACATTCCCTCTATAAGTGATACCTTATGAGAAGTGTCCTTTTCTCTGTGACTTATTTCACTTAGAATCGTCGTACCTAAATCCACTCATCATGCTGCTACTAGCCTTATGACATTGATTTCATGGCTGAGTGATATTCCATTGTACATAAGGACCACAACTTCTTTATCCATTTTTCTCTTTCCTGGGATATTGAAGGTGGAATGAAGTGGAGGTCCTTGTCAACAGAGCAGCCCTAAACTTTGGGGTGCTTGTGTCTTGCTGATTTTTAATTTTCCCAATATATACCCCCATGATTGGAAGTGCCCTATGCTCTCTAAGCTGTGTTTTTTAGATGTTTCAGGACACACCGTACACTTCTGCAGAGTGGCTGTTGGCAATTTACATCCCGCCCATCAGTATAGGAAGGCTCCCATTTCTCCATGGCCTGTCCTGCATTTCTGGTTTTGACATTTTTTTCAGCATGGCCCTTTTGACCGATGGGAAGCGAGACTTGTTTGTAGCGCTGATTTGCCTTTCCAGGTTGCTTGGTTGGCCAAAAAGGGCGTATGCGTTTTTTCCTGAATATATTCAGGAAAAAACGCATACGCACTTTTTGGCCAAGGGCATCATTGTCAACGATTTTCTGCTTTTCATGTGATTTAAAGGCGATTCGAATCTACCTCCTGAAATCTGTTTCCTGCAATTCTGCCTTGATTTCAAATCCTCTTCTTTGCCTTCCCTCAATATATTTGTGGATGAGAGTTATCATTTATAACTCTGCAGGTTTGTGAATTGCAGTGCCCTGAACCTCCATTTTACAACTCGCTTTTTAGGGAGCTGGCCGCAAAAGCGCAGGATGGCTTCAGGCCCGGTTCTGGTTCCGGGGGGCAGGCTGATCCTGTGGTTAATTCTTCTTCCTGATGGGAAAATAGAGTGACCTGTGCCTGTCCCAACACCAAGAGCTAGTCTCTCGTTGGTTCCACGTCTTCCCGTTCATCCTCAGGACAAATTGCAACCTGTACGGAACAGGAGGTTAAAGGTGCTGATGCTCCAAGGAGGGAGATTGCTAGTAAAGTGGCTGGAATGGCGAACCCGGGCACAAGCAGATGAGAAATGAGGTGCGTTTTAGAAACCTTTCCCCATCACACGGTGTACCATCTTCTGGGTATCTCATGCATGTTTTCGATGTAGGAAGATGCCCTTGAACCTGGAGATTTGGGACCCATGCGATGGGTACCACGCAGTATTACTTTAAAGGGTCTGTGTTTGCTCACCCAACCTCACCAAACCTCTCAGCCGCAACAGTGTCCACCCTTATGTCTCATCCAGCTGTGGGTCTAGATATGGTCAATCCAGTTTGCATCACAGCCCCTGAACGCATTGTGTAAGAATTTCTCTCTCTTTCACTGTCTTTGTTTCATGGGTTTTTCAAAGAAATTTATTTTTATAATGGGGTTTAGCTGCTTTTCACTGCTGTGTTTATGCCGCTTTACACCCACTTGACACACTAACAGAGAGATATCAATACATAGGTTTTAAGATTATTACTAGTCAGATATATTCTTGTGCGGTGAATAGGGCGTGTTGAGTCCAGTTCTCTGAGCAAGGAGTAGGTCTTGTCTATTACATATTGGGTTTATGGAACGGTATCTGAGCTAATTTGAAACCCTTGTTTTATGTATCACCCCACCTCACCTTTCCCGTTAAGCAGCCATAGTGTGTTTTCTGCATGTGTGACTCTGTTCTGTTTTGTAATTCAGTTCAAGTGTAACGGTTTTTACATTCCCTCTATAAGTGATACCTTATGAGAAGTGCCCTTTTCTGTGTGACTTATTTCACTTAGAGTCGTCGTACCTAAATCCACTCATCATGCTGGTACTAGCCTTATGACATTGATTTCACGGCTGAGTGATATTCCATTGTACATAAGGACCACAACTTCTTTATCCATTTTTCTCTTTCCTGGGATATTGAAGGTGGAATGAAGTGGAGGTCCTTGTCAACAGAGCAGCCCTAAACTTTGGGGTGCTTGTGTCTTGCTGATTTTTAATTTTCCCAATTTATAACCCCATGAGTGGAAGTGCCCTATGCTCTCTAAGCTTTGTTTTTTAGATGTTTCAGGACTCACCATACGCTTCTCCAGAGTGGCTGTTGGCAATTTACATCCCGCCCATCAGTGTAGCAAGGCTCCCATTTCTCCATGGCCTGTCCTGCATTTCTGGTTTTGACACTTTATTCAGCATGGCCTTTTTAACCGATGGGAAGCGAGACATCTTTGTAGCGCTGATTTGCCTTTCCAGGTTGCTTGGTTGGCCAAAAAGGGCGTATGCGTTTTTTCCTGAATATATTCAGGAAAAAACGCATACGCCCTTTTTGGCCAAGGGCATCATTGTCAACGTTTTGCCGCTTTTCATGTGCTTTAAAGGCGATTCGAATCTACCTCCTGAAATCTGTTTCCTGCAATTCTGCCTTGATTTCAAATCCTCTTCTTTGCCTTCCCTCAATATATTTGTGGACGAGAGTTATCATTTATAACTCTGCAGGTTTGTGAATTGCAGTGCCCTGAACCTCCATTTTACAACTCGCGTTTTTGGGAGATGGCCGCAAAAGCGCAGGATGGCTTCAGGCCCTCTTCTTGTTCCGGGGGGCAGGCTGAGCCTGTGGTTAATTCTTCTTCCTGATGGGAAAATAGAGTGACCTGTGCCTGTCCCAACACCAAGAGCTAGTCTTTCATTGCTTCCACGTCTTCCCGTTCATCCTCAGTACAAATTGCAACCTGTACGGAACAGGAGGTTAAAGGTGCTGATGCTCCAAGGAGGGAGATTGCTAGTAAAGTGGCTGGAATGGCGAACCCGGGCACAAGCAGATGAGAAATGAGGTGCGTTTTAGAAACCTTTCCCCATCATACGGTGTATCATCTTCTGGGTATCTCATGCATGTTTTCGATGTAGGAAGATGCCCTTGAACCTGGAGATTTGGGACCCATGCGATGGGTACCACGCAGTATTACTTTAAAGGGTCTGCGTTTGCTCACCCAACCTCACCAAACCTCTCAGCCGCAACAGTGTCCACCCTTATGTCTCATCCAGCTGTGGGTCTAGATATGGTCAATCCAGGTTGCATCACAGCCCGTGAACGCATTGTGTAAGAATTTCTCTCTCTTTCACTGTCTTTGTTTCATGGGTTTTTCAAAGTAATTTATTTTTATAAATGGGTTTAGCTGCTTTTCACTGCTGTGTTTATGCCGCTTTTCACCCACTTGACACACTAACAGAGAGATATCAATACATATGTTTTAAGATTATTACTATTCAGATATATTCTTGTGCGGTGAATAGGGCGTGTTGAGTCCAGTTCTCTGAGCAAGGAGTAGGTCTTGTCTATTACATATTGGTTTTATGGAACGGTATCTGAGCTAATTTGAAACCCTTGTTTTATGTATCACCCCACCTCACCTTTCCCGTTAAGCAGCCATAGTGTGTTTTCTGCATGTGTGACTCTGTTCTGTTTTGTAATTCAGTTCAAGTGTAACGGTTTTTACATTCCCTCTATCAGTGATACCTTATGAGAAGTGTCCTTTTCTGTGTGACTTATTTCACTTAGAGTCGTTGTACCTAAATCCACTCATCATGCTGCTACTAGCCTTATGACATTGATTTCACGGCTGAGTGATATTCCATTGTACATAAGGACCACAACTTCTTTATCCATTTTTCTCTTTCCTGGGATATTGAAGGTGGAATGAAGTGGAGGTCCTTGTCAACAGAGCAGCCCTAAACTTTGGGGTTCTTGTGTCTTGCTGATTTTTCATTTTCCCAATTTATACCCCCATGAGTGGAAGTGCCCTATGCTCTCTAAGCTGTGTTTTTTAGATGTTTCAGGACACACCGTACACTTCTGCAGAGTGGCTGTTGGCAATTTACATCCCGCCCATCAGTATAGGAAGGCTCCCATTTCTCCATGGCCTGTCCTGCATTTCTGGTTTTGACATTGTTTTCAGCATGGCCCTTTTGACCGATGGGAAGCGAGACTTGTTTGTAGCGCTGATTTGCCTTTCCAGGTTGCTTGGTTGGCCAAAAAGGGCGTATGCGTTTTTTCCTGAATATATTCAGGAAAAAACGCATACGCCCTTTTTGGCCAAGGGCATCATTGTCAACGATTTTCTGCTTTTCATGTGATTTAAAGGCGATTCGAATCTACCTCCTGAAATCTGTTTCCTGCAATTCTGCCTTGATTTCAAATCCTCTTCTTTGCCTTCCCTCAATATATTTGTGGACGAGAGTTATCATTTATAACTCCGCAGGTTTGTGAATTGCAGTGCCCTGAACCTCCATTTTACAACTCGCTTTTTAGGGAGCTGGCCGCAAAAGCGCAGGATGGCTTCAGGCCCGGTTCTGGTTCCGGGGGGCAGGCTGAGCCTGTGGTTAATTCTTCTTCCTGATGGGAAAATAGAGTGACCTGTGCCTGTCCCAACACCAAGAGCTAGTCTCTCGTTGGTTCCCCGTCTTCCCGTTCATCCTCAGGACAAATTGCAACCTGTACGGAACAGGAGGTTAAAGGTGCTGATGCTCCAAGGAGGGAGATTTCTAGTAAAGTGGCTGGAATGGCGAACCCGGGCACAAGCAGATGAGAAATGAGGTGCGTTTTAGAAACCTTTCCCCATCACACGGTGGACCATCTTCTGGGTATCTCATGCATGTTTTCGATGTAGGAAGATGCCCTTGAACCTGGAGATTTGGGACCCATGCGATGGGTACCACGCAGTATTACTTTAAAGGGTCTGCGTTTGCTCACCCAACCTCACCAAACTTCTCAGCCGCAACAGTGTCCACCCTTATGTCTCATCCAGCTGTGGGTCTAGATATGGTCAATCCAGGTTGCATCACAGCCCCTGAACGCATTGTGTAAGAATTTCTCTCTCTTTCACTGTCTTTGTTTCATGGGTTTTTCAAAGTAATTTATTTTTATAATGGGGTTTAGCTGCTTTTCACTGCTGTGTTTATGCCGCTTTTTACCCACTTGACACACTAACAGAGAGATATCAATACATAGGTTTTAAGATTATTACTAGTCAGATATATTCTTGTGCGGTGAATAGGGCGTGTTGAGTCCAGTTCTCTGAGCAAGGAGTAGGTCTTGTCTATTACATATTGGGTTTATGGAACGGTATCTGAGCTAATTTGAAACCCTTGTTTTATGTATCACCCCACCTCACCTTTCCCGTTAAGCAGCCATAGTGTGTTTTCTGCATGTGTGACTCTGTTCTGTTTTGTAATTCAGTTCAAGTGTAACGGTTTTTACATTCCCTCTATAAGTGATACCTTATGAGAAGTGCCCTTTTCTGTGTGACTTATTTCACTTAGAGTCGTCGTACCTAAATCCACTCATCATGCTGGTACTAGCCTTATGACATTGATTTCACGGCTGAGTGATATTCCATTGTACATAAGGACCACAACTTCTTTATCCATTTTTCTCTTTCCTGGGATATTGAAGGTGGAATGAAGTGGAGGTCCTTGTCAACAGAGCAGCCCTAAACTTTGGGGTGCTTGTGTCTTGCTGATTTTTAATTTTCCCAATTTATAACCCCATGAGTGGAAGTGCCCTATGCTCTCTAAGCTTTGTTTTTTAGATGTTTCAGGACTCACCATACGCTTCTCCAGAGTGGCTGTTGGCAATTTACATCCCGCCCATCAGTGTAGCAAGGCTCCCATTTCTCCATGGCCTGTCCTGCATTTCTGGTTTTGACACTTTATTCAGCATGGCCTTTTTAACCGATGGGAAGCGAGACATCTTTGTAGCGCTGATTTGCCTTTCCAGGTTGCTTGGTTGGCCAAAAAGGGCGTATGCGTTTTTTCCTGAATATATTCAGGAAAAAACGCATACGCCCTTTTTGGCCAAGGGCATCATTGTCAACGTTTTGCCGCTTTTCATGTGCTTTAAAGGCGATTCGAATCTACCTCCTGAAATCTGTTTCCTGCAATTCTGCCTTGATTTCAAATCCTCTTCTTTGCCTTCCCTCAATATATTTGTGGACGAGAGTTATCATTTATAACTCTGCAGGTTTGTGAATTGCAGTGCCCTGAACCTCCATTTTACAACTCGCGTTTTTGGGAGATGGCCGCAAAAGCGCAGGATGGCTTCAGGCCCTCTTCTTGTTCCGGGGGGCAGGCTGAGCCTGTGGTTAATTCTTCTTCCTGATGGGAAAATAGAGTGACCTGTGCCTGTCCCAACACCAAGAGCTAGTCTTTCATTGCTTCCACGTCTTCCCGTTCATCCTCAGTACAAATTGCAACCTGTACGGAACAGGAGGTTAAAGGTGCTGATGCTCCAAGGAGGGAGATTGCTAGTAAAGTGGCTGGAATGGCGAACCCGGGCACAAGCAGATGAGAAATGAGGTGCGTTTTAGAAACCTTTCCCCATCATACGGTGTATCATCTTCTGGGTATCTCATGCATGTTTTCGATGTAGGAAGATGCCCTTGAACCTGGAGATTTGGGACCCATGCGATGGGTACCACGCAGTATTACTTTAAAGGGTCTGCGTTTGCTCACCCAACCTCACCAAACCTCTCAGCCGCAACAGTGTCCACCCTTATGTCTCATCCAGCTGTGGGTCTAGATATGGTCAATCCAGGTTGCATCACAGCCCGTGAACGCATTGTGTAAGAATTTCTCTCTCTTTCACTGTCTTTGTTTCATGGGTTTTTCAAAGTAATTTATTTTTATAAATGGGTTTAGCTGCTTTTCACTGCTGTGTTTATGCCGCTTTTCACCCACTTGACACACTAACAGAGAGATATCAATACATATGTTTTAAGATTATTACTATTCAGATATATTCTTGTGCGGTGAATAGGGCGTGTTGAGTCCAGTTCTCTGAGCAAGGAGTAGGTCTTGTCTATTACATATTGGTTTTATGGAACGGTATCTGAGCTAATTTGAAACCCTTGTTTTATGTATCACCCCACCTCACCTTTCCCGTTAAGCAGCCATAGTGTGTTTTCTGCATGTGTGACTCTGTTCTGTTTTGTAATTCAGTTCAAGTGTAACGGTTTTTACATTCCCTCTATCAGTGATACCTTATGAGAAGTGTCCTTTTCTGTGTGACTTATTTCACTTAGAGTCGTTGTACCTAAATCCACTCATCATGCTGCTACTAGCCTTATGACATTGATTTCACGGCTGAGTGATATTCCATTGTACATAAGGACCACAACTTCTTTATCCATTTTTCTCTTTCCTGGGATATTGAAGGTGGAATGAAGTGGAGGTCCTTGTCAACAGAGCAGCCCTAAACTTTGGGGTTCTTGTGTCTTGCTGATTTTTCATTTTCCCAATTTATACCCCCATGAGTGGAAGTGCCCTATGCTCTCTAAGCTGTGTTTTTTAGATGTTTCAGGACACACCGTACACTTCTGCAGAGTGGCTGTTGGCAATTTACATCCCGCCCATCAGTATAGGAAGGCTCCCATTTCTCCATGGCCTGTCCTGCATTTCTGGTTTTGACATTGTTTTCAGCATGGCCCTTTTGACCGATGGGAAGCGAGACTTGTTTGTAGCGCTGATTTGCCTTTCCAGGTTGCTTGGTTGGCCAAAAAGGGCGTATGCGTTTTTTCCTGAATATATTCAGGAAAAAACGCATACGCCCTTTTTGGCCAAGGGCATCATTGTCAACGATTTTCTGCTTTTCATGTGATTTAAAGGCGATTCGAATCTACCTCCTGAAATCTGTTTCCTGCAATTCTGCCTTGATTTCAAATCCTCTTCTTTGCCTTCCCTCAATATATTTGTGGACGAGAGTTATCATTTATAACTCCGCAGGTTTGTGAATTGCAGTGCCCTGAACCTCCATTTTACAACTCGCTTTTTAGGGAGCTGGCCGCAAAAGCGCAGGATGGCTTCAGGCCCGGTTCTGGTTCCGGGGGGCAGGCTGAGCCTGTGGTTAATTCTTCTTCCTGATGGGAAAATAGAGTGACCTGTGCCTGTCCCAACACCAAGAGCTAGTCTCTCGTTGGTTCCCCGTCTTCCCGTTCATCCTCAGGACAAATTGCAACCTGTACGGAACAGGAGGTTAAAGGTGCTGATGCTCCAAGGAGGGAGATTTCTAGTAAAGTGGCTGGAATGGCGAACCCGGGCACAAGCAGATGAGAAATGAGGTGCGTTTTAGAAACCTTTCCCCATCACACGGTGGACCATCTTCTGGGTATCTCATGCATGTTTTCGATGTAGGAAGATGCCCTTGAACCTGGAGATTTGGGACCCATGCGATGGGTACCACGCAGTATTACTTTAAAGGGTCTGCGTTTGCTCACCCAACCTCACCAAACTTCTCAGCCGCAACAGTGTCCACCCTTATGTCTCATCCAGCTGTGGGTCTAGATATGGTCAATCCAGGTTGCATCACAGCCCCTGAACGCATTGTGTAAGAATTTCTCTCTCTTTCACTGTCTTTGTTTCATGGGTTTTTCAAAGTAATTTATTTTTATAATGGGGTTTAGCTGCTTTTCACTGCTGTGTTTATGCCGCTTTTTACCCACTTGACACACTAACAGAGAGATATCAATACATAGGTTTTAAGATTATTACTAGTCAGATATATTCTTGTGCGGTGAATAGGGCGTGTTGAGTCCAGTTCTCTGAGCAAGGAATAGGTCTTGTCTATTACATATTGGGTTTATGGAACGGTATCTGAGCTAATTTGAAACCCTTGTTTTATGTATCACGCCACCTCACCATTCCCGTTAAGCAGCCATAGTGTGTTTTCTGCATGTGTGACTCTGTTCTGTTTTGTAATTCAGTTCAAGTGTAACGGTTTTTACATTCCCTCTATCAGTGATACCTTATGAGAAGTGTCCTTTTCTGTTTGACTTATTTCACTTAGAATCGTCGTACCTAAATCCACTCATCATGCTGCTACTAGCCTTATGACAGTGATTTCATGGCTGAGTGATATTCCATTGTACATAAGGACCACAACTTCTTTATCCATTTTTCTCTTTCCTGGGATATTGAAGGTGGAATGAAGTGGAGGTCCTTGTCAACAGAGCAGCCCTAAACTTTGGGTTGCTTGTGTCTTGCTGATTTTTAATTTTCCCAATTTATACCCCCATGAGTGGATGTGCCCTATGCTCTCTTAGCTTTGCTTTTTAGAAGTTTCAGGACTCACCGTACACTTCTCCAGAGTGGCTGTTGACAATTTACATCCCGCCCATCACTGTAGCAAGGCTCCCATTTCTCCATGGCCTGTCCTGCATTTCTGGTTTTGACACTTTTTTCAGCATGGCCCTTTTGACCGATGGGAAGCGAGACATCTTTGTAGCGCTGATTTGCCTTTCCAGGTTGCTTGGTTGGCCAAAAAGGGCGTATGCGTTTTTTCCTGAATATATTCAGGAAAAAACGCATACGCCCTATTTGGCCAAGGGCATCATTGTCAACGTTTTGCCGCTTTTCATGTGCTTTAAAGGCGATTCGAATCTACCTCCTGAAATCTGTTTCCTGCAATTCTGCCTTGATTTCAAATCCTCTTCTTTGCCTTCCCTCAATATATTTGTGGACGAGAGTTATCATTTATAAGTCTGCAGGTTTGTGAATTGCAGTGCCCTGAACCTCCATTTTACAACTCGCTTTTTAGGGAGCTGGCCGCAATAGCACAGGATGGCTTCAGGCCCTGTTCTGGTTCCGGGTGGCAGGCTGAGCCTGTGGTTAATTCTTCTTCCTGATGGGAAAATAGAGTGACCTGTGCCTGTCCCAACACCAAGAGCTAGTCTCTCATTGGTTCCACGTCTTCCAGTTCATCCTCAGGACAAATTGCAACCTGTACGGAAGAGGAGGTTAAAGGTGCTGATGCTCCAAGGAGGGAGATTGCTAGTAAAGTGGCTGGAATGGCGAACCCGGGCACAAGCAGATGAGAAATGAGGTGCGTTTTAGAAACCTTTCCCCATCACACGGTGTACCATCTTCTGGGTTTCTCATGCATGTTTTCGATGTAGGAAGATGCCCTTGAACCTGGAGATTTGGGACCCATGCGATGGGTACCACGCAGTATTACTTTAAAGGGTCTGCGTTTGCTCACCCAACCTCACCAAACCTCTCAGCCGCAACAGTGTCCACCCTTATGTCTCATCCAGCTGTGGGTCTAGATATGGTCAATCCAGGTTGCATCACAGCCCCTGAACGCATTGTGTAAGAATTTCTCTCTCTTTCACTGTCTTTGTTTCATGGGTTTTTCAAAGAATTTATTTTTATAATGGGGTTTAGCTGCTTTTCACTGCTGTGTTTATGCCGCTTTTTAACCACTTGACACACTAACAGAGAGATATCAGTACATATTTTTTAAGATTATTACTAGTCAGATGTATTCTTGTGCGGTGAATAGGGCGTGTTGAGTCCAGTTCTCTGAGCAAGGAGTAGGTCTTGTCTATTACATATTGGTTTTATGGAACGGTATCTTAGCTAATTTGAAACCCTTGTTTTATGTATCACCCCACCTCACCTTTCCCGTTAAGCAGCCATAGTGTGTATTCTGCATGTGTGACTCTGTTCTGTTTTGTAATTCAGTTCAAGTGTAACGGTTTTTACATTCCCTCTATAAGTGATACCTTATGAGAAGTGCCCTTTTCTGTGTGACTTATTTCACTTAGAGTCGTCGTACCTAAATCCACTCATCATGCTGCTACTAGCCTTATGACATTGATTTCACGGCTGAGTGATATTCCATTGTACATAAGGACCACAACTTCTTTATCCATTTTTCTCTTTCCTGGGATATTGAAGGTGGAATGAAGTGGAGGTCCTTGTCAACAGAGCAGCCCTAAACTTTGGGGTGCTTGTGTCTTGCTGATTTTTAATTTTCCCAATTTATAACCCCATGAGTGGAAGTGCCCTATGCTCTCTAAGCTTTGTTTTTTAGATGTTTCAGGACTCACCGTACACTTCTCCAGAGTGGCTGTTGGCAATTTACATCCCGCCCATCAGTGTAACAAGGCTCCCATTTCTCCATGGCCTGTCCTGCATTTCTGGTTTTGACACTTTATTCAGCATGGCCTTTTTAACCGATGGGAAGCGAGACATCTTTGTAGCGCTGATTTGCCTTTCCAGGTTGCTTGGTTGGCCAAAAAGGGCGTATGCGTTTTTTCCTGAATATATTCAGGAAAAAACGCATACGCCCTTTTTGGCCAAGGGCATCATTGTCAACGTTTTGCCGCTTTTCATGTGCTTTAAAGGCGATTCGAATCTACCTCCTGAAATATGTTTCCTGCAATTCTGCCTTGATTTCAAATCCTCTTCTTTGCCTACCCTCAATATATTTGTGGACGAGAGTTATCATTTATAACTCTGCAGGTTTGTGAATTGCAGTGCCCTGAACCTCCATTTTACAACTCGCGTTTTTGGGAGATGGCCGCAAAAGCGCAGGATGGCTTCAGGCCCTCTTCTTGTTCCGGGGGGCAGGCTGAGCCTGTGGTTAATTCTTCTTCCTGATGGGAAAATAGAGTGACCTGTGCCTGTCCCAACACCAAGAGCTAGTCTTTCATTGGTTCCACGTCTTCCCGTTCATCCTCAGTACAAATTGCAACCTGTACGGAACAGGAGGTTAAAGGTGCTGATGCTCCAAGGAGGGAGATTGCTAGTAAAGTGGCTGGAATGGCGAACCCGGGCACAAGCAGATGAGAAATGAGGTGCGTTTTAGAAACCTTTCCCCATCATACGGTGTACCATCTTCTGGGTATCTCATGCATGTTTTCGATGTAGGAAGATGCCCTTGAACCTGGAGATTTGGGACCCATGCGATGGGTACCACGCAGTATTACTTTAAAAGGTCTGCGTTTGCTCACCCAACCTCACCAAACCTCTCAGCCGCAACAGTGTCCACCCTTATGTCTCATCCAGCTGTGGGTCTAGATATGGTCAATCCAGGTTGCATCACAGCCCGTGAACGCATTGTGTAAGAATTTCTCTCTCTTTCACTGTCTTTGTTTCATGGGTTTTTCAAAGTAATTTATTTTTATAAATGGGTTTAGCTGCTTTTCACTGCTGTGTTTATGCCGCTTTTCACCCACTTGACACACTAACAGAGAGATATCAATACATAGGTTTTAAGATTATTACTATTCAGATATATTCTTGTGCGGTGAATAGGGCGTGTTGAGTCCAGTTCTCTGAGCAAGGAGTAGGTCTTGTCTATTACATATTGGTTTTACGGAACGGTATCTGAGCTAATTTGAAACCCTTGTTTTATGTATCACCCCACCTCACCTTTCCCGTTAAGCAGCCATAGTGTGTTTTCTGCATGTGTGACTCTGTTCTGTTTTGTAATTCAGTTCAAGTGTAACGGTTTTTACATTCCCTCTATCAGTGATACCTTATGAGAAGTGTCCTTTTCTGTGTGACTTATTTCACTTAGAGTCGTTGTACCTAAATCCACTCATCATGCTGCTACTAGCCTTATGACATTGATTTCACGGCTGAGTGATATTCCATTGTACATAAGGACCACAACTTCTTTATCCATTTTTCTCTTTCCTGGGATATTGAAGGTGGAATGAAGTGGAGGTCCTTGTCAACAGAGCAGCCCTAAACTTTGGGGTGCTTGTGTCTTGCTGATTTTTAATTTTCCCAATTTATACCCCCATGAGTGGAAGTGCCCTATGCTCTCTAAGCTGTGTTTTTTAGATGTTTCAGGACACACCGTACACTTCTGCAGAGTGGCTGTTGGCAATTTACATCCCGCCCATCAGTATAGGAAGGCTCCCATTTCTCCATGGCCTGTCCTGCATTTCTGGTTTTGACATTTTTTTCAGCATGGCCCTTTTGACCGATGGGAAGCGAGACTTGTTTGTAGCGCTGATTTGCCTTTCCAGGTTGCTTGGTTGGCCAAAAAGGGCGTATGCGTTTTTTCCTGAATATATTCAGGAAAAAACGCATACGCCCTTTTTGGCCAAGGGCATCATTGTCAACGATTTTCTGCTTTTCATGTGATTTAAAGGCGATTCGAATCTACCTCCTGAAATCTGTTTCCTGCAATTCTGCCTTGATTTCAAATCCTCTTCTTTGCCTTCCCTCAATATATTTGTGGACGAGAGTTATCATTTATAACTCTGCAGGTTTGTGAATTGCAGTGCCCTGAACCTCCATTTTACAACTCGCTTTTTAGGGAGCTGGCCGCAAAAGCGCAGGATGGCTTCAGGCCCGGTTCTGGTTCCGGGGGGCAGGCTGATCCTGTGGTTAATTCTTCTTCCTGATGGGAAAATAGAGTGACCTGTGCCTGTCCCAACACCAAGAGCTAGTCTCTCGTTGGTTCCACGTCTTCCCGTTCATCCTCAGGACAAATTGCAACCTGTACGGAACAGGAGGTTAAAGGTGCTGATGCTCCAAGGAGGGAGATTGCTAGTAAAGTGGCTGGAATGGCGAACCCGGGCACAAGCAGATGAGAAATGAGGTGCGTTTTAGAAACCTTTCCCCATCACACGGTGTACCATCTTCTGGGTATCTCATGCATGTTTTCGATGTAGGAAGATGCCCTTGAACCTGGAGATTTGGGACCCATGCGATGGGTACCACGCAGTATTACTTTAAAGGGTCTGCGTTTGCTCACCCAACCTCACCAAACCTCTCAGCCGCAACAGTGTCCACCCTTATGTCTCATCCAGCTGTGGGTCTAGATATGGTCAATCCAGGTTGCATCACAGCCCCTGAACGCATTGTGTAAGAATTTCTCTCTCTTTCACTGTCTTTGTTTCATGGGTTTTTCAAAGTAATTTATTTTTATAATGGGGTTTAGCTGCTTTTCACTGCTGTGTTTATGCCGCTTTTTACCCACTTGACACACTAACAGAGAGATATCAATACATAGGTTTTAAGATTATTACTAGTCAGATATATTCTTGTGCGGTGAATAGGGCGTGTTGAGTCCAGTTCTCTGAGCAAGGAGTAGGTCTTGTCTATTACATATTGGGTTTATGGAACGGTATCTGAGCTAATTTGAAACCCTTGTTTTATGTATCACCCCACCTCACCTTTCCCGTTAAGCAGCCATAGTGTGTTTTCTGCATGTGTGACTCTGTTCTGTTTTGTAATTCAGTTCAAGTGTAACGGTTTTTACATTCCCTCTATAAGTGATACCTTATGAGAAGTGCCCTTTTCTGTGTGACTTATTTCACTTAGAATCATCGTACCTAAATCCACTCATCATGCTGGTACTAGCCTTATGACATTGATTTCACGGCTGAGTGATATTCCATTGTACATAAGGACCACAACTTCTTTATCCATTTTTCTCTTTCCTGGGATATTGAAGGTGGAATGAAGTGGAGGTCCTTGTCAACAGAGCAGCCCTAAACTTTGGGGTGCTTGTGTCTTGCTGATTTTTAATTTTCCCAATTTATAACCCCATGAGTGGAAGTGCCCTATGCTCTCTAAGCTTTGTTTTTTAGATGTTTCAGGACTCACCGTACGCTTCTCCAGAGTGGCTGTTGGCAATTTACATCCCGCCCATCAGTGTAGCAAGGCTCCCATTTCTCCATGGCCTGTCCTGCATTTCTGGTTTTGACACTTTATTCAGCATGGCCTTTTTAACCGATGGGAAGCGAGACATCTTTGTAGCGCTGATTTGCCTTTCCAGGTTGCTTGGTTGGCCAAAAAGGGCGTATGCGTTTTTTCCTGAATATATTCAGGAAAAAACGCATACGCCCTTTTTGGCCAAGGGCATCATTGTCAACGTTTTGCCGCTTTTCATGTGCTTTAAAGGCGATTCGAATCTACCTCCTGAAATCTGTTTCCTGCAATTCTGCCTTGATTTCAAATCCTCTTCTTTGCCTTCCCTCAATATATTTGTGGACGAGAGTTATCATTTATAACTCTGCAGGTTTGTGAATTGCAGTGCCCTGAACCTCCATTTTACAACTCGCGTTTTTGGGAGATGGCCGCAAAAGCACAGGATGGCTTCAGGCCCTGTTCTTGTTCCGGGGGGCAGGCTGAGCCTGTGGTTAATTCTTCTTCCTGATGGGAAAATAGAGTGACCTGTGCCTGTCCCAACACCAAGAGCTAGTCTTTCATTGGTTCCACGTCTTCCCGTTCATCCTCAGTACAAATTGCAACCTGTACGGAACAGGAGGTTAAAGGTGCTGATGCTCCAAGGAGGGAGATTGCTAGTAAAGTGGCTGGAATGGCGAACCCGGGCACAAGCAGATGAGAAATGAGGTGCGTTTTAGAAACCTTTCCCCATCATACGGTGTACCATCTTCTGGGTATCTCATGCATGTTTTCGATGTAGGAAGATGCCCTTGAACCTGGAGATTTGGGACCCATGCGATGGGTACCACGCAGTATTACTTTAAAGGGTCTGCGTTTGCTCACCCAACCTCACCAAACCTCTCAGCCGCAACAGTGTCCACCCTTATGTCTCATCCAGCTGTGGGTCTAGATATGGTCAATCCACTTTGCATCACAGCCCGTGAACGCATTGTGTAAGAATTTCGCTCTCTTTCACTGTCTTTGTTTCATGGGTTTTTCAAAGTAATTTATTTTTATAAATGGGTTTAGCTGCTTTTCACTGCTGTGTTTATGCCGCTTTTCACCCACTTGACACACTAACAGAGAGATATCAATACATAGGTTTTAAGATTATTACTAGTCAGATATATTCTTGTGCGGTGAATAGGGCGTGTTGAGTCCAGTTCTCTGAGCAAGGAGTAGGTCTTGTCTATTACATATTGGGTTTATGGAACGGTATCTGAGCTAATTTGATACCCTTGTTTTATGTATCACCCCACCTCACCTTTCCCGTTAAGCAGCCATAGTGTGTTTTCTGCATGTGTGACTCTGTTCTGTTTTGTAATTCAGTTCAAGTGTAACGGTTTTTACATTCCCTCTATCAGTGATACCTTATGAGAAGTGTCCTTTTCTGTGTGACTTATTTCACTTAGAGTCGTTGTACCTAAATCCACTCATCATGCTGCTACTAGCCTTATGACATTGATTTCACGGCTGAGTGATATTCCATTGTACATAAGGACCACAACTTCTTTATCCATTTTTCTCTTTCCTGGGATATTGAAGGTGGAATGAAGTGGAGGTCCTTGTCAACAGAGCAGCCCTAAACTTTGGGGTGCTTGTGTCTTGCTGATTTTTCATTTTCCCAATTTATAACCCCATGAGTGGAAGTGCCCTATGCTCTCTAAGCTTTGTTTTTTAGATGTTTCAGGACTCACCGTACGCTTCTCCAGAGTGGCTGTTGGCAATTTACATCCCGCCCATCAGTGTAGCAAGGCTCCCATTTCTCCATGGCCTGTCCTGCATTTCTGGTTTTGACACTTTATTCAGCATGGCCTTTTTAACCGATGGGAAGCGAGACATCTTTGTAGCGCTGATTTGCCTTTCCAGGTTGCTTGGTTGGCCAAAAAGGGCGTATGCGTTTTTTCCTGAATATATTCAGGAAAAAACGCATACGCCCTTTTTGGCCAAGGGCATCATTGTCAACGTTTTGCCGCTTTTCATGTGCTTTAAAGGCGATTCGAATCTACCTCCTGAAATCTGTTTCCTGCAATTCTGCCTTGATTTCAAATCCTCTTCTTTGCCTTCCCTCAATATATTTGTGGACGAGAGTTATCATTTATAACTCTGCAGGTTTGTGAATTGCAGTGCCCTGAACCTCCATTTTACAACTCGCGTTTTTGGGAGATGGCCGCAAAAGCGCAGGATGGCTTCAGGCCCTCTTCTTGTTCCGGGGGGCAGGCTGAGCCTGTGGTTAATTCTTCTTCCTGATGGGAAAATAGAGTGACCTGTGCCTGTCCCAACACCAAGAGCTAGTCTTTCATTGGTTCCACGTCTTCCCGTTCATCCTCAGTACAAATTGCAACCTGTACGGAACAGGAGGTTAAAGGTGCTGATGCTCCAAGGAGGGAGATTGCTAATAAAGTGGCTGGAATGGCGAACCCGGGCACAAGCAGATGAGAAATGAGGTGCGTTTTAGAAACCTTTCCCCATCATACGGTGTACCATCTTCTGGGTATCTCATGCATGTTTTCGATGTAGGAAGATGCCCTTGAACCTGGAGATTTGGGACCCATGCGATGGGTACCACGCAGTATTACTTTAAAGGGTCTGCGTTTGCTCACCCAACCTCACCAAACCTCTCAGCCGCAACAGTGTCCACCCTTATGTCTCATCCAGCTGTGGGTCTAGATATGGTCAATCCAGGTTGCATCACAGCCCGTGAACGCATTGTGTAAGAATTTCTCTCTCTTTCACTGTCTTTGTTTCATGGGTTTTTCAAAGTAATTTATTTTTATAAATGGGTTTAGCTGCTTTTCACTGCTGTGTTTATGCCGCTTTTCACCCACTTGACACACTAACAGAGAGATATCAATACATAGGTTTTAAGATTATTACTAGTCAGATATATTCTTGTGCGGTGAATAGGGCGTGTTGAGTCCAGTTCTCTGAGCAAGGAGTAGGTCTTGTCTATTACATATTGGGTTTATGGAACGGTATCTGAGCTAATTTGATACCCTTGTTTTATGTATCACCCCACCTCACCTTTCCCGTTAAGCAGCCATAGTGTGTTTTCTGCATGTGTGACTCTGTTCTGTTTTGTAATTCAGTTCAAGTGTAACGGTTTTTACATTCCCTCTATCAGTGATACCTTATGAGAAGTGTCCTTTTCTGTGTGACTTATTTCACTTAGAATCGTTGTACCTAAATCCACTCATCATGCTGCTACTAGCCTTATGACATTGATTTCACGGCTGAGTGATATTACATTGTACATAAGGACCACAACTTCTTTATCCATTTTTCTCTTTCCTGGGATATTGAAGGTGGAATGAAGTGGAGGTCCTTGTCAACAGAGCAGCCCTAAACTTTGGGGTTCTTGTGTCTTGCTGATTTTTCATTTTCCCAATTTATACCCCCATGAGTGGAAGTGCCCTATGCTCTCTAAGCTGTGTTTTTTAGATGTTTCAGGACACACCGTACACTTCTGCAGAGTGGCTGTTGGCAATTTACATCCCGCCCATCAGTATAGGAAGGCTCCCATTTCTCCATGGCCTGTCCTGCATTTCTGGTTTTGACATTTTTTTCAGCATGGCCCTTTTGACCGATGGGAAGCGAGACTTGTTTGTAGCGCTGATTTGCCTTTCCAGGTTGCTTGGTTGGCCAAAAAGGGCGTATGCGTTTTTTCCTGAATATATTCAGGAAAAAACGCATACGCCCTTTTTGGCCAAGGGCATCATTGTCAACGATTTTCTGCTTTTCATGTGATTTAAAGGCGATTCGAATCTACCTCCTGAAATCTGTTTCCTGCAATTCTGCCTTGATTTCAAATCCTCTTCTTTGCCTTCCCTCAATATATTTGTGGACGAGAGTTATCATTTATAACTCTGCAGGTTTGTGAATTGCAGTGCCCTGAACCTCCATTTTACAACTCGCTTTTTAGGGAGCTGGCCGCAAAAGCGCAGGATGGCTTCAGGCCCGGTTCTGGTTCCGGGGGGCAGGCTGATCCTGTGGTTAATTCTTCTTCCTGATGGGAAAATAGAGTGACCTGTGCCTGTCCCAACACCAAGAGCTAGTCTCTCGTTGGTTCCACGTCTTCCCGTTCATCCTCAGGACAAATTGCAACCTGTACGGAACAGGAGGTTAAAGGTGCTGATGCTCCAAGGAGGGAGATTGCTAGTAAAGTGGCTGGAATGGCAAACCCGGGCACAAGCAGATGAGAAATGAGGTGCGTTTTAGAAACCTTTCCCCATCACACGGTGTACCATCTTCTGGGTATCTCATGCATGTTTTCGATGTAGGAAGATGCCCTTGAACCTGGAGATTTGGGACCCATGCGATGGGTACCACGCAGTATTACTTTAAAGGGTCTGCGTTTGCTCACCCAACCTCACCAAACCTCTCAGCCGCAACAGTGTCCACCCTTATGTCTCATCCAGCTGTGGGTCTAGATATGGTCAATCCAGGTTGCATCACAGCCCGTGAACGCATTGTGTAAGAATTTCTCTCTCTTTCACTGTCTTTGTTTCATGGGTTTTTCAAAGTAATTTATTTTTATAATGGGGTTTAGCTGCTTTTCACTGCTGTGTTTATGCCGCTTTTTACCCACTTGACACATTAACAGAGAGATATCAATACATAGGTTTTAAGATTATTACTAGTCAGATATATTCTTGTGCGGTGAATAGGGCGTGTTGAGTCCAGTTCTCTGAGCAAGGAGTAGGTCTTGTCTATTACATATTGGGTTTATGGAACGGTATCTGAGCTAATTTGAAACCCTTGTTTTATGTATCACCCCACCTCACCTTTCCCGTTAAGCAGCCATAGTGTGTTTTCTGCATGTGTGACTCTGTTCTGTTTTGTAATTCAGTTCAAGTGTAACGGTTTTTACATTCCCTCTATAAGTGATACCTTATGAGAAGTGCCCTTTTCTGTGTGACTTATTTCACTTAGAATCATCGTACCTAAATCCACTCATCATGCTGGTACTAGCCTTATGACATTGATTTCACGGCTGAGTGATATTCCATTGTACATAAGGACCACAACTTCTTTATCCATTTTTCTCTTTCCTGGGATATTGAAGGTGGAATGAAGTGGAGGTCCTTGTCAACAGAGCAGTCCTAAACTTTGGGGTGCTTGTGTCTTGCTGATTTTTCATTTTCCCAATTTATACCCCCATGAGTGGAAGTGCCCTATGCTCTCTAAGCTTTGCTTTTTAGACGTTTCAGGACTCACCGTACACTTCTCCAGAGTGGCTGTTGACAATTTACATCCCGCCCATCAGTGTAGCGAGGCTCCCATTTCTCCATGGCCTGTCCTGCATTTCTGGTTTTGACACTTTTTTCAGCATGGCCCTTTTGACCGATGGGAAGCGAGACATCTTTCTAGCACTGATTTGCCTTTCCAGGTTGCTTGGTTGGCCAAAAAGGGCGTATGTGTTTTTTCCTGAATATATTCAGGAAAAAACGCATACGCCCTTTTTGGCCAAGGGCATCATTGTCAACGTTTTGCCGTTTTCATGTGCTTTAAAGGCGATTCGAATCTACCTCCTGAAATCTGTTTCCTGCAATTCTGCCTTGATTTCAAATCCTCTTCTTTGCCTTCCCTCAATATATTTGTGGATGAGAGTTATCATTTATAACTCTGCAGGTTTGTGAATTGCAGTGCCCTGAACCTCCATTTTACAACTCGCTTTTTAGGGAGCTGGCCGCAAAAGCGCAGGATGGCTTCAGGCCCGGTTCTGGTTCCGGGGGGCAGGCTGATCCTGTGGTTAATTCTTCTTCCTGATGGGAAAATAGAGTGACCTGTGCCTGTCCCAACACCAAGAGCTAGTCTTTCATTGGTTCCACGTCTTCCCGTTCATCCTCAGTACAAATTGCAACCTGTATGGAACAGGAGGTTAAAGGTGCTGATGCTCCAAGGAGGGAGATTGCTAGTAAAGTGGCTGGAATGGCGAACCCGGGCACAAGCAGATGAGAAATGAGGTGCGTTTTAGAAACCTTTCCCCATCACACGGTGTACCATCTTCTGGGTATCTCATGCATGTTTTCGATGTAGGAAGATGCCCTTGAACCTGGAGATTTGGGACCCATGCGATGGGTACCACGCAGTATTACTTTAAAGGGTCTGCGTTTGCTCACCCAACCTCACCAAACCTCTCAGCCGCAACAGTGTCCACCCTTATGTCTCATCCAGCTGTGGGTCTAGATATGGTCAATCCAGGTTGCATCACAGCCCCTGAACGCATTGTGTAAGAATTTCTCTCTCTTTCACTGTCTTTGTTTCATGGGTTTTTCAAAATAATTTATTTTTATAATGGGGTTTAGCTGCTTTTCACTGCTGTGTTTATGCCGCTTTTTACCCACTTGACACACTAACAGAGAGATATCAATACATAGGTTTTAAGATTATTACTAGTCAGATATATTCTTGTGCGGTGAATAGGGCGTGTTGAGTCCAGTTCTCTGAGCAAGGAGTAGGTCTTGTCTATTACATATTGGGTTTATGGAACGGTATCTGAGCTAATTTGAATCCCTTGTTTTATGTATCACCCCACCTCACCTTTCCCGTTAAGCAGCCATAGTGTGTTTTCTGCATGTGTGACTCTGTTCTGTTTTCTGATTCAGTTCAAGTGTAACGGTTTTTACATTCCCTCTATAAGTGATACCGTATGAGAAGTGTCCTTTTCTGTGTGACTTATTTCACTTAGAATCGTCGTACCTAAATCCACTCATCATGCTGCTACTAGCCTTATGACATTGATTTCATGGCTGAGTGATATTCCATTGTACATAAGGACCACAACTTCTTTATCCATTTTTCTCTTTCCTGGGATATTGAAGGTGGAATGAAGTGGAGGTCCTTGTCAACAGAGCAGCCCTAAACTTTGGGGTGCTTGTGTCTTGCTGATTTTTCATTTTGCCAATTTATACCCCCTTGAGTGGAAGTGCCCTATGCTCTCTAAGCTGTGTTTTTTAGATGTTTCAGGACACACCGTACACTTCTGCAGAGTGGCTGTTGGCAGTTTACATCCCGCCCATCAGTATAGGAAGGCTCCCATTTCTCCATGGCCTGTCCTGCATTTCTGGTTTTGACATTGTTTTCAGCATGGCCCTTTTGACCGATGGGAAGCGAGACTTGTTTGTAGCGCTGATTTGCCTTTCCAGGTTGCTTGGTTGGCCAAAAAGGGCGTATGCGTTTTTTCCTGAATATATTCAGGAAAAAACGCATACGCCCTTTTTGGCCAAGGGCATCATTGTCAACGATTTTCTGCTTTTCATGTGATTTAAAGGCGATTCGAATCTACCTCCTGAAATCTGTTTCCTGCAATTCTGCCTTGATTTCAAATCCTCTTCTTTGCCTTCCCTCAAAATATTTGTGGATGAGAGGTATCATTTATAACTCTGCAGGTTTGTGAATTGCAGTGCCCTGAACCTCCATTTTACAACTCGCTTTTTAGGGAGCTGGCCGCAAAAGCGCAGGATGGCTTCAGGCCCGGTTCTGGTTCTGGGGGGCAGGCTGATCCTGTGGTTAATTCTTCTTCCTGATGGGAAAATAGAGTGACCTGTGCCTGTCCCAACACCAAGAGCTAGTCTCTCGTTGGTTCCACGTCTTCCCGTTCATCCTCAGGACAAATTGCAACCTGTACGGAACAGGAGGTTAAAGGTGCTGATGCTCCAAGGAGGGAGATTGCTAGTAAAGTGGCTGGAATGGCGAACCCGGGCACAAGCAGATGAGAAATGAGGTGCGTTTTAGAAACCTTTCCCCATCACACGGTGTACCATCTTCTGGGTATCTCATGCATGTTTTCGATGTAGGAAGATGCCCTTGAACCTGGAGATTTGGGACCCATGCGATGGGTACCACGCAGTATTACTTTAAAGGGTCTGTGTTTGCTCACCCAACCTCACCAAACCTCTCAGCCGCAACAGTGTCCACCCTTATGTCTCATCCAGCTGTGGGTCTAGATATGGTCAATCCAGGTTGCATCACAGCCCCTGAACGCATTGTGTAAGAATTTCTCTCTCTTTCACTGTCTTTGTTTCATGGGTTTTTCAAAGTAATTTATTTTTATAATGGGGTTTAGCTGCTTTTCACTGCTGTGTTTATGCCGCTTTTTACCCACTTGACACACTAACAGAGAGATATCAATACATAGGTTTTAAGATTATTACTAGTCAGATATATTCTTGTGCGGTGAATAGGGCGTGTTGAGTCCAGTTCTCTGAGCAAGGAGTAGGTCTTGTCTATTACATATTGGGTTTATGGAACGGTATCTGAGCTAATTTGAAACCCTTGTTTTATGTATCACCCCACCTCACCTTTCCCGTTAAGCAGCCATAG
Organism: Balaenoptera borealis; assembly: GCF_965194805.1. NCBI lineage: Eukaryota > Metazoa > Chordata > Mammalia > Artiodactyla > Balaenopteridae > Balaenoptera > Balaenoptera borealis. The sequence continues at coordinate 54,252 of NW_028123713.1, read as the reverse complement.
TGTGTTTTCTGCATGTGTGACTCTGTTCTGTTTTGTAATTCAGTTCAAGTGTAACGGTTTTTACATTCCCTCTATAAGTGATACCTTATGAGAAGTGCCCTTTTCTGTGTGACTTATTTCACTTAGAGTCGTCGTACCTAAATCCACTCATCATGCTGGTACTAGCCTTATGACATTGATTTCACGGCTGAGTGATATTCCATTGTACATAAGGACCACAACTTCTTTATCCATTTTTCTCTTTCCTGGGATATTGAAGGTGGAATGAAGTGGAGGTCCTTGTCAACAGAGCAGCCCTAAACTTTGGGGTGCTTGTGTCTTGCTGATTTTTAATTTTCCCAATTTATAACCCCATGAGTGGAAGTGCCCTATGCTCTCTAAGCTTTGTTTTTTAGATGTTTCAGGACTCACCGTACGCTTCTCCAGAGTGGCTGTTGGCAATTTACATCCCGCCCATCAGTGTAGCAAGGCTCCCATTTCTCCATGGCCTGTCCTGCATTTCTGGTTTTGACACTTTATTCAGCATGGCCTTTTTAACCGATGGGAAGCGAGACATCTTTGTAGCACTGATTTGCCTTTCCAGGTTGCTTGGTTGGCCAAAAAGGGCGTATGCGTTTTTTCCTGAATATATTCAGGAAAAAACGCATACGCCCTTTTTGGCCAAGGGCATCATTGTCAACGTTTTGCCGCTTTTCATGTGCTTTAAAGGCGATTCGAATCTACCTCCTGAAATATGTTTCCTGCAATTCTGCCTTGATTTCAAATCCTCTTCTTTGCCTTCCCTCAATATATTTGTGGACGAGAGTTATCATTTATAACTCTGCAGGTTTGTGAATTGCAGTGCCCTGAACCTCCATTTTATAACTCGCGTTTTTGGGAGATGGCCGCAAAAGCGCAGGATGGCTTCAGGCCCTGTTCTTGTTCCGGGGGGCAGGCTGAGCCTGTGGTTAATTCTTCTTCCTGATGGGAAAATAGAGTGACCTGTGCCTGTCCCAACACCAAGAGCTAGTCTTTCATTGGTTCCACGTCTTCCCGTTCATCCTCAGTACAAATTGCAACCTGTACGGAACAGGAGGTTAAAGGTGCTGATGCTCCAAGGAGGGAGATTGCTAGTAAAGTGGCTGGAATGGCGAACCCGGGCACAAGCAGATGAGAAATGAGGTGCGTTTTAGAAACCTTTCCCCATCATACGGTGTACCATCTTCTGGGTATCTCATGCATGTTTTCGATGTAGGAAGATGCCCTTGAACCTGGAGATTTGGGACCCATGCGATGGGTACCACGCAGTATTACTTTAAAGGGTCTGCGTTTGCTCACCCAACCTCACCAAACCTCTCAGCCGCAACAGTGTCCACCTTTATGTCTCATCCAGCTGTGGGTCTAGATATGGTCAATCCAGGTTGCATCACAGCCCCTGAACGCATTGTGTAAGAATTTCTCTCTCTTTCACTGTCTTTGTTTCATGGGTTTTTCAAAATAATTTATTTTTATAATGGGGTTTAGCTGCTTTTCACTGCTGTGTTTATGCCGCTTTTTACCCACTTGACACACTAACAGAGAGATATCAATACATAGGTTTTAAGATTATTACTAGTCAGATATATTCTTGTGTGGTGAATACGGCGTGTTGAGTCCAGTTCTCTGAGGAAGGAGTAGGTCTTGGCTATTACATATTGGGTTTATGGAACTGTATCTGAGCTAATTTGAATCCCTTGTTTTATGTATCACCCCACCTCACCTTTCCCGTTAAGCAGCCATAGTGTGTTTTCTGCATGTGTGACTCTGTTCTGTTTTCTGATTCAGTTCAAGTGTAACGGTTTTTACATTCCCTCTATAAGTGATACCTTATGAGAAGTGTCCTTTTCTCTGTGACTTATTTCACTTAGAATCGTCGTACCTAAATCCACTCATCATGCTGCTACTAGCCTTATGACATTGATTTCATGGCTGAGTGATATTCCATTGTACATAAGGACCACAACTTCTTTATCCATTTTTCTCTTTCCTGGGATATTGAAGGTGGAATGAAGTGGAGGTCCTTGTCAACAGAGCAGCCCTAAACTTTGGGGTGCTTGTGTCTTGCTGATTTTTAATTTTCCCAATTTATACCCCCATGAGTGGAAGTGCCCTATGCTCTCTAAGCTGTGTTTTTTAGATGTTTCAGGACACACCGTACACTTCTGCAGAGTGGCTGTTGGCAATTTACATCCCGCCCATCAGTATAGGAAGGCTCCCATTTCTCCATGGCCTGTCCTGCATTTCTGGTTTTGACATTTTTTTCAGCATGGCCCTTTTGACCGATGGGAAGCGAGACTTGTTTGTAGCGCTGATTTGCCTTTCCAGGTTGCTTGGTTGGCCAAAAAGGGCGTATGCGTTTTTTCCTGAATATATTCAGGAAAAAACGCATACGCCCTTTTCGGCCAAGGGCATCATTGTCAACGATTTTCTGCTTTTCATGTGATTCAAAGGCGATTCGAATCTACCTCCTGAAATCTGTTTCCTGCAATTCTGCCTTGATTTCAAATCCTCTTCTTTGCCTTCCCTCAATATATTTGTGGATGAGAGTTATCATTTATAACTCTGCAGGTTTGTGAATTGCAGTGCCCTGAACCTCCATTTTACAACTCGCTTTTTAGGGAGCTGGCCGCAAAAGCGCAGGATGGCTTCAGGCCCGGTTCTGGTTCCGGGGGGCAGGCTGATCCTGTGGTTAATTCTTCTTCCTGATGGGAAAATAGAGTGACCTGTGCCTGTCCCAACACCAAGAGCTAGTCTCTCGTTGGTTCCACGTCTTCCCGTTCATCCTCAGGACAAATTGCAACCTGTACGGAACAGGAGGTTAAAGGTGCTGATGCTCCAAGGAGGGAGATTGCTAGTAAAGTGGCTGGAATGGCGAACCCGGGCACAAGCAGATGAGAAATGAGGTGCGTTTTAGAAACCTTTCCCCATCACACGGTGTACCATCTTCTGGGTATCTCATGCATGTTTTCGATGTAGGAAGATGCCCTTGAACCTGGAGATTTGGGACCCATGCGATGGGTACCACGCAGTATTACTTTAAAGGGTCTGCGTTTGCTCACCCAACCTCACCAAACCTCTCAGCCGCAACAGTGTCCACCCTTATGTCTCATCCAGCTGTGGGTCTAGATATGGTCAATCCAGGTTGCATCACAGCCCCTGAACGCATTGTGTAAGAATTTCTCTCTCTTTCACTGTCTTTGTTTCATGGGTTTTTCAAAATAATTTATTTTTATAATGGGGTTTAGCTGCTTTTCACTGCTGTGTTTATGCCGCTTTTTACCCACTTGACACACTAACAGAGAGATATCAATACATAGGTTTTAAGATTATTACTAGTCAGATATATTCTTGTGCGGTGAATAGGGCGTGTTGAGTCCAGTTCTCTGAGCAAGGAGTAGGTCTTGTCTATTACATATTGGGTTTATGGAACGGTATCTGAGCTAATTTGAATCCCTTGTTTTATGTATCACCCCACCTCACCTTTCCCGTTAAGCAGCCATAGTGTGTTTTCTGCATGTGTGACTCTGTTCTGTTTTCTGATTCAGTTCAAGTGTAACGGTTTTTACATTCCCTCTATAAGTGATACCGTATGAGAAGTGTCCTTTTCTGTGTGACTTATTTCACTTAGAATCGTCGTACCTAAATCCACTCATCATGCTGCTACTAGCCTTATGACATTGATTTCATGGCTGAGTGATATTCCATTGTACATAAGGACCACAACTTCTTTATCCATTTTTCTCTTTCCTGGGATATTGAAGGTGGAATGAAGTGGAGGTCCTTGTCAACAGAGCAGCCCTAAACTTTGGGGTGCTTGTGTCTTGCTGATTTTTCATTTTGCCAATTTATACCCCCTTGAGTGGAAGTGCCCTATGCTCTCTAAGCTGTGTTTTTTAGATGTTTCAGGACACACCGTACACTTCTGCAGAGTGGCTGTTGGCAGTTTACATCCCGCCCATCAGTATAGGAAGGCTCCCATTTCTCCATGGCCTGTCCTGCATTTCTGGTTTTGACATTGTTTTCAGCATGGCCCTTTTGACCGATGGGAAGCGAGACTTGTTTGTAGCGCTGATTTGCCTTTCCAGGTTGCTTGGTTGGCCAAAAAGGGCGTATGCGTTTTTTCCTGAATATATTCAGGAAAAAACGCATACGCCCTTTTTGGCCAAGGGCATCATTGTCAACGATTTTCTGCTTTTCATGTGATTCAAAGGCGATTCGAATCTACCTCCTGAAATCTGTTTCCTGCAATTCTGCCTTGATTTCAAATCCTCTTCTTTGCCTTCCCTCAATATATTTGTGGATGAGAGTTATCATTTATAACTCTGCAGGTTTGTGAATTGCAGTGCCCTGAACCTCCATTTTACAACTCGCTTTTTAGGGAGCTGGCCGCAAAAGCGCAGGATGGCTTCAGGCCCGGTTCTGGTTCCGGGGGGCAGGCTGATCCTGTGGTTAATTCTTCTTCCTGATGGGAAAATAGAGTGACCTGTGCCTGTCCCAACACCAAGAGCTAGTCTCTCGTTGGTTCCACGTCTTCCCGTTCATCCTCAGGACAAATTGCAACCTGTACGGAACAGGAGGTTAAAGGTGCTGATGCTCCAAGGAGGGAGATTGCTAGTAAAGTGGCTGGAATGGCGAACCCGGGCACAAGCAGATGAGAAATGAGGTGCGTTTTAGAAACCTTTCCCCATCACACGGTGTACCATCTTCTGGGTATCTCATGCATGTTTTCGATGTAGGAAGATGCCCTTGAACCTGGAGATTTGGGACCCATGCGATGGGTACCACGCAGTATTACTTTAAAGGGTCTGCGTTTGCTCACCCAACCTCACCAAACCTCTCAGCCGCAACAGTGTCCACCCTTATGTCTCATCCAGCTGTGGGTCTAGATATGGTCAATCCAGGTTGCATCACAGCCCCTGAACGCATTGTGTAAGAATTTCTCTCTCTTTCACTGTCTTTGTTTCATGGGTTTTTCAAAATAATTTATTTTTATAATGGGGTTTAGCTGCTTTTCACTGCTGTGTTTATGCCGCTTTTTACCCACTTGACACACTAACAGAGAGATATCAATACATAGGTTTTAAGATTATTACTAGTCAGATATATTCTTGTGCGGTGAATAGGGCGTGTTGAGTCCAGTTCTCTGAGCAAGGAGTAGGTCTTGTCTATTACATATTGGGTTTATGGAACGGTATCTGAGCTAATTTGAATCCCTTGTTTTATGTATCACCCCACCTCACCTTTCCCGTTAAGCAGCCATAGTGTGTTTTCTGCATGTGTGACTCTGTTCTGTTTTCTGATTCAGTTCAAGTGTAACGGTTTTTACATTCCCTCTATAAGTGATACCGTATGAGAAGTGTCCTTTTCTGTGTGACTTATTTCACTTAGAATCGTCGTACCTAAATCCACTCATCATGCTGCTACTAGCCTTATGACATTGATTTCATGGCTGAGTGATATTCCATTGTACATAAGGACCACAACTTCTTTATCCATTTTTCTCTTTCCTGGGATATTGAAGGTGGAATGAAGTGGAGGTCCTTGTCAACAGAGCAGCCCTAAACTTTGGGGTGCTTGTGTCTTGCTGATTTTTCATTTTGCCAATTTATACCCCCTTGAGTGGAAGTGCCCTATGCTCTCTAAGCTGTGTTTTTTAGATGTTTCAGGACACACCGTACACTTCTGCAGAGTGGCTGTTGGCAGTTTACATCCCGCCCATCAGTATAGGAAGGCTCCCATTTCTCCATGGCCTGTCCTGCATTTCTGGTTTTGACATTGTTTTCAGCATGGCCCTTTTGACCGATGGGAAGCGAGACTTGTTTGTAGCGCTGATTTGCCTTTCCAGGTTGCTTGGTTGGCCAAAAAGGGCGTATGCGTTTTTTCCTGAATATATTCAGGAAAAAACGCATACGCCCTTTTTGGCCAAGGGCATCATTGTCAACGATTTTCTGCTTTTCATGTGATTTAAAGGCGATTCGAATCTACCTCCTGAAATCTGTTTCCTGCAATTCTGCCTTGATTTCAAATCCTCTTCTTTGCCTTCCCTCAAAATATTTGTGGATGAGAGGTATCATTTATAACTCTGCAGGTTTGTGAATTGCAGTGCCCTGAACCTCCATTTTACAACTCGCTTTTTAGGGAGCTGGCCGCAAAAGCGCAGGATGGCTTCAGGCCCGGTTCTGGTTCTGGGGGGCAGGCTGATCCTGTGGTTAATTCTTCTTCCTGATGGGAAAATAGAGTGACCTGTGCCTGTCCCAACACCAAGAGCTAGTCTCTCGTTGGTTCCACGTCTTCCCGTTCATCCTCAGGACAAATTGCAACCTGTACGGAACAGGAGGTTAAAGGTGCTGATGCTCCAAGGAGGGAGATTGCTAGTAAAGTGGCTGGAATGGCGAACCCGGGCACAAGCAGATGAGAAATGAGGTGCGTTTTAGAAACCTTTCCCCATCACACGGTGTACCATCTTCTGGGTATCTCATGCATGTTTTCGATGTAGGAAGATGCCCTTGAACCTGGAGATTTGGGACCCATGCGATGGGTACCACGCAGTATTACTTTAAAGGGTCTGTGTTTGCTCACCCAACCTCACCAAACCTCTCAGCCGCAACAGTGTCCACCCTTATGTCTCATCCAGCTGTGGGTCTAGATATGGTCAATCCAGGTTGCATCACAGCCCCTGAACGCATTGTGTAAGAATTTCTCTCTCTTTCACTGTCTTTGTTTCATGGGTTTTTCAAAGTAATTTATTTTTATAATGGGGTTTAGCTGCTTTTCACTGCTGTGTTTATGCCGCTTTTTACCCACTTGACACACTAACAGAGAGATATCAATACATAGGTTTTAAGATTATTACTAGTCAGATATATTCTTGTGCGGTGAATAGGGCGTGTTGAGTCCAGTTCTCTGAGCAAGGAGTAGGTCTTGTCTATTACATATTGGGTTTATGGAACGGTATCTGAGCTAATTTGAAACCCTTGTTTTATGTATCACCCCACCTCACCTTTCCCGTTAAGCAGCCATAGTGTGTTTTCTGCATGTGTGACTCTGTTCTGTTTTGTAATTCAGTTCAAGTGTAACGGTTTTTACATTCCCTCTATAAGTGATACCTTATGAGAAGTGCCCTTTTCTGTGTGACTTATTTCACTTAGAGTCGTCGTACCTAAATCCACTCATCATGCTGGTACTAGCCTTATGACATTGATTTCACGGCTGAGTGATATTCCATTGTACATAAGGACCACAACTTCTTTATCCATTTTTCTCTTTCCTGGGATATTGAAGGTGGAATGAAGTGGAGGTCCTTGTCAACAGAGCAGCCCTAAACTTTGGGGTGCTTGTGTCTTGCTGATTTTTAATTTTCCCAATTTATAACCCCATGAGTGGAAGTGCCCTATGCTCTCTAAGCTTTGTTTTTTAGATGTTTCAGGACTCACCGTACGCTTCTCCAGAGTGGCTGTTGGCAATTTACATCCCGCCCATCAGTGTAGCAAGGCTCCCATTTCTCCATGGCCTGTCCTGCATTTCTGGTTTTGACACTTTATTCAGCATGGCCTTTTTAACCGATGGGAAGCGAGACATCTTTGTAGCACTGATTTGCCTTTCCAGGTTGCTTGGTTGGCCAAAAAGGGCGTATGCGTTTTTTCCTGAATATATTCAGGAAAAAACGCATACGCCCTTTTTGGCCAAGGGCATCATTGTCAACGTTTTGCCGCTTTTCATGTGCTTTAAAGGCGATTCGAATCTACCTCCTGAAATATGTTTCCTGCAATTCTGCCTTGATTTCAAATCCTCTTCTTTGCCTTCCCTCAATATATTTGTGGACGAGAGTTATCATTTATAACTCTGCAGGTTTGTGAATTGCAGTGCCCTGAACCTCCATTTTATAACTCGCGTTTTTGGGAGATGGCCGCAAAAGCGCAGGATGGCTTCAGGCCCTGTTCTTGTTCCGGGGGGCAGGCTGAGCCTGTGGTTAATTCTTCTTCCTGATGGGAAAATAGAGTGACCTGTGCCTGTCCCAACACCAAGAGCTAGTCTTTCATTGCTTCCACGTCTTCCCGTTCATCCTCAGTACAAATTGCAACCTGTACGGAACAGGAGGTTAAAGGTGCTGATGCTCCAAGGAGGGAGATTGCTAGTAAAGTGGCTGGAATGGCGAACCCGGGCACAAGCAGATGAGAAATGAGGTGCGTTTTAGAAACCTTTCCCCATCATACGGTGTACCATCTTCTGGGTATCTCATGCATGTTTTCGATGTAGGAAGATGCCCTTGAACCTGGAGATTTGGGACCCATGCGATGGGTACCACGCAGTATTACTTTAAAGGGTCTGCGTTTGCTCACCCAACCTCACCAAACCTCTCAGCCGCAACAGTGTCCACCTTTATGTCTCATCCAGCTGTGGGTCTAGATATGGTCAATCCAGGTTGCATCACAGCCCCTGAACGCATTGTGTAAGAATTTCTCTCTCTTTCACTGTCTTTGTTTCATGGGTTTTTCAAAATAATTTATTTTTATAATGGGGTTTAGCTGCTTTTCACTGCTGTGTTTATGCCGCTTTTTACCCACTTGACACACTAACAGAGAGATATCAATACATAGGTTTTAAGATTATTACTAGTCAGATATATTCTTGTGTGGTGAATACGGCGTGTTGAGTCCAGTTCTCTGAGCAAGGAGTAGGTCTTGGCTATTACATATTGGGTTTATGGAACTGTATCTGAGCTAATTTGAATCCCTTGTTTTATGTATCACCCCACCTCACCTTTCCCGTTAAGCAGCCATAGTGTGTTTTCTGCATGTGTGACTCTGTTCTGTTTTCTGATTCAGTTCAAGTGTAACGGTTTTTACATTCCCTCTATAAGTGATACCTTATGAGAAGTGTCCTTTTCTCTGTGACTTATTTCACTTAGAATCGTCGTACCTAAATCCACTCATCATGCTGCTACTAGCCTTATGACATTGATTTCATGGCTGAGTGATATTCCATTGTACATAAGGACCACAACTTCTTTATCCATTTTTCTCTTTCCTGGGATATTGAAGGTGGAATGAAGTGGAGGTCCTTGTCAACAGAGCAGCCCTAAACTTTGGGGTGCTTGTGTCTTGCTGATTTTTAATTTTCCCAATTTATACCCCCATGAGTGGAAGTGCCCTATGCTCTCTAAGCTGTGTTTTTTAGATGTTTCAGGACACACCGTACACTTCTGCAGAGTGGCTGTTGGCAATTTACATCCCGCCCATCAGTATAGGAAGGCTCCCATTTCTCCATGGCCTGTCCTGCATTTCTGGTTTTGACATTTTTTTCAGCATGGCCCTTTTGACCGATGGGAAGCGAGACTTGTTTGTAGCGCTGATTTGCCTTTCCAGGTTGCTTGGTTGGCCAAAAAGGGCGTATGCGTTTTTTCCTGAATATATTCAGGAAAAAACGCATACGCCCTTTTTGGCCAAGGGCATCATTGTCAACGATTTTCTGCTTTTCATGTGATTTAAAGGCGATTCGAATCTACCTCCTGAAATCTGTTTCCTGCAATTCTGCCTTGATTTCAAATCCTCTTCTTTGCCTTCCCTCAATATATTTGTGGATGAGAGTTATCATTTATAACTCTGCAGGTTTGTGAATTGCAGTGCCCTGAACCTCCATTTTACAACTCGCTTTTTAGGGAGCTGGCCGCAAAAGCGCAGGATGGCTTCAGGCCCGGTTCTGGTTCCGGGGGGCAGGCTGATCCTGTGGTTAATTCTTCTTCCTGATGGGAAAATAGAGTGACCTGTGCCTGTCCCAACACCAAGAGCTAGTCTCTCGTTGGTTCCACGTCTTCCCGTTCATCCTCAGGACAAATTGCAACCTGTACGGAACAGGAGGTTAAAGGTGCTGATGCTCCAAGGAGGGAGATTGCTAGTAAAGTGGCTGGAATGGCGAACCCGGGCACAAGCAGATGAGAAATGAGGTGCGTTTTAGAAACCTTTCCCCATCACACGGTGTACCATCTTCTGGGTATCTCATGCATGTTTTCGATGTAGGAAGATGCCCTTGAACCTGGAGATTTGGGACCCATGCGATGGGTACCACGCAGTATTACTTTAAAGGGTCTGTGTTTGCTCACCCAACCTCACCAAACCTCTCAGCCGCAACAGTGTCCACCCTTATGTCTCATCCAGCTGTGGGTCTAGATATGGTCAATCCAGTTTGCATCACAGCCCCTGAACGCATTGTGTAAGAATTTCTCTCTCTTTCACTGTCTTTGTTTCATGGGTTTTTCAAAGAAATTTATTTTTATAATGGGGTTTAGCTGCTTTTCACTGCTGTGTTTATGCCGCTTTACACCCACTTGACACACTAACAGAGAGATATCAATACATAGGTTTTAAGATTATTACTAGTCAGATATATTCTTGTGCGGTGAATAGGGCGTGTTGAGTCCAGTTCTCTGAGCAAGGAGTAGGTCTTGTCTATTACATATTGGGTTTATGGAACGGTATCTGAGCTAATTTGAAACCCTTGTTTTATGTATCACCCCACCTCACCTTTCCCGTTAAGCAGCCATAGTGTGTTTTCTGCATGTGTGACTCTGTTCTGTTTTGTAATTCAGTTCAAGTGTAACGGTTTTTACATTCCCTCTATAAGTGATACCTTATGAGAAGTGCCCTTTTCTGTGTGACTTATTTCACTTAGAGTCGTCGTACCTAAATCCACTCATCATGCTGGTACTAGCCTTATGACATTGATTTCACGGCTGAGTGATATTCCATTGTACATAAGGACCACAACTTCTTTATCCATTTTTCTCTTTCCTGGGATATTGAAGGTGGAATGAAGTGGAGGTCCTTGTCAACAGAGCAGCCCTAAACTTTGGGGTGCTTGTGTCTTGCTGATTTTTAATTTTCCCAATTTATAACCCCATGAGTGGAAGTGCCCTATGCTCTCTAAGCTTTGTTTTTTAGATGTTTCAGGACTCACCGTACGCTTCTGCAGAGTGGCTGTTGGCAATTTACATCCCGCCCATCAGTGTAGCAAGGCTCCCATTTCTCCATGGCCTGTCCTGCATTTCTGGTTTTGACACTTTATTCAGCATGGCCTTTTTAACCGATGGGAAGCGAGACATCTTTGTAGCGCTGATTTGCCTTTCCAGGTTGCTTGGTTGGCCAAAAAGGGCGTATGCGTTTTTTCCTGAATATATTCAGGAAAAAACGCATACGCCCTTTTTGGCCAAGGGCATCATTGTCAACGTTTTGCCGCTTTTCATGTGCTTTAAAGGCGATTCGAATCTACCTCCTGAAATATGTTTCCTGCAATTCTGCCTTGATTTCAAATCCTCTTCTTTGCCTTCCCTCAATATATTTGTGGACGAGAGTTATCATTTATAACTCTGCAGGTTTGTGAATTGCAGTGCCCTGAACCTCCATTTTATAACTCGCGTTTTTGGGAGATGGCCGCAAAAGCGCAGGATGGCTTCAGGCCCTGTTCTTGTTCCGGGGGGCAGGCTGAGCCTGTGGTTAATTCTTCTTCCTGATGGGAAAATAGAGTGACCTGTGCCTGTCCCAACACCAAGAGCTAGTCTTTCATTGGTTCCACGTCTTCCCGTTCATCCTCAGTACAAATTGCAACCTGTACGGAACAGGAGGTTAAAGGTGCTGATGCTCCAAGGAGGGAGATTTCTAGTAAAGTGGCTGGAATGGCGAACCCGGGCACAAGCAGATGAGAAATGAGGTGCGTTTTAGAAACCTTTCCCCATCACACGGTGTACCATCTTCTGGGTATCTCATGCATGTTTTCGATGTAGGAAGATGCCCTTGAACCTGGAGATTTGGGACCCATGCGATGGGTACCACGCAGTATTACTTTAAAGGGTCTGCGTTTGCTCACCCAACCTCACCAAACCTCTCAGCCGCAACAGTGTCCACCTTTATGTCTCATCCAGCTGTGGGTCTAGATATGGTCAATCCAGGTTGCATCACAGCCCCTGAACGCATTGTGTAAGAATTTCTCTCTCTTTCACTGTCTTTGTTTCATGGGTTTTTCAAAATAATTTATTTTTATAATGGGGTTTAGCTGCTTTTCACTGCTGTGTTTATGCCGCTTTTTACCCACTTGACACACTAACAGAGAGATATCAATACATAGGTTTTAAGATTATTACTAGTCAGATATATTCTTGTGTGGTGAATAGGGCGTGTTGAGTCCAGTTCTCTGAGCAAGGAGTAGGTCTTGGCTATTACATATTGGGTTTATGGAACTGTATCTGAGCTAATTTGAATCCCTTGTTTTATGTATCACCCCACCTCACCTTTCCCGTTAAGCAGCCATCGTGTGTTTTCTGCATGTGTGACTCTGTTCTGTTTTCTGATTCAGTTCAAGTGTAACGGTTTTTACATTCCCTCTATAAGTGATACCTTATGAGAAGTGTCCTTTTCTCTGTGACTTATTTCACTTAGAATCGTCGTACCTAAATCCACTCATCATGCTGCTACTAGCCTTATGACATTGATTTCATGGCTGAGTGATATTCCATTGTACATAAGGACCACAACTTCTTTATCCATTTTTCTCTTTCCTGGGATATTCAAGGTGGAATGAAGTGGAGGTCCTTGTCAACAGAGCAGCCCTAAACTTTGGGGTGCTTGTGTCTTGCTGATTTTTCATTTTCCCAATTTATACCCCCATGAGTGGAAGTGCCCTATGCTCTCTAAGCTGTGTTTTTTAGATGTTTCAGGACACACCGTACACTTCTGCAGAGTGGCTGTTGGCAATTTACATCCCGCCCATCAGTATAGGAAGGCTCCCATTTCTCCATGGCCTGTCCTGCATTTCTGGTTTTGACATTTTTTTCAGCATGGCCCTTTTGACCGATGGGAAGCGAGACTTGTTTGTAGCGCTGATTTGCCTTTCCAGGTTGCTTGGTTGGCCAAAAAGGGCGTATGCGTTTTTTCCTGAATATATTCAGGAAAAAACGCATACGCCCTTTTTGGCCAAGGGCATCATTGTCAACGATTTTCTGCTTTTCATGTGATTTAAAGGCGATTCGAATCTACCTCCTGAAATCTGTTTCCTGCAATTCTGCCTTGATTTCAAATCCTCTTCTTTGCCTTCCCTCAATATATTTGTGGATGAGAGTTATCATTTATAACTCTGCAGGTTTGTGAATTGCAGTGCCCTGAACCTCCATTTTACAACTCGCTTTTTAGGGAGCTGGCCGCAAAAGCGCAGGACGGCTTCAGGCCCGGTTCTGGTTCCGGGGGGCAGGCTGATCCTGTGGTTAATTCTTCTTCCTGATGGGAAAATAGAGTGACCTGTGCCTGTCCCAACACCAAGAGCTAGTCTCTCGTTGGTTCCACGTCTTCCCGTTCATCCTCAGGACAAATTGCAACCTGTACGGAACAGGAGGTTAAAGGTGCTGATGCTCCAAGGAGGGAGATTGCTAGTAAAGTGGCTGGAATGGCGAACCCGGGCACAAGCAGATGAGAAATGAGGTGCGTTTTAGAAATCTTTCCCCATCACACGGTGTACCATCTTCTGGGTATCTCATGCATGTTTTCGATGTAGGAAGATGCCCTTGAACCTGGAGATTTGGGACCCATGCGATGGGTACCACGCAGTATTACTTTAAAGGGTCTGTGTTTGCTCACCCAACCTCACCAAACCTCTCAGCCGCAACAGTGTCCACCCTTATGTCTCATCCAGCTGTGGGTCTAGATATGGTCAATCCAGTTTGCATCACAGCCCCTGAACGCATTGTGTAAGAATTTCTCTCTCTTTCACTGTCTTTGTTTCATGGGTTTTTCAAAGAAATTTATTTTTATAATGGGGTTTAGCTGCTTTTCACTGCTGTGTTTATGCCGCTTTACACCCACTTGACACACTAACAGAGAGATATCAATACATAGGTTTTAAGATTATTACTAGTCAGATATATTCTTGTGCGGTGAATAGGGCGTGTTGAGTCCAGTTCTCTGAGCAAGGAGTAGGTCTTGTCTATTACATATTGGGTTTATGGAACGGTATCTGAGCTAATTTGAAACCCTTGTTTTATGTATCACCCCACCTCACCTTTCCCGTTAAGCAGCCATAGTGTGTTTTCTGCATGTGTGACTCTGTTCTGTTTTGTAATTCAGTTCAAGTGTAACGGTTTTTACATTCCCTCTATAAGTGATACCTTATGAGAAGTGCCCTTTTCTGTGTGACTTATTTCACTTAGAGTCGTCGTACCTAAATCCACTCATCATGCTGGTACTAGCCTTATGACATTGATTTCACGGCTGAGTGATATTCCATTGTACATAAGGACCACAACTTCTTTATCCATTTTTCTCTTTCCTGGGATATTGAAGGTGGAATGAAGTGGAGGTCCTTGTCAACAGAGCAGCCCTAAACTTTGGGGTGCTTGTGTCTTGCTGATTTTTAATTTTCCCAATTTATAACCCCATGAGTGGAAGTGCCCTATGCTCTCTAAGCTTTGTTTTTTAGATGTTTCAGGACTCACCGTACGCTTCTCCAGAGTGGCTGTTGGCAATTTACATCCCGCCCATCAGTGTAGCAAGGCTCCCATTTCTCCATGGCCTGTCCTGCATTTCTGGTTTTGACACTTTATTCAGCATGGCCTTTTTAACCGATGGGAAGCGAGACATCTTTGTAGCGCTGATTTGCCTTTCCAGGTTGCTTGGTTGGCCAAAAAGGGCGTATGCGTTTTTTCCTGAATATATTCAGGAAAAAACGCATACGCCCTTTTTGGCCAAGGGCATCATTGTCAACGTTTTGCCGCTTTTCATGTGCTTTAAAGGCGATTCGAATCTACCTCCTGAAATCTGTTTCCTGCAATTCTGCCTTGATTTCAAATCCTCTTCTTTGCCTTCCCTCAATATATTTGTGGACGAGAGTTATCATTTATAACTCTGCAGGTTTGTGAATTGCAGTGCCCTGAACCTCCATTTTACAACTCGCGTTTTTGGGAGATGGCCGCAAAAGCGCAGGATGGCTTCAGGCCCTCTTCTTGTTCCGGGGGGCAGGCTGAGCCTGTGGTTAATTCTTCTTCCTGATGGGAAAATAGAGTGACCTGTGCCTGTCCCAACACCAAGAGCTAGTCTCTCGTTGGTTCCACGTCTTCCCGTTCATCCTCAGGACAAATTGCAACCTGTACGGAACAGGAGGTTAAAGGTGCTGATGCTCCAAGGAGGGAGATTGCTAGTAAAGTGGCTGGAATGGCGAACCCGGGCACAAACAGATGAGAAATGAGGTGCGTTTTAGAAACCTTTCCCCATCATACGGTGTATCATCTTCTGGGTATCTCATGCATGTTTTCGATGTAGGAAGATGCCCTTGAACCTGGAGATTTGGGACCCATGCGATGGGTACCACGCAGTATTACTTTAAAGGGTCTGCGTTTGCTCACCCAACCTCACCAAACCTCTCAGCCGCAACAGTGTCCACCCTTATGTCTCATCCAGCTGTGGGTCTAGATATGGTCAATCCAGGTTGCATCACAGCCCGTGAACGCATTGTGTAAGAATTTCTCTCTCTTTCACTGTCTTTGTTTCATGGGTTTTTCAAAGTAATTTATTTTTATAAATGGGTTTAGCTGCTTTTCACTGCTGTGTTTATGCCGCTTTTCACCCACTTGACACACTAACAGAGAGATATCAATACATATGTTTTAAGATTATTACTATTCAGATATATTCTTGTGCGGTGAATAGGGCGTGTTGAGTCCAGTTCTCTGAGCAAGGAGTAGGTCTTGTCTATTACATATTGGTTTTATGGAACGGTATCTGAGCTAATTTGAAACCCTTGTTTTATGTATCACCCCACCTCACCTTTCCCGTTAAGCAGCCATAGTGTGTTTTCTGCATGTGTGACTCTGTTCTGTTTTGTAATTCAGTTCAAGTGTAACGGTTTTTACATTCCCTCTATCAGTGATACCTTATGAGAAGTGTCCTTTTCTGTGTGACTTATTTCACTTAGAGTCGTTGTACCTAAATCCACTCATCATGCTGCTACTAGCCTTATGACATTGATTTCACGGCTGAGTGATATTCCATTGTACATAAGGACCACAACTTCTTTATCCATTTTTCTCTTTCCTGGGATATTGAAGGTGGAATGAAGTGGAGGTCCTTGTCAACAGAGCAGCCCTAAACTTTGGGGTTCTTGTGTCTTGCTGATTTTTAATTTTCCCAATTTATACCCCCATGAGTGGAAGTGCCCTATGCTCTCTAAGCTGTGTTTTTTAGATGTTTCAGGACACACCGTACACTTCTGCAGAGTGGCTGTTGGCAATTTACATCCCGCCCATCAGTATAGGAAGGCTCCCATTTCTCCATGGCCTGTCCTGCATTTCTGGTTTTGACATTTTTTTCAGCATGGCCCTTTTGACCGATGGGAAGCGAGACTTGTTTGTAGCGCTGATTTGCCTTTCCAGGTTGCTTGGTTGGCCAAAAAGGGCGTATGCGTTTTTTCCTGAATATATTCAGGAAAAAACGCATACGCCCTTTTTGGCCAAGGGCATCATTGTCAACGATTTTCTGCTTTTCATGTGATTTAAAGGCGATTCGAATCTACCTCCTGAAATCTGTTTCCTGCAATTCTGCCTTGATTTCAAATCCTCTTCTTTGCCTTCCCTCAATATATTTGTGGACGAGAGTTATCATTTATAACTCTGCAGGTTTGTGAATTGCAGTGCCCTGAACCTCCATTTTACAACTCGCTTTTTAGGGAGCTGGCCGCAAAAGCGCAGGATGGCTTCAGGCCCGGTTCTGGTTCCGGGGGGCAGGCTGAGCCTGTGGTTAATTCTTCTTCCTGATGGGAAAATAGAGTGACCTGTGCCTGTCCCAACACCAAGAGCTAGTCTCTCGTTGGTTCCACGTCTTCCCGTTCATCCTCAGGACAAATTGCAACCTGTACGGAACAGGAGGTTAAAGGTGCTGATGCTCCAAGGAGGGAGATTTCTAGTAAAGTGGCTGGAATGGCGAACCCGGGCACAAGCAGATGAGAAATGAGGTGCGTTTTAGAAACCTTTCCCCATCACACGGTGTACCATCTTCTGGGTATCTCATGCATGTTTTCGATGTAGGAAGATGCCCTTGAACCTGGAGATTTGGGACCCATGCGATGGGTACCACGCAGTATTACTTTAAAGGGTCTGCGTTTGCTCACCCAACCTCACCAAACTTCTCAGCCGCAACAGTGTCCACCCTTATGTCTCATCCAGCTGTGGGTCTAGATATGGTCAATCCAGGTTGCATCACAGCCCCTGAACGCATTGTGTAAGAATTTCTCTCTCTTTCACTGTCTTTGTTTCATGGGTTTTTCAAAGTAATTTATTTTTATAATGGGGTTTAGCTGCTTTTCACTGCTGTGTTTATGCCGCTTTTTACCCACTTGACACACTAACAGAGAGATATCAATACATAGGTTTTAAGATTATTACTAGTCAGATATATTCTTGTGCGGTGAATAGGGCGTGTTGAGTCCAGTTCTCTGAGCAAGGAATAGGTCTTGTCTATTACATATTGGGTTTATGGAACGGTATCTGAGCTAATTTGAAACCCTTGTTTTATGTATCACGCCACCTCACCATTCCCGTTAAGCAGCCATAGTGTGTTTTCTGCATGTGTGACTCTGTTCTGTTTTGTAATTCAGTTCAAGTGTAACGGTTTTTACATTCCCTCTATCAGTGATACCTTATGAGAAGTGTCCTTTTCTGTTTGACTTATTTCACTTAGAATCGTCGTACCTAAATCCACTCATCATGCTGCTACTAGCCTTATGACAGTGATTTCACGGCTGAGTGATATTCCATTGTACATAAGGACCACAACTTCTTTATCCATTTTTCTCTTTCCTGGGATATTGAAGGTGGAATGAAGTGGAGGTCCTTGTCAACAGAGCAGCCCTAAACTTTGGGTTGCTTGTGTCTTGCTGATTTTTAATTTTCCCAATTTATACCCCCATGAGTGGATGTGCCCTATGCTCTCTTAGCTTTGCTTTTTAGAAGTTTCAGGACTCACCGTACACTTCTCCAGAGTGGCTGTTGACAATTTACATCCCGCCCATCACTGTAGCAAGGCTCCCATTTCTCCATGGCCTGTCCTGCATTTCTGGTTTTGACACTTTTTTCAGCATGGCCCTTTTGACCGATGGGAAGCGAGACATCTTTGTAGCGCTGATTTGCCTTTCCAGGTTGCTTGGTTGGCCAAAAAGGGCGTATGCGTTTTTTCCTGAATATATTCAGGAAAAAACGCATACGCCCTATTTGGCCAAGGGCATCATTGTCAACGTTTTGCCGCTTTTCATGTGCTTTAAAGGCGATTCGAATCTACCTCCTGAAATCTGTTTCCTGCAATTCTGCCTTGATTTCAAATCCTCTTCTTTGCCTTCCCTCAATATATTTGTGGACGAGAGTTATCATTTATAAGTCTGCAGGTTTGTGAATTGCAGTGCCCTGAACCTCCATTTTACAACTCGCTTTTTAGGGAGCTGGCCGCAATAGCACAGGATGGCTTCAGGCCCTGTTCTGGTTCCGGGTGGCAGGCTGAGCCTGTGGTTAATTCTTCTTCCTGATGGGAAAATAGAGTGACCTGTGCCTGTCCCAACACCAAGAGCTAGTCTCTCATTGGTTCCACGTCTTCCAGTTCATCCTCAGGACAAATTGCAACCTGTACGGAAGAGGAGGTTAAAGGTGCTGATGCTCCAAGGAGGGAGATTGCTAGTAAAGTGGCTGGAATGGCGAACCCGGGCACAAGCAGATGAGA
This sequence comes from Balaenoptera borealis, assembly GCF_965194805.1. Classification (NCBI taxonomy): domain Eukaryota; kingdom Metazoa; phylum Chordata; class Mammalia; order Artiodactyla; family Balaenopteridae; genus Balaenoptera; species Balaenoptera borealis. The sequence continues at coordinate 35,497 of NW_028123713.1, read as the reverse complement.
AATGAGGTGCGTTTTAGAAACCTTTCCCCATCACACGGTGTACCATCTTCTGGGTTTCTCATGCATGTTTTCGATGTAGGAAGATGCCCTTGAACCTGGAGATTTGGGACCCATGCGATGGGTACCACGCAGTATTACTTTAAAGGGTCTGCGTTTGCTCACCCAACCTCACCAAACCTCTCAGCCGCAACAGTGTCCACCCTTATGTCTCATCCAGCTGTGGGTCTAGATATGGTCAATCCAGGTTGCATCACAGCCCCTGAACGCATTGTGTAAGAATTTCTCTCTCTTTCACTGTCTTTGTTTCATGGGTTTTTCAAAGAATTTATTTTTATAATGGGGTTTAGCTGCTTTTCACTGCTGTGTTTATGCCGCTTTTTAACCACTTGACACACTAACAGAGAGATATCAGTACATATTTTTTAAGATTATTACTAGTCAGATGTATTCTTGTGCGGTGAATAGGGCGTGTTGAGTCCAGTTCTCTGAGCAAGGAGTAGGTCTTGTCTATTACATATTGGTTTTATGGAACGGTATCTGAGCTAATTTGAAACCCTTGTTTTATGTATCACCCCACCTCACCTTTCCCGTTAAGCAGCCATAGTGTGTATTCTGCATGTGTGACTCTGTTCTGTTTTGTAATTCAGTTCAAGTGTAACGGTTTTTACATTCCCTCTATAAGTGATACCTTATGAGAAGTGCCCTTTTCTGTGTGACTTATTTCACTTAGAGTCGTCGTACCTAAATCCACTCATCATGCTGGTACTAGCCTTATGACATTGATTTCACGGCTGAGTGATATTCCATTGTACATAAGGACCACAACTTCTTTATCCATTTTTCTCTTTCCTGGGATATTGAAGGTGGAATGAAGTGGAGGTCCTTGTCAACAGAGCAGCCCTAAACTTTGGGGTGCTTGTGTCTTGCTGATTTTTAATTTTCCCAATTTATAACCCCATGAGTGGAAGTGCCCTATGCTCTCTAAGCTTTGTTTTTTAGATGTTTCAGGACTCACCGTACACTTCTCCAGAGTGGCTGTTGGCAATTTACATCCCGCCCATCAGTGTAGCAAGGCTCCCATTTCTCCATGGCCTGTCCTGCATTTCTGGTTTTGACACTTTATTCAGCATGGCCTTTTTAACCGATGGGAAGCGAGACATCTTTGTAGCGCTGATTTGCCTTTCCAGGTTGCTTGGTTGGCCAAAAAGGGCGTATGCGTTTTTTCCTGAATATATTCAGGAAAAAACGCATACGCCCTTTTTGGCCAAGGGCATCATTGTCAACGTTTTGCCGCTTTTCATGTGCTTTAAAGGCGATTCGAATCTACCTCCTGAAATATGTTTCCTGCAATTCTGCCTTGATTTCAAATCCTCTTCTTTGCCTACCCTCAATATATTTGTGGACGAGAGTTATCATTTATAACTCTGCAGGTTTGTGAATTGCAGTGCCCTGAACCTCCATTTTACAACTCGCGTTTTTGGGAGATGGCCGCAAAAGCGCAGGATGGCTTCAGGCCCTCTTCTTGTTCCGGGGGGCAGGCTGAGCCTGTGGTTAATTCTTCTTCCTGATGGGAAAATAGAGTGACCTGTGCCTGTCCCAACACCAAGAGCTAGTCTTTCATTGCTTCCACGTCTTCCCGTTCATCCTCAGTACAAATTGCAACCTGTACGGAACAGGAGGTTAAAAGTGCTGATGCTCCAAGGAGGGAGATTGCTAGTAAAGTGGCTGGAATGGCGAACCCGGGCACAAGCAGATGAGAAATGAGGTGCGTTTTAGAAACCTTTCCCCATCATACGGTGTACCATCTTCTGGGTATCTCATGCATGTTTTCGATGTAGGAAGATGCCCTTGAACCTGGAGATTTGGGACCCATGCGATGGGTACCACGCAGTATTACTTTAAAAGGTCTGCGTTTGCTCACCCAACCTCACCAAACCTCTCAGCCGCAACAGTGTCCACCCTTATGTCTCATCCAGCTGTGGGTCTAGATATGGTCAATCCAGGTTGCATCACAGCCCGTGAACGCATTGTGTAAGAATTTCTCTCTCTTTCACTGTCTTTGTTTCATGGGTTTTTCAAAGTAATTTATTTTTATAAATGGGTTTAGCTGCTTTTCACTGCTGTGTTTATGCCGCTTTTCACCCACTTGACACACTAACAGAGAGATATCAATACATAGGTTTTAAGATTATTACTATTCAGATATATTCTTGTGCGGTGAATAGGGCGTGTTGAGTCCAGTTCTCTGAGCAAGGAGTAGGTCTTGTCTATTACATATTGGTTTTATGGAACGGTATCTGAGCTAATTTGAAACCCTTGTTTTATGTATCACCCCACCTCACCTTTCCCGTTAAGCAGCCATAGTGTGTTTTCTGCATGTGTGACTCTGTTCTGTTTTGTAATTCAGTTCAAGTGTAACGGTTTTTACATTCCCTCTATCAGTGATACCTTATGAGAAGTGTCCTTTTCTGTGTGACTTATTTCACTTAGAGTCGTTGTACCTAAATCCACTCATCATGCTGCTACTAGCCTTATGACATTGATTTCACGGCTGAGTGATATTCCATTGTACATAAGGACCACAACTTCTTTATCCATTTTTCTCTTTCCTGGGATATTGAAGGTGGAATGAAGTGGAGGTCCTTGTCAACAGAGCAGCCCTAAACTTTGGGGTTCTTGTGTCTTGCTGATTTTTAATTTTCCCAATTTATACCCCCATGAGTGGAAGTGCCCTATGCTCTCTAAGCTGTGTTTTTTAGATGTTTCAGGACACACCGTACACTTCTGCAGAGTGGCTGTTGGCAATTTACATCCCGCCCATCAGTATAGGAAGGCTCCCATTTCTCCATGGCCTGTCCTGCATTTCTGGTTTTGACATTTTTTTCAGCATGGCCCTTTTGACCGATGGGAAGCGAGACTTGTTTGTAGCGCTGATTTGCCTTTCCAGGTTGCTTGGTTGGCCAAAAAGGGCGTATGCGTTTTTTCCTGAATATATTCAGGAAAAAACGCATACGCCCTTTTTGGCCAAGGGCATCATTGTCAACGATTTTCTGCTTTTCATGTGCTTTAAAGGCGATTCGAATCTACCTCCTGAAATCTGTTTCCTGCAATTCTGCCTTGATTTCAAATCCTCTTCTTTGCCTTCCCTCAATATATTTGTGGACGAGAGTTATCATTTATAACTCTGCAGGTTTGTGAATTGCAGTGCCCTGAACCTCCATTTTACAACTCGCTTTTTAGGGAGCTGGCCGCAAAAGCGCAGGATGGCTTCAGGCCCGGTTCTGGTTCTGGGGGGCAGGCTGAGCCTGTGGTTAATTCTTCTTCCTGATGGGAAAATAGAGTGACCTGTGCCTGTCCCAACACCAAGAGCTAGTCTCTCGTTGGTTCCCCGTCTTCCCGTTCATCCTCAGGACAAATTGCAACCTGTACGGAACAGGAGGTTAAAGGTGCTGATGCTCCAAGGAGGGAGATTTCTAGTAAAGTGGCTGGAATGGCGAACCCGGGCACAAGCAGATGAGAAATGAGGTGCGTTTTAGAAACCTTTCCCCATCACACGGTGTACCATCTTCTGGGTATCTCATGCATGTTTTCGATGTAGGAAGATGCCCTTGAACCTGGAGATTTGGGACCCATGCGATGGGTACCACGCAGTATTACTTTAAAGGGTCTGCGTTTGCTCACCCAACCTCACCAAACTTCTCAGCCGCAACAGTGTCCACCCTTATGTCTCATCCAGCTGTGGGTCTAGATATGGTCAATCCAGGTTGCATCACAGCCCCTGAACGCATTGTGTAAGAATTTCTCTCTCTTTCACTGTCTTTGTTTCATGGGTTTTTCAAAGTAATTTATTTTTATAATGGGGTTTAGCTGCTTTTCACTGCTGTGTTTATGCCGCTTTTTACCCACTTGACACACTAACAGAGAGATATCAATACATAGGTTTTAAGATTATTACTAGTCAGATATATTCTTGTGCGGTGAATAGGGCGTGTTGAGTCCAGTTCTCTGAGCAAGGAGTAGGTCTTGTCTATTACATATTGGGTTTATGGAACGGTATCTGAGCTAATTTGAAACCCTTGTTTTATGTATCACGCCACCTCACCTTTCCCGTTAAGCAGCCATAGTGTGTTTTCTGCATGTGTGACTCTGTTCTGTTTTGTAATTCAGTTCAAGTGTAACGGTTTTTACATTCCCTCTATCAGTGATACCTTATGAGAAGTGTCCTTTTCTGTTTGACTTATTTCACTTTGAATCGTCGTACCTAAATCCACTCATCATGCTGCTACTAGCCTTATGACAGTGATTTCATGGCTGAGTGATATTCCATTGTACATAAGGACCACAACTTCTTTATCCATTTTTCTCTTTCCTGGGATATTGAAGGTGGAATGAAGTGGAGGTCCTTGTCAACAGAGCAGCCCTAAACTTTGGGTTGCTTGTGTCTTGCTGATTTTTAATTTTCCCAATTTATACCCCCATGAGTGGATGTGCCCTATGCTCTCTTAGCTTTGCTTTTTAGAAGTTTCAGGACTCACCGTACACTTCTCCAGAGTGGCTGTTGACAATTTACATCCCGCCCATCACTGTAGCAAGGCTCCCATTTCTCCATGGCCTGTCCTGCATTTCTGGTTTTGACACTTTTTTCAGCATGGCCCTTTTGACCGATGGGAAGCGAGACATCTTTGTAGCGCTGATTTGCCTTTCCAGGTTGCTTGGTTGGCCAAAAAGGGCGTATGCGTTTTTTCCTGAATATATTCAGGAAAAAACGCATACGCCCTATTTGGCCAAGGGCATCATTGTCAACGTTTTGCCGCTTTTCATGTGCTTTAAAGGCGATTCGAATCTACCTCCTGAAATCTGTTTCCTGCAATTCTGCCTTGATTTCAAATCCTCTTCTTTGCCTTCCCTCAATATATTTGTGGACGAGAGTTATCATTTATAAGTCTGCAGGTTTGTGAATTGCAGTGCCCTGAACCTCCATTTTACAACTCGCTTTTTAGGGAGCTGGCCGCAATAGCACAGGATGGCTTCAGGCCCTGTTCTGGTTCCGGGTGGCAGGCTGAGCCTGTGGTTAATTCTTCTTCCTGATGGGAAAATAGAGTGACCTGTGCCTGTCCCAACACCAAGAGCTAGTCTCTCATTGGTTCCACGTCTTCCAGTTCATCCTCAGGACAAATTGCAACCTGTACGGAAGAGGAGGTTAAAGGTGCTGATGCTCCAAGGAGGGAGATTGCTAGTAAAGTGGCTGGAATGGCGAACCCGGGCACAAGCAGATGAGAAATGAGGTGCGTTTTAGAAACCTTTCCCCATCACACGGTGTACCATCTTCTGGGTTTCTCATGCATGTTTTCGATGTAGGAAGATGCCCTTGAACCTGGAGATTTGGGACCCATGCGATGGGTACCACGCAGTATTACTTTAAAGGGTCTGCGTTTGCTCACCCAACCTCACCAAACCTCTCAGCCGCAACAGTGTCCACCCTTATGTCTCATCCAGCTGTGGGTCTAGATATGGTCAATCCAGGTTGCATCACAGCCCCTGAACGCATTGTGTAAGAATTTCTCTCTCTTTCACTGTCTTTGTTTCATGGGTTTTTCAAAGAATTTATTTTTATAATGGGGTTTAGCTGCTTTTCACTGCTGTGTTTATGCCGCTTTTTAACCACTTGACACACTAACAGAGAGATATCAGTACATATTTTTTAAGATTATTACTAGTCAGATGTATTCTTGTGCGGTGAATAGGGCGTGTTGAGTCCAGTTCTCTGAGCAAGGAGTAGGTCTTGTCTATTACATATTGGTTTTATGGAACGGTATCTGAGCTAATTTGAAACCCTTGTTTTATGTATCACCCCACCTCACCTTTCCCGTTAAGCAGCCATAGTGTGTTTTCTGCATGTGTGACTCTGTTCTGTTTTGTAATTCAGTTCAAGTGTAACGGTTTTTACATTCCCTCTATAAGTGATACCTTATGAGAAGTGCCCTTTTCTGTGTGACTTATTTCACTTAGAGTCATCGTACCTAAATCCACTCATCATGCTGGTACTAGCCTTATGACATTGATTTCACGGCTGAGTGATATTCCATTGTACATAAGGACCACAACTTCTTTATCCATTTTTCTCTTTCCTGGGATATTGAAGGTGGAATGAAGTGGAGGTCCTTGTCAACAGAGCAGCCCTAAACTTTGGGGTGCTTGTGTCTTGCTGATTTTTAATTTTCCCAATTTATAACCCCATGAGTGGAAGTGCCCTATGCTCTCTAAGCTTTGTTTTTTAGATGTTTCAGGACTCACCGTACACTTCTCCAGAGTGGCTGTTGGCAATTTACATCCCGCCCATCAGTGTAGCAAGGCTCCCATTTCTCCATGGCCTGTCCTGCATTTCTGGTTTTGACACTTTATTCAGCATGGCCTTTTTAACCGATGGGAAGCGAGACATCTTTGTAGCGCTGATTTGCCTTTCCAGGTTGCTTGGTTGGCCAAAAAGTGCGTATGCGTTTTTTCCTGAATATATTCAGGAAAAAACGCATACGCCCTTTTTGGCCAAGGGCATCATTGTCAACGTTTTGCCGCTTTTCATGTGCTTTAAAGGCGATTCGAATCTACCTCCTGAAATATGTTTCCTGCAATTCTGCCTTGATTTCAAATCCTCTTCTTTGCCTACCCTCAATATATTTGTGGACGAGAGTTATCATTTATAACTCTGCAGGTTTGTGAATTGCAGTGCCCTGAACCTCCATTTTACAACTCGCGTTTTTGGGAGATGGCCGCAAAAGCGCAGGATGGCTTCAGGCCCTCTTCTTGTTCCGGGGGGCAGGCTGAGCCTGTGGTTAATTCTTCTTCCTGATGGGAAAATAGAGTGACCTGTGCCTGTCCCAACACCAAGAGCTAGTCTTTCATTGGTTCCACGTCTTCCCGTTCATCCTCAGTACAAATTGCAACCTGTACGGAACAGGAGGTTAAAGGTGCTGATGCTCCAAGGAGGGAGATTGCTAGTAAAGTGGCTGGAATGGCGAACCCGGGCACAAGCAGATGAGAAATGAGGTGCGTTTTAGAAACCTTTCCCCATCATACGGTGTACCATCTTCTGGGTATCTCATGCATGTTTTCGATGTAGGAAGATGCCCTTGAACCTGGAGATTTGGGACCCATGCGATGGGTACCACGCAGTATTACTTTAAAAGGTCTGCGTTTGCTCACCCAACCTCACCAAACCTCTCAGCCGCAACAGTGTCCACCCTTATGTCTCATCCAGCTGTGGGTCTAGATATGGTCAATCCAGGTTGCATCACAGCCCGTGAACGCATTGTGTAAGAATTTCTCTCTCTTTCACTGTCTTTGTTTCATGGGTTTTTCAAAGTAATTTATTTTTATAAATGGGTTTAGCTGCTTTTCACTGCTGTGTTTATGCCGCTTTTCACCCACTTGACACACTAACAGAGAGATATCAATACATAGGTTTTAAGATTATTACTATTCAGATATATTCTTGTGCGGTGAATAGGGCGTGTTGAGTCCAGTTCTCTGAGCAAGGAGTAGGTCTTGTCTATTACATATTGGTTTTATGGAACGGTATCTGAGCTAATTTGAAACCCTTGTTTTATGTATCACCCCACCTCACCTTTCCCGTTAAGCAGCCATAGTGTGTTTTCTGCATGTGTGACTCTGTTCTGTTTTGTAATTCAGTTCAAGTGTAACGGTTTTTACATTCCCTCTATCAGTGATACCTTATGAGAAGTGTCCTTTTCTGTGTGACTTATTTCACTTAGAGTCGTTGTACCTAAATCCACTCATCATGCTGCTACTAGCCTCATGACATTGATTTCACGGCTGAGTGATATTCCATTGTACATAAGGACCACAACTTCTTTATCCATTTTTCTCTTTCCTGGGATATTGAAGGTGGAATGAAGTGGAGGTCCTTGTCAACAGAGCAGCCCTAAACTTTGGGGTGCTTGTGTCTTGCTGATTTTTAATTTTCCCAATTTATACCCCCATGAGTGGAAGTGCCCTATGCTCTCTAAGCTGTGTTTTTTAGATGTTTCAGGACACACCGTACACTTCTGCAGAGTGGCTGTTGGCAATTTACATCCCGCCCATCAGTATAGGAAGGCTCCCATTTCTCCATGGCCTGTCCTGCATTTCTGGTTTTGACATTTTTTTCAGCATGGCCCTTTTGACCGATGGGAAGCGAGACTTGTTTGTAGCGCTGATTTGCCTTTCCAGGTTGCTTGGTTGGCCAAAAAGGGCGTATGCGTTTTTTCCTGAATATATTCAGGAAAAAACGCATACGCCCTTTTTGGCCAAGGTCATCATTGTCAACGATTTTCTGCTTTTCATGTGATTTAAAGGCGATTCGAATCTACCTCCTGAAATCTGTTTCCTGCAATTCTGCCTTGATTTCAAATCCTCTTCTTTGCCTTCCCTCAATATATTTGTGGACGAGAGTTATCATTTATAACTCTGCAGGTTTGTGAATTGCAGTGCCCTGAACCTCCATTTTACAACTCGCTTTTTAGGGAGCTGGCCGCAAAAGCGCAGGATGGCTTCAGGCCCGGTTCTGGTTCCGGGGGGCAGGCTGAGCCTGTGGTTAATTCTTCTTCCTGATGGGAAAATAGAGTGACCTGTGCCTGTCCCAACATCAAGAGCTAGTCTCTCGTTGGTTCCACGTCTTCCCGTTCATCCTCAGGACAAATTGCAACCTGTACGGAACAGGAGGTTAAAGGTGCTGATGCTCCAAGGAGGGAGATTTCTAGTAAAGTGGCTGGAATGGCGAACCCGGGCACAAGCAGATGAGAAATGAGGTGCGTTTTAGAAACCTTTCCCCATCACACGGTGTACCATCTTCTGGGTATCTCATGCATGTTTTCGATGTAGGAAGATGCCCTTGAACCTGGAGATTTGGGACCCATGCGATGGGTACCACGCAGTATTACTTTAAAGGGTCTGCGTTTGCTCACCCAACCTCACCAAACTTCTCAGCCGCAACAGTGTCCACCCTTATGTCTCATCCAGCTGTGGGTCTAGATATGGTCAATCCAGGTTGCATCACAGCCCCTGAACGCATTGTGTAAGAATTTCTCTCTCTTTCACTGTCTTTGTTTCATGGGTTTTTCAAAGTAATTTATTTTTATAATGGGGTTTAGCTGCTTTTCACTGCTGTGTTTATGCCGCTTTTTACCCACTTGACACACTAACAGAGAGATATCAATACATAGGTTTTAAGATTATTACTAGTCAGATATATTCTTGTGCGGTGAATAGGGCGTGTTGAGTCCAGTTCTCTGAGCAAGGAGTAGGTCTTGTCTATTACATATTGGGTTTATGGAACGGTATCTGAGCTAATTTGAAACCCTTGTTTTATGTATCACCCCACCTCACCTTTCCCGTTAAGCAGCCATAGTGTGTTTTCTGCATGTGTGACTCTGTTCTGTTTTGTAATTCAGTTCAAGTGTAACGGTTTTTACATTCCCTCTATCAGTGATACCTTATGAGAAGTGTCCTTTTCTGTGTGACTTATTTCACTTAGAGTCGTCGTACCTAAATCCACTCATCATGCTGCTACTAGCCTTATGACATTGATTTCACGGCTGAGTGATATTCCATTGTACATAAGGACCACAACTTCTTTATCCATTTTTCTCTTTCCTGGGATATTGAAGGTGGAATGAAGTGGAGGTCCTTGTCAACAGAGCAGCCCTAAACTTTGGGGTGCTTGTGTCTTGCTGATTTTTCATTTTCCCAATTTATAACCCCATGAGTGGAAGTGCCCTATGCTCTCTAAGCTTTGCTTTTTAGACGTTTCAGGACTCACCGTACACTTCTCCAGAGTGGCTGTTGACAATTTACATCCCGCCCATCAGTGTAGCAAGGCTCCCATTTCTCCATGGCCTGTCCTGCATTTCTGGTTTTGACACTTTTTTCAGCATGGCCCTTTTGACCAATGGGAAGCGAGACATCTTTGTAGCGCTGATTTGCCTTTCCAGGTTGCTTGGTTGGCCAAAATGGCGTATGCGTTTTTTCCTGAATATATTCAGGAAAAAACGCATACGCCCTTTTTGGCCAAGGGCATCATTGTCAACGTTTTGTCGCTTTTCATGTGCTTTAAAGGCGATTCGAATCTACCTCCTGAAATCTGTTTCCTGCAATTCTGCCTTGATTTCAAATCCTCTTCTTTGCCTTCCCTCAATATATTTGTGGATGAGAGTTATCATTTATAACTCTGCAGGTTTGTGAATTGCAGTGCCCTGAACCTCCATTTTACAACTCGCTTTTTAGGGAGCTGGCCGCAAAAGCGCAGGATGGCTTCAGGCCCTGTTCTGCGTCCGGGGGGCAGGCTGAGCCTGTGGTTAATTCTTCTTCCTGATGGGAAAATAGAGTGACCTGTGCCTGTCCCAACACCAAGAGCTAGTCTTTCATTGGTTCCACGTCTTCCCGTTCATCCTCAGTACAAATTGCAACCTGTACGGAACAGGAGGTTAAAGGTGCTGATGCTCCAAGGAGGGAGATTGCTAGTAAAGTGGCTGGAATGGCGAACCCGGGCACAAGCAGATGAGAAATGAGGTGCGTTTTAGAAACCTTTCCCCATCATACGGTGTACCATCTTCTGGGTATCTCATGCATGTTTTCGATGTAGGAAGATGCCCTTGAACCTGGAGATTTGGGACCCATGCGATGGGTACCACGCAGTATTACTTTAAAAGGTCTGCGTTTGCTCACCCAACCTCACCAAACCTCTCAGCCGCAACAGTGTCCACCCTTATGTCTCATCCAGCTGTGGGTCTAGATATGGTCAATCCAGGTTGCATCACAGCCCGTGAACGCATTGTGTAAGAATTTCTCTCTCTTTCACTGTCTTTGTTTCATGGGTTTTTCAAAGTAATTTATTTTTATAAATGGGTTTAGCTGCTTTTCACTGCTGTGTTTATGCCGCTTTTCACCCACTTGACACACTAACAGAGAGATATCAATACATAGGTTTTAAGATTATTACTATTCAGATATATTCTTGTGCGGTGAATAGGGCGTGTTGAGTCCAGTTCTCTGAGCAAGGAGTAGGTCTTGTCTATTACATATTGGTTTTATGGAACGGTATCTGAGCTAATTTGAAACCCTTGTTTTATGTATCACCCCACCTCACCTTTCCCGTTAAGCAGCCATAGTGTGTTTTCTGCATGTGTGACTCTGTTCTGTTTTGTAATTCAGTTCAAGTGTAACGGTTTTTACATTCCCTCTATCAGTGATACCTTATGAGAAGTGTCCTTTTCTGTGTGACTTATTTCACTTAGAGTCGTTGTACCTAAATCCACTCATCATGCTGCTACTAGCCTCATGACATTGATTTCACGGCTGAGTGATATTCCATTGTACATAAGGACCACAACTTCTTTATCCATTTTTCTCTTTCCTGGGATATTGAAGGTGGAATGAAGTGGAGGTCCTTGTCAACAGAGCAGCCCTAAACTTTGGGGTGCTTGTGTCTTGCTGATTTTTAATTTTCCCAATTTATACCCCCATGAGTGGAAGTGCCCTATGCTCTCTAAGCTGTGTTTTTTAGATGTTTCAGGACACACCGTACACTTCTGCAGAGTGGCTGTTGGCAATTTACATCCCGCCCATCAGTATAGGAAGGCTCCCATTTCTCCATGGCCTGTCCTGCATTTCTGGTTTTGACATTTTTTTCAGCATGGCCCTTTTGACCGATGGGAAGCGAGACTTGTTTGTAGCGCTGATTTGCCTTTCCAGGTTGCTTGGTTGGCCAAAAAGGGCGTATGCGTTTTTTCCTGAATATATTCAGGAAAAAACGCATACGCCCTTTTTGGCCAAGGTCATCATTGTCAACGATTTTCTGCTTTTCATGTGATTTAAAGGCGATTCGAATCTACCTCCTGAAATCTGTTTCCTGCAATTCTGCCTTGATTTCAAATCCTCTTCTTTGCCTTCCCTCAATATATTTGTGGACGAGAGTTATCATTTATAACTCTGCAGGTTTGTGAATTGCAGTGCCCTGAACCTCCATTTTACAACTCGCTTTTTAGGGAGCTGGCCGCAAAAGCGCAGGATGGCTTCAGGCCCGGTTCTGGTTCCGGGGGGCAGGCTGAGCCTGTGGTTAATTCTTCTTCCTGATGGGAAAATAGAGTGACCTGTGCCTGTCCCAACATCAAGAGCTAGTCTCTCGTTGGTTCCACGTCTTCCCGTTCATCCTCAGGACAAATTGCAACCTGTACGGAACAGGAGGTTAAAGGTGCTGATGCTCCAAGGAGGGAGATTTCTAGTAAAGTGGCTGGAATGGCGAACCCGGGCACAAGCAGATGAGAAATGAGGTGCGTTTTAGAAACCTTTCCCCATCACACGGTGTACCATCTTCTGGGTATCTCATGCATGTTTTCGATGTAGGAAGATGCCCTTGAACCTGGAGATTTGGGACCCATGCGATGGGTACCACGCAGTATTACTTTAAAGGGTCTGCGTTTGCTCACCCAACCTCACCAAACTTCTCAGCCGCAACAGTGTCCACCCTTATGTCTCATCCAGCTGTGGGTCTAGATATGGTCAATCCAGGTTGCATCACAGCCCCTGAACGCATTGTGTAAGAATTTCTCTCTCTTTCACTGTCTTTGTTTCATGGGTTTTTCAAAGTAATTTATTTTTATAATGGGGTTTAGCTGCTTTTCACTGCTGTGTTTATGCCGCTTTTTACCCACTTGACACACTAACAGAGAGATATCAATACATAGGTTTTAAGATTATTACTAGTCAGATATATTCTTGTGCGGTGAATAGGGCGTGTTGAGTCCAGTTCTCTGAGCAAGGAGTAGGTCTTGTCTATTACATATTGGGTTTATGGAACGGTATCTGAGCTAATTTGAAACCCTTGTTTTATGTATCACCCCACCTCACCTTTCCCGTTAAGCAGCCATAGTGTGTTTTCTGCATGTGTGACTCTGTTCTGTTTTGTAATTCAGTTCAAGTGTAACGGTTTTTACATTCCCTCTATCAGTGATACCTTATGAGAAGTGTCCTTTTCTGTGTGACTTATTTCACTTAGAGTCGTCGTACCTAAATCCACTCATCATGCTGCTACTAGCCTTATGACATTGATTTCACGGCTGAGTGATATTCCATTGTACATAAGGACCACAACTTCTTTATCCATTTTTCTCTTTCCTGGGATATTGAAGGTGGAATGAAGTGGAGGTCCTTGTCAACAGAGCAGCCCTAAACTTTGGGGTGCTTGTGTCTTGCTGATTTTTCATTTTCCCAATTTATAACCCCATGAGTGGAAGTGCCCTATGCTCTCTAAGCTTTGCTTTTTAGACGTTTCAGGACTCACCGTACACTTCTCCAGAGTGGCTGTTGACAATTTACATCCCGCCCATCAGTGTAGCAAGGCTCCCATTTCTCCATGGCCTGTCCTGCATTTCTGGTTTTGACACTTTTTTCAGCATGGCCCTTTTGACCAATGGGAAGCGAGACATCTTTGTAGCGCTGATTTGCCTTTCCAGGTTGCTTGGTTGGCCAAAATGGCGTATGCGTTTTTTCCTGAATATATTCAGGAAAAAACGCATACGCCCTTTTTGGCCAAGGGCATCATTGTCAACGTTTTGTCGCTTTTCATGTGCTTTAAAGGCGATTCGAATCTACCTCCTGAAATCTGTTTCCTGCAATTCTGCCTTGATTTCAAATCCTCTTCTTTGCCTTCCCTCAATATATTTGTGGATGAGAGTTATCATTTATAACTCTGCAGGTTTGTGAATTGCAGTGCCCTGAACCTCCATTTTACAACTCGCTTTTTAGGGAGCTGGCCGCAAAAGCGCAGGATGGCTTCAGGCCCTGTTCTGCGTCCGGGGGGCAGGCTGAGCCTGTGGTTAATTCTTCTTCCTGATGGGAAAATAGAGTGACCTGTGCCTGTCCCAACACCAAGAGCTAGTCTTTCATTGGTTCCACGTCTTCCCGTTCATCCTCAGTACTAATTGCAACCTGTACGGAACAGGAGGTTAAAGGTGCTGATGCTCCAAGGAGGGAGATTGCTAGTAAAGTGGCTGGAATGGCGAACCCGGGCACAAGCAAATGAGAAATGAGGTGCGTTTTAGAAACCTTTCCCCATCACACGGTGTACCATCTTCAGGGTATCTCATGCATGTTTTCGATGTAGGAAGATGCCCTTGAACCTGGAGATTTGGGACCCATGCGATGGGTACCACGCAGTATTACTTTAAAGGGTCTGCGTTTGCTCACCCAACCTCACCAAACCTCTCAGCCACAACAGTGTCCACCCTTAGGTCTCATCCAGCTGTGGGTCTAGATATGGTCAATCCAGGTTGCATCACAGCCCCTGAACGCATTGTGTAAGAATTTCGCTCTCTTTCACTGTCTTTGTTTCACGGGTTTTTCAAAGTAATTTATTTTTATAATGGGGTTCAGCTGCTTTTCACTGCTGTGTTTATGCCGCTTTACACCCACTTGACACACTAACAGAGAGATATCAATACATAGGTTTTAAGTTTATTACTAGACAGATATATTCTTGTGCGGTGAATAGGGCGTGTTGAGTCCAGTTCTCTGAGCAAGGAGTAGGTCTTGTCTATTACATATTGGGTTTATGGAACGGTATCTGAGCTAATTTGAAACCCTTGTTTTATGTATCACCCCACCTCACCTTTCCCGTTAAGCAGCCATAGTGTGTTTTCTGCATGTGTGACTCTGTTCTGTTTTGTAATTCAGTTCAAGTGTAACGGTTTTTACATTCCCTCTATCAGTGATACCTTATGAGAAGTGTCCTTTTCTGTGTGACTTATTTCACTTAGAGTCGTCGTACCTAAATCCACTCATCATGCTGCTACTAGCCTTATGACATTGATTTCATGGCTGAGTGATATTCCATTGTACATAAGGACCACAACTTCTTTATCCAGTTTTCTCTTTCCTGGGATATTGAAGGTGGAATGAAGTGGAGGTCCTTGTCAACAGAGCAGCCCTAAACTTTGGGGTGCTTGTGTCTTGCTGATTTTTCATTTTCCCAATTTATACCCCCATGAGTGGAAGTGCCCTATGCTCTCTAAGCTTTGCTTTTTAGACGTTTCAGGACTCACCGTACACTTCTCCAGAGTGGCTGTTGACAATTTACATCCCGCCCATCAGTGTAGCAAGGCTCCCATTTCTCCATGGCCTGTCCTGCATTTCTGGTTTTGAGACTTTTTTCAGCATGGCCCTTTTGACCGATGGGAAGCGAGACATCTTTGTAGCGCTGATTTGCCTTTCCAGGTTGCTTGGTTGGCCAAAAAGGGCGTATGCGTTTTTTCCTGAATATATTCAGGAAAAAACGCATACGCCCTTTTTGGCCAAGGGCATCATTGTCAACGTTTTTCCGCTTTTCATGTGCTTTAAAGGCGATTCGAATCTACCTCCTGAAATCTGTTTCCTGCAATTCTGCCTTGATTTCAAATCCTCTTCTTTGCCTTCCCTCAATATATTTGTGGATGAGAGTTATCATTTATAACTCTGCAGGTTTGTGAATTGCAGTGCCCTGAACCTCCATTTTACAACTCGCTTTTTAGGGAGCTGGCCGCAAAAGCGCAGGATGGCTTCAGGCCCTGTTCTGGTTCTGGGGGGCAGGCTGAGCCTGTGGTTAATTCTTCTTCCTGATGGGAAAATAGAGTGACCTGTGCCTGTCCCAACACCAAGAGCTAGTCTTTCATTGTTTCCACGTCTTCCCGTTCATCCTCAGTACAAATTGCAACCTGTACGGAACAGGAGGTTAAAGGTGCTGATGCTCCAAGGAGGGAGATTGCTAGTAAAGTGGCTGGAATGGCGAACCCGGGCACAAGCAGATGAGAAATGAGGTGCGTTTTAGAAACCTTTCCCCATCACACGGTGTACCATCTTCTGGGTATCTCATGCATGTTTTCGATGTAGGAAGATGCCCTTGAAGCTTGAGATTTGGGACCCATGCGATGGGTACCACGCAGTATTACTTTAAAGGGTCTGCGTTTGCTCACCCAACCTCACCAAACCTCTCAGCCGCAACAGTGTCCACCCTTATGTCTCATCCAGCTGTGGGTCTAGATATGGTCAATCCAGGTTGCATCACAGCCCCTGAACGCATTGTGTAAGAATTTCTCTCTCTTTCACTGTCTTTGTTTCATGGGTTTTTCAAAATAATTTATTTTTATAATGGGGTTTAGCTGCTTTTCACTGCTGTGTTTATGCCGCTTTTTACCCACTTGACACACTAACAGAGAGATATCAATACATAGGTTTTAAGATTATTACTAGTCAGATATATTCTTGTGTGGTGAATAGGGCGTGTTGAGTCCAGTTCTCTGAGCAAGGAGTAGGTCTTGTCTATTACATATTGGGTTTATGGAACGGTATCTGAGCTAATTTGAAACCCTTGTTTTATGTGTCACCCCACCTCACCTTTCCCGTTAAGCAGCCATAGTGTGTTTTCTGCATGTGTGACTCTGTTCTGTTTTGTAATTCAGTTCAAGTGTAACGGTTTTTACATTCCCTCTATCAGTGATACCTTATGAGAAGTGTCCTTTTCTGTGTGACTTATTTCACTTAGAATCGTCGTACCTAAATCCACTCATCATGCTGCTACTAGCCTTATGACATTGATTTCATGGCTGAGTGATATTCCATTGTACATAAGGACCACAACTTCTTTATCCATTTTTCTCTTTCCTGGGATATTGAAGGTGGAATGAAGTGGAGGTCCTTGTCAACAGAGCAGCCCTAAACTTTGGGGTGCTTGTGTCTTGCTGATTTTTAATTTTCCCAATTTATACCCCCATGAGTGGAAGTGCCCTATGCTCTCTAAGCTTTGCTTTTTAGACTTTTCAGGACTTACCGTACGCTTCTCCAGAGTGGCTGTTGACAATTTACATCCCGCCCATCAGTGTAGCAAGGCTCCCATTTCTCCATGGCCTGTCCTGCATTTCTGGTGTTGACACTTTTTTCAGCATGGCCCTTTTGACCGATGGGAAGCGAGACTTGTTTGTAGCGCTGATTTGCCTTTCCAGGTTGCTTGGTTGGCCAAAAAGGGCGTATGCGTTTTTTCCTGAATATATTCAGGAAAAAACGCATACGCCCTTTTTGGCCAAGGGCATCATTGTCAACGTTTTGCCGCTTTTCATGTGCTTTAAAGGCGATTCGAATCTACCTCCTGAAATCTGTTTCCTGCAATTCTGCCTTGATTTCAAATCCTCTTCTTTGCCTTCCCTCAATATATTTGTGGACGAGAGTTATCATTTATAACTCTGCAGGTTTGTGAATTGCAGTGCCCTGAACCTCCATTTTACAACTCGCGTTTTTGGGAGATGGCCGCAAAAGCGCAGGATGGCTTCAGGCCCTGTTCTTGTTCCGGGGGGCAGGCTGAGCCTGTGGTAAATTCTTCTTCCTGATGGGACAATTGAGTGACCTGTGCCTGTCCCAACACCAAGAGCTAGTTTCTCATTGGTTCCCCGTCTACCCGTTCATCCTCAGGACTAATTTCAACCTGTACGGAACAGGAGGTTAAAGTGCTGATGCTCCAAGTAGGGAGATTGCTAGTAAAGCAGCTGGAATGGCGAACCCGGGCACAAGGAGATGAGAAATGAGGTGCGTTTTAGAAACCTTTCCCCATCACACGGTGTACCATCTTCTGGGTTTCTCATGCATGTTTTCGATGTAGGAAGATGCCCTTGAACCTGGAGATTTGGGACCCATGCGATGGGTACCACGCAGTATTACTTTAAAGGGTCTGCGTTTGCTCACCCAACCTCACCAAACCTCTCAGCCCCAAGAGTGTCCACCCTTATGTCTCATACAGCTGTGGGTCTAGATATGGTCAATCCAGGTTGCATCACAGCCCCTGAACGAATTGTGTAAGAATTTCTCTCTCTTTCACTGTCTTTGTTTCATGGGTTTTTAAAAGTAGTTTATGTTTATAATGGGGTTTAGCTGCTTTTCACTGCTGGGTTTATGCCGCTTTACACCCACTTGACACACTAACAGAGAGATATCAATACATAGGTTTTAAGATTATTACTAGTCAGATATATTCTTGTGTGGTGAATAGGGCGTGTTCAGTCCAGTTCTCTGAGCAAGGAGTAGGTCTTGTCTATTACATATTGGGTTTATGGAACGGTATCTGAGCTAGTTTGAAACCCTTGTTTTATGTATCACCCCACCTCACCTTTCCCGTTAAGCAGCCATAGTGTGTTTTCTGCATGTGTGACTCTGTTCTGTTTTGTAATTCAGTTCAAGTGTAACGGTTTTTACATTCCCTCTATCAGTGATACCTTATGAGAAGTGTCCTTTTCTGTGTGACTTATTTCACTTAGAATCGTCGTACCTAAATCCACTCATCATGCTGCTTCTAGCCTTATGACATTGATTTCATGGCTGAGTGATATTCCATTGTACATAAGGACCACAACTTCTTTATCCATTTTTCTCTTTCCTGGGATATTTAAGGTGGAATGAAGTGGAGGTCCTTGTCAACAGAGCAGCCCTAAACTTTGGGGTGCTTGTGTCTTGCTGATTTTTCATTTTCCCAATTTATACCCCCATGAGTGGAAGTGTCCTATGCTCTCTAAGCTGTGTTTTTTAAATGTTTCAGGACACACCGTACACTTCTGCAGAGTGGCTGTTGGCAATTTACATTCCGCCCATCAGTGTAGCAAGGCTCCCATTTCTCCATGGCCTGTCCTGCATTTCTGGTTTTGACACTTTTTTCAGCATGGCCATTTTGACCGAAGGGAAGCGAGTCTTCTTTGTTGCGCTGATTTGCCTTTCCAGGTTGCTTGGTTGGCCAAAAAGGGCGTATGCGTTTTTTCCTGAATATATTCAGGAAAAAACGCATACGCCCTTTTTTGGCCTAGGGCATCATTGTCAACGTTTTTCCGCTTTTCATGTGCTTTAAAGGTGATCCGAATCCACCTCCTGAAATCTGTTTCCTGCAATTCTGCCTTGATTTCAAATCCTCTTCTTTGCCTTCCCTCAATATATTTGTGGACGAGACTTATCATTTATAACTCTGCAGGTTTGTGAATTGCAGTGCCCTGAACCTCCATTTTACAACTCGCTTTTTAGGGAGCTGGCCGCAAAAGCGCAGGATGGCTTTAGGCTCTGTTCTGGTTCCGGGGGACAGGCTGAGCCTGTGGTTAATTCTTCTTCCTGATGGGAAAGTAGAGTGACCTGTGCCTG
This sequence comes from Balaenoptera borealis, assembly GCF_965194805.1. NCBI lineage: Eukaryota > Metazoa > Chordata > Mammalia > Artiodactyla > Balaenopteridae > Balaenoptera > Balaenoptera borealis. The sequence continues at coordinate 16,306 of NW_028123713.1, read as the reverse complement.
TCCCAACACCAAGAGCTAGGCTCTCATTGGTTCCCCGTCTTCCCGTTCATCCTCAGGACAAATTGAAAGCCTGTACGGAACAGGAGGTTAAAGGTGCTGATGCTCCAAGTAGGGAGATTGCTAGTAAGGCGGCTGGAATGGCGAACCCGGGCACAAGGAGATGAGAAATGAGGTGCGTTTTAGAAACCTTTCCCCATCACATGGTGTACCATCTTCTGGGTTTCTCATGCATGTTTTTGATGTAGGAAGATGCCCTTGAACCTGGAGATTTGGGACCCATACGATGGGTACCACGCAGTATTACTTTAAAGGGTCTGCGTTTGCTCACCCAACCTCACCAAACGTCTCAGCCCCAAAAGTTTCCACCCTTATGTCTCATCCAGCTCTGGTTCTAGTTATGGTCAATCCAGGTTGCATCACAGCCCCTGAACGCATTGTGTAAGAATTTCTCTCTCTTTCACTGTCTTTCTTTCATGGGTTTTTCGAAGTAATTTATTTTTATAATGGGGTTTAGCTGCTTTTCACTGCTGTGTTTATGCCCCTTTACACCCTCTTGATTCACTTACAGAGAGAAATCAATACATAGGTTTTAAGATTTTTACTAGTCAGATATATTCTTGTTCGTTGAATAGGGGGTGTTGCATCCACTTCACTGAGCAAGGAGTAGGTCTTGTCTATTACATATTGGGTTTATGGATCGGTATTTGAGCTAATATGAAACCCTTGTTTTATGCATCACCCCACCTCACCTTTCCCGTTAAGCAGCCATAGTGTGTTTTCTAAATGTGTGACTCTGTTCTGTTTTGTAATTCAGTTCAAGTGTAACGGTTTTTACATTCCCTCTACAAGTGATATCTTATGATAAGTGTCTTTTTCTGTGTGACTTATTTCACTTAGAATCGTCGAACATAAATCCACTCATCATGCTGCTAATAGCCTTATGACATTGATTTCATGGCTGTGTGATATTCCATTGTATATAAGGACCACAACATCGTTATCCATTTTCCTATTTCCTGGGATATTTAAGGTGTAATGAAGAGGAGGTTCTTGTCAACAGAGCAGCCCTAAACTTTGGTGTGCCTATGTCTTGCTGATTTTTAGTTTTCCCAATTTATACGCCCATGAGTGGAAATGCCCTATGCTCTGTAAGCTGTGTTTTTTAGATGTTTCAGGACACACCGTACACTTCTCCAGAGTGGCTGTTGGCAATTTACATCCCGCCCATCACTGTAGCAAGGCTCCCATTTCTCCATGGCCTGTCCTGCATTTCTGGTTTTGACACATTTTTCAGCATGGCCCTTTTGACCAATGGGAAGCGAGACTTCTTTGTAGCGCTGATTTGCCTTTCCAGGTTGCTTGGTTGGCCAAAAAGGGCGTATGCGTTTTTTCCTGAATATATTCAGGAAAAAACGCATACGCCCTTTTTGGCCAAGGGTATCATTGTCAACGTTTTGCCGCTTTTCATTTGCTTTAAAAGCGATTCGAATCTACCTCCTTAGGTCTGTTTCCTGCAATTCTGCCTTGCTTTCAAATCCTCTTCGTTGCCTTCCCTCAATATATTTGTGGACGAGAGTTATCATTTATAACTCTGCAGGTTTGTGAATTGTAGTGCCCCTGAGCTCCATTTTTCAACTCGATTTTTTGGGAGTTGGCAGCAAAAGCGCGGGATTGCTTCAGGCCCTGTTCTACTTCCGGGGGGCAGGCTGAGCCTGTGGTTAATTCTTCTTTCTGAAGGGAAAATATAGTGACCTGTGCTTGTCCGAACACCTAGATCTAGTCTCTCATTGGTTCCCCCTCTTCCCGTTCATCCTCAGTACAAATTGCAACCTGTACGGAACAGGAGGTTAAAGGTGCTGATGCTCCAAGTAGGGTGATTGCTAGGAAAGTGGCTGGAATGGCGAACCCGAGCACAAGGAGAGGAGAAATGAGGTGCGTTTTAGAAACCTTTCCCGATCACACAGTGTACCACCTTCTGGGTTTCTCATGCATGTTTTCGATGTAGGAAGATGCCCTTGAACCTGGAGATTTGGAACCCATGGAATGGGTAACAGGCAGTATTACTTTAAAGGCTCTGCGTTTGCTCCCCAACCTCACCAAGCCTCTCAGCCCCGAGAGTGTCCACCCTTATGTCTCCTCCAGCTGTGGGTCTAGATATGGTCAATCCAGGTGGCATCACAGCCCCTGAACGAATTTTGTAAGAATTTCTCTCTCTTTCACTGTCTTCGTTTCACGGGTTTTTAAGAGTAATTTATTTTTATAATGGGGTTTAGCTGCTTTTCACGGCTGTGTTTATGCCGCTTTACACCCACTTGACTCACTTCCAGAGAGATATCAGTACATAGGTTTTACGATTCTTACTAGTCATATATGTTCTTGAGCGGTGAATAGGGGGTGTTGAGTCCAGTTCACTGAGCAAGGAGTAGGTCTTGTCTATTACATATTGGATTTATGGAACGTTATCTGAGCTAATTTGAAATCCTTGTTTTATGCATCACCCCACCTCACCTTTCCCGTTAAGCAACCATAGTATGTTTTCTTAATGTGTGACTCTGTTCTGTTTTGTTATTCCGTTCAAGTGTAGCAGTTTTTACATTCCCTCTGTTAGTGATATCTTATGATAAGTGTCTTTTTCTGTGTGACTTATTTCACTTAGAATAGTCCTACCTAAATCCACTCATCATGCTGCTACCAGCCTTATAATATTTATGTCACGCCCGAGTGATATACAATTGTACATATGGACCACAACTTCTTTATCCATTTTTCTCTTTCCTTGCATATTTAAGGTGGAATTAAGTGGAGGTTCTTGTCTACAGAGCAGCCCTAATGTTTGGGGTGCCTGTGTCTTGCTGATTTTTAGTTTTCCCAATTTATACGCCCATGAGTGGATGTGCCCCTTTCTCTCTAGCTGTGTTTTTTAGATGTTTTAGGAAACACCATACCCTTCTCCAGAGTCATCATTGGCAATTTATACCCCACCCATCAGTGTAACAAGGCTCCCTTTCCTCCCTGGCCTCTCCTGCATTTCTTGTTTTTACACTTTTTTAGCAAGGCCATTTTGACCGATGGGAAGTCAGACTTCTTTGTAGTGCTGAATTGCATTTCCGGCTTGCTTGGTTGGCCACAAAGGGCCTATGGGTTTTTTCCTGAATTCATTCAGAAAAAAACGCATATGCTCTTTTTGGCCAAGTGCATCATTGTCGACGTTTTGATGTTTTTCATGTGCTTTAGGGGTGATTCAAATCTAACTCCTGAAATCTGTTTCCTGCAATTCTGCCTTGATTTCAAATCCTCTTCGTTGCCTTCCCTCAATATATTTGTGGACGAGAGTTATCATTTATAACTCTGCATATTTGTGAATTGCAGTGCCCCTGAGCTCCATTTTTCAACTCGCTTTTTTGGGAGCTTTCCGCAGAAACTCTCATTTGCTTCTGGCCCTACTCTGGTTCCCGGTGGCAGGCTAAGCCTTTGCTTAATTCTTCTTCCTGACTGGAAATTAGAGTGACATGTGCCTCTCCGAACATCTAGGGCTTGGCTCTCCTTGTTTCTCCTCCTTCCCCTTCTTCCTTTGGACAAATTCCGATTTCTGTGCAACTGGATGTTGAAGGTGCTGACATCCTCAAGTGGGGAGATTTTAAGGAAAAAGGCTGGAGGGGTGAACCCAACAACCAGGAAATTAGGCGTTTTGGTGCCTTTTCCAAAATCTTCCTGATCCAACCGTGTTCCATCTTCTGGGTGTCACAGGCATGTTTTAGCTGTAGGAAAGGTCCCGTGTATGTAAGGAGAACACAAGGGATTTTTCCAAATCAGTGTCTCCCCGAACTCCAATCTGGGGAATTTTTAAGCTACTGGTACATGTGTGTTCATTAAGGGACTTGGGCCGTAGGCAGAGTCCGAACTTTAGATGATTGAAGTCTTTAGGTTCAGAAACGCTCACCATCGGCCTCCTTTAGTTTCCATTTTATCTGTAGTTGATAGATGATGTCGATATAGATATCTATTGTTTTTCAGGTTATTTCCCCTCAGGGGTCATTACAAAATATTGAGTATAGTTCCCTGTGCTATACAGTAGTTCCTTGTTGATGATATATTTTATACATAGCAGTGTGTATATGTTAATCTGAAACTGTTAATTTATCCCTCCTCCCACCTTTCCCCTTTGGTAATAAAAAATATAAGATTTTATACTTCTCAGAAATCTAGGAGCTGAAAGAGAGGTATCATTTTCAATGGAAAATCATTCCAAACAAGGTTGAAACTTCAACCAAGATTATTAGATGTACATCCTTGGAAAGAAATCACTGCATTTCTCTACTCTTGACCTGACAAATAAGACAAACCCCTCCACTGAACTTGCTTATAATAAAGTGATGGAAATATCAAATGGAAGTGTTAGAAACATCTTATTTTACACGAGCCTTATACACTGCTCTATGTTAATTACAGTTTGGCTCACACATCTGTTCATTGAAGTTACAATGTTCTCAAATTCTGTTACTGATCCTGCAGAGTGGGCCCCAACAAGGGTCTCCCTGCCCAGTGTCATTGGAGCCAGCAGATCGAGACTGACTTTGGTTCAGAAGCAAAGGAAAACTTTATATTTTGATCAGAGAATGGAGAGGTGAGAGTGTGTGCTCCCCTGCGGGTTGTGGGCCGGGCTGCTGTGTAGGGATCCTGTCAGCATCAGCGGGAGGGAGGGGGCGGAGCTCTCGAGGGCCAGGTTGGCTGGAGCTCAGGCTCCTATGTCGCAGAGTCTGCACGGGGCCCCACGAGCTGAGGTGTCGGCCCAGCCATTTTGCACTAGGAAATCGGGTCTGAAGTGTCGGGTGTGGGACCTCTGCATGTGGAAACCTAGGAGCAAGTGAAATTAGACAAAGCACAAAGGAAAAAATGGTTAGACTTTATTTTATTGCCCAGATTCTATTTTTATCTCCCAGGAATTTTTAATGGGCTTTGCCAGTAACAAAGCCCTCCTCTGCCTTTTGTCCCATTCCTCATTCTTGGGGCGCTGAGGGTGCAGACACGTCTTCTGTAAATGCTTCATGCTGAGTTGGGTGTCCTCATACCCGGGGGGAGGGGCAGGACTTCTCCCCAGCAGCCTCCAGGTGAGGTTGATTGTCCGCAGGCCTCCTCCCTCACTGCTCGTCTGCCTGAGCACCAGCATTGGAAGTTTTATAGATTCTAATGACCTTTAAGGGTCCAGGAAAGAGATGTGCAGAGACGCTGGGGGGGTGGGCGGTTTTACCCTGCTCCACATTGGTTCGGCCCCCTTAGGCTGATGGTTTCTGCCAGCCTAGATGCTCTGACCAGTAGTCTGTGCTTTCTTCAGTTAGGCCACTGAATTAACGTACAAACAGCACCAGGTGTCAGAGCCCTGCTTGCTCAACTCCCAGACAGTCCAGGGCCGGTGGTGATCCAGGACCATGATGGCCACTCAGTCAACGGCCTTTTGAAGTAGCCAGGAGTACAGCCGGTCTCATTGGCCGCCGTCACTGCGGTGTCTGTAGGCTTTTCTATGGTGGCAGCGTTATTTACGGTTCCCCTGCCAAGTTTATTAGCTCCGCTCTGGGTGCAGTAAGTCCTGTAAGCAATAGTCTGCTCTTTTGGGGCACACTCTTGTTGTTTTCTGAGAGAAGCTCCAGGTCAAGTGATGGTCACACGAGTCGTCATGGGGGCCCATTGCCCCAGGTTGTCTCTCTGGAGGTTGGTGTTGGAGGGCCTCCTCACTCGAGGTCATTGTGCCCACGGAGCAATCCCTGCAACTTCAGGGCATGGTGGGTGGTTAGGATCACCAAGTGGCGTCCTTTTCCCTTAGGAGGGAGCTGGCCTTGCGGGCTGCTGATTTCCAGGTTTTTAGATACCCCCAGTATCCTGGTCGGATGGGGTGGCTGGCCAATGCCTGGAGGGCATTCTTGCATTGTTCCATTTCAAGTGGTCCCAGTTTTTGCACTAATACTCCAAGGGCGATTCGCCTTGGACCAGGAATGTAAAGGTCAAAGGGTTTAGCTAACTTAGGGAGGTCCAGGGCCAGGGTCTGAATTGACTGCTCTTTCCATTCTTGAAAGGCCGCTTCTGGATTCTATTCAAAAGGATCATCATCTTTTCCTTTCAGTGTTTCATATAGAGGCCCAGCTATTAGACTGTAGTTAGGGATCCAGATGCAGCAAACCCCGGTCTCCCCAGGAACCCCTAAGCTGTCTTCTAGTTTCAGGAAAGGTGAGGCTGCAAATGGCTTCTTCCCTTTCCTGGGGTGGGCTTCTCCGACCTTCTGTGCGAATGAAGCCCAGGAAGGCCACCTTAGTTTGTGATATTTGAGCCTTTTCCTTGGACACCTTCTATCTTTTATTGGCTAGGTAGTTCAGAGGCCTCCTTAGTCGGGCTGGTGATCAGAATGTCATCTGCATATTGAAGGAGGGTTCCCTTCTCCAGAGGTAGATCTTTTAGGTCTTTAGCTAACGTTTCCCCAAAGATGGTGTGGGAATTTTTGAACCCCTGGGGCAGGACGGCCCAGCAGTATTGTTTTTGTTGTAGGTTGAGTCCTGCCACTCACAGCCAAAATTTCTTGTGACTCTGGGACTAATGGAATACAGAAGAAGGCATCATTGAAGTCTAATACAGAATGCCATGTCCTGGTGGATGGTAGAATGACCAGCAGGGTGTAGGAATTAGGAACTACTAGATGTATATCCTCTGTGGCTTCACTGACTGTCCTGGCGTCCTCTACCAGGTCCCCAGCAGCCCACGGGGCTCTTGTGGTCAGGCCCCTCCCAGGATATGGAGCTCACCTGGGCAGGTACGCAGCAGCCCACGGGGCTCTCATGGGCAGGCCCCTCCCTGGATATGGAGCTCCCGTGGACAGGTACCCCGGCAGGGCTGGGCACACAGGAACCGTGCACATAGCCCTCATTGCAGAGCACCCCCAGCACCCCTGTCACTCAGAGCTGACACAGAGCACCTCAGAGCAGAGCTTGAACTAACAAACAGCAGCTCCAACAGGTCTGTGACCCTAGGCTTCACTCTGTGCGGCCTCCCTCTGCCTGGTCTTCCAGGGGCTTCCACTGCAGCCGGGGCACCAGGCCTCTGTCTCCACCCACCACCCCTCCTCTCCCTGACTCCTGGGTTCCTCTCATTAGCAGAGGGTCTTCTTGAAGTTGTCTCCCACTCATGGACCAGATAAAATGATTCGAAAACAAGCCAGGGCTGCCGCCCCTTATCTATCCTGACTCTCGGGACCCTACACCTGTTCCTTGGATCTGGCCGGTGCAGCAAGGCCCATTTTCTGCAACTCTGAGCCCCTGAGGGGCGAGGATTGGCTGACCTGGGCAGCCTGACCCGGCCGGCCAGCCCTTCCCAGGTGTGCCTGGGTTGAGGTCAATATAAACACCCCTCCAGGCAGCAAAAGCCTCTGCAGCTGTGCCTGACGCCATATTCTCTGCCCCGTCAGCAGTCTCGGGGTTGGGCTGGTGGGAGGGAGTAGGGCCCACGGCTCTATGAGTGGCCCAGTGTGACTGGGGCTCTGCTGGACTTTCTGCAGGAGTTGCCGGGCTGCCACCTGCTAAAGAAGAGGATGTGTCACCCATACTTGCTGCTGGAATTTCTCCCCGGGCAGAGGTGAGGAAGGAAAAAAGCAGTGGGGGCCGGGACAGGAGGGGTACCTCAGGCAGGGAAATGGAAAGCTTCCAGACGAGCGCCCGGGGCCAGGACCATCCTGGCTGGCCTGCAGGCACCAAGTCGGCCTGCGTGCTGTCGCTGGTGTGACTCCAAGCCCCTTCCTCTAGTTTTTAAAGTCTTTGCACACATTCAGGTGTTTTACCTGGGAAGGGTGGGAAAAGTTCAGCAGCAGCTGGCCTGGGGCTCAGCTCACGTTTACTCAGAGACGCCTCCTCACGGTCCCCCAGCTTTGCAATGAGGACGCTCCTCGTGTGGGGGCTGCTGGCTGCATGGGAGATGATTCCCCACCTGTGACCAACTTCAGAATTGTTTACCCCTGGAGCAAGTGCCCTGATAGGGTTTTCCTCTGTATGACCAGTGGGTTCTGTTTTTTTTTTTTTTCTTTTTTGGTTCAAGGTAAGTTTTATTCCTCTTTTTGTATTTATGGATATAAGCATGGAAATAATTCATTCATATAAATACGTCTATGGGAAGGGCAGAACTTTTTTTTCTGTTTTATTTTTTTAAGTATTACTTATTTTTTAATTTTTGAATTTATTTTATTCATTTTTTTATACAGCAGGCTCTTATTGGTAACCTATTTTATACATATAAGTGTATATATGTCAATCCCAGGCTCGCAATTCATCCCACCACCACCACCCTGCCACTTTCCCCCCTTGGTGTCCATACATTTGTTCTCTACATCTGTGTCTCTATTTGTGCCTTGCAAACCGGTTCATCTTTACCATTTTTCTAGGTTCCACATGTATGCGTTAATATACGATATTTGTTTTTCTCTTTCTGACTTACTTCACTCTGTATGACAGTCTCTAGATCTATCCACGTCTCTACAAATGACCCAATTTCATTCCTTTTTATGGCTGAGTAATATTCCATTTTATATATGTAGCACATCTTTTCTGTTCGTCTGTCTATGGGCATTTAGGTTGCTTCCATGACCTGGCTATTGTAAATAGTGCTGCAATGAATATTGTGGTGAATATGTCTTTTTGAATTATGGTTTTCTCTGGGTATATGGCCAGTAGTGGGATTGCTGGGTCATATGGTAATTCTATTTTTAGTTTTTTAAGGAACCTCCATACTGTTCTCCATCGTGACTGTATCAATTTACATTCCCACAAATAGTGTAAGAGGGTTCCCTTTTCTCCACACCCTCTCCAGCATTTGTTGCTTGTAGATTTTCTGATGATGCCCATTCTAACTCGTGTGAGGCGATACCTCATTGTAGTTTTGGTTTATATTTCTCTAATAATTAGTGATGTTGAGCAGCTTTTCATGTGCTTCTTGGTCATCTGTATGTCTTCTTGGGACAAATGTCTATTTACGTCATCTGCCCATTTTTGGATTGGGTTGTTTGTTTTTTTACTGTTGAGCTGCATGAGCTGTTTATATACATTGGAGATTAATCCTTTGTCCATTGATTCGTTTGCAAATATTTTCTCCCATTGTGAGGGTTGTCTTTTCGTCTTGTTTGTAGTTTCCTTTGCTTTGCAAAAGCTTTTAGGTTTCATTTGCTCCCATATGTTTATTTTTTTTTTTATTCCATTACTCTAGGAGGTGGATCAAAAAAGATCTTGCTGTGATTTATGTCAAAGAGTATTCTTCCTATGTTTTCCTCTAAGAGTTTTATAGTGTCCGGTCTTACATTTCGGTCTCTAATCCATTTTGAGTTTATTTTTTGTGTATGGTGTTAGGGAGTGTTCTAATTTCATTCTTTTACATGTAGCTGTCCATTTTTCCCAGCACCACTTATTGAAGAGACTGTCTTTTCTCCTTTGTATACCCTTGCCTCCTTTGTCATAGTTTAGTGGGCCATAGGTGTGTAGGTTTATCTCTGGGCTTTTTTTTTTCTTTTACATCTTTATTGGAGTATAATTGCTTTACAATTGTGTGTTAGTTTCTGCTGTATAAAAAAGTGAATCAGCTGTGCGTATACATATAACACCATATCCCCTCCCTCTTGCACCTCCCTCTCACTCCCTTATCCCACCCTTTTAGGTGGTCACAAAGCACAGAGCTGATCTCCCTGTGCTATGTGGCTGCTTCCCAGTAGCTATCAATTTTACATTTGGTAGTGTATATATGTCCATACCACTCTCTCACTTTGTCCCAGCTTACCCTTCCCTCTCCCCATGTCCTCAAGTCCTTTCTCTACGTCTGTGTCCTTAATCCTTTCCTGCCCCTAGGTTCTTCATAAACTTTTTTTTTTTAAGATTCCATATATATGTGTTAGCATACGGTATTTGTTTTTCTCTTTCTGACTTACTTCACTCTGTAGGACAGACTCTAGATCCATCCACCTCACTAAAAGTAACTCAATTTCGTTTCTTTTTATGGCTGAATAATGTTCCATTGTATATTTGTGCCACATCTTCCTTATCCATTTATCTGTTGATGGACACTTAGGTTGCTTCCATGTCCTGGCTATTGTAAATAGAGCTACAGTGAACGTTGTGGTACATGACTCTTTTTGAATTATGGTTTTCTCAGGGTAAATGTCCAGGAGTGGGTTTGCTGGGTTGTATGGTAGTTCTATTTTTAGTTTTTAAGGAACCCCCATACCGTTCTCCCTAGTGGCTATATCAATTTACATTCCCACCAACAGTGCAAGAGGGTTCCCTTTGCTCCAATAAATGCCTCTCCAGCATTTATTGTTGGTAGATTTTTTGATGATGGCCATTCTGACTGGTGTGAGGTGATACCTCACTGTAGTTTTGATTTGCATTTCTCTAATGATTAGTGATGTTCAGCATCCTTTCATGTGTTTGTTGGCAACCTGTATATCTTCTTTGGAGAAATGTCTATTTAGGTCTTCTGCCCATTTTTGGATTGGGTTGTTTGGTTTTGTGATATTGAGCTACATGAGCTGCTTTTTGGAGATTAATCCTTTGCCATTTGCTTCATTTGAAAATATTTTCTCCCATTCTGATGGTTGTCTTTTCATCTTGCTTATGTTTTCCTTTGCTGTGCAAAAGAATTTATGTTTCATTCGGTCCCATTTTTTTATTTTTGTTTTTATTTCCATTTCTCTAGGAGGTGGGTCAAAAAGGATCTTGCTGTGATTTATGTCATAGACTGTTCTGCTTATGTTTTCCTCTAAGAGTTTTATAGTGGCTGGTCTTATATTTAGGTCTCTAATCCATTTTGAGTTTATTTTTGTGTATGGTGTTAGGGAGTGTACTAATTTCATTCTTTTACATGTAACTGCCCAGTTTTCCCAGCACCACTTGCTGAAGACACTGTCTTTTCTCCATTGTATACCCTTGCCTCCTTTGTCATAGATTAGTGAACCATAGGTACGTGGGTTTATCTCTGTGCTTTCTATCCTGTTCTATTGACCTATATTTCTGTTCTTCTGTCAGTACCATATTATCTTGATTACTGTAGCTTTGCAATATAGTCTGAAGTCTGGAAGTCTGATTCCTCCAGCTCTTTTTTTTCCCCCCTCAAGACTGCTTTGGCTATCCAGGGTCTTTTGTGTCTCCCTACAAATTTTAAGATTTTTTTTTCTTGTTCTGTAGAAAATGCCAAAGGTATTTTGATCGGGATTGCATTGAATCTGTAGATTGCTTTGGGTAGTATAGTCATTTTCACAATATTGATTCTTCTAATCCGAGAACATGGTATATGTCTCCATCTGTTTATATCATCTTTGATTTCTTTCATCAGTGTCTTATAGTTTTCTGAGTACAGGTCTTTTACTTCCTTAGGTAGGTTTATTCCTAGGTATTTTATTCTTTTTGTTGCAGTGGTAATGGGATTGTTTCCTTAATTTCTCTTTCTGATCTTTCATTGTTAGTGTATAGGAATGCAAGCAATTTCTGTGCATTAATTTTGTATCCTGCAACTTTACCAAATTCATTGATTAGCTCCAGTGGTTTTCTGGTGGCATCTTTAGGATTCTCTATCTATGATATCATGTCATCTGCGAACAGTGACAATTTTACTTCTTCTTTTCCTTTTTGTATTCCTTTTATTTCTTTTTCTTCTCTGATTGCCATGGCTAGGACTTCCAAAACTATGTTGAATAGCAGTGGTGAGAGTGGACATCCTCGTCTTGTTCCTGATCTTAGAGGAAACGCTTTCAGTTTTTCACCATTGAGAATGCTGTTTGCTGTGGGTTTGTCATATATGGCCTTTATTATGTTGAGGTAGTTTCCCTCTAGGCCCACACTCTGCAGAGTTTTTATCGTAAATGAGTGTTGAATTTTCTCAAAATCTTTTCCTTCATCTATTGAGATGATCATATGCTTTTATTCTACAATTTGTTAATATGGTGTATCACATTGATTTGTGTATATTGAAGAATCCTCGCATCCCTGGGATAAACCCCACTTGATCATGGTGTATGATCCTTTTCATGTGTTGTTCGATTCTGTTTGCTAGTATTTTGTTGAGGATTTTTACATCTATATTCATCAGTGATATTGGTCTATAATTTTCTTTCCTTGTAGTATCTCTGTCTGATTTTGGTATCAGGGTGATGGTGGTCTCATAGAATGAGTTTGGGAGTGTTCCTTCCGCTGCAATTGTTTTGAAGAATTTGAGAAGGTTGGGTGTTAGCTCTGCTCTAAATGTTTGATAGAATTCACCTGTGATGCCATCTGGTTCTGGACTTTTGTTTGTTGGAAGATTTTTAATCACAGTTTCAATTTCATTGCTTGTGATAGGTTTGTTCATATTTTCTATTTCTTCCTGGTTCAGTCTTAGAAGGTTATCCCTTTCTAAGAATTTGTCCATTTCTTCCAGATTATCCATTTTATTGGCCTAGAGTTGCTTGTAGTAGTCTCTTAGGATGCTTTGTATTCCTGTGGTGTCTGTTATAACTTCTGCTTTTTCACTTCTAATTTTGTTGATTTGCGTCCTCTCCCTCTTTTTCTGGAGTCCGGCTAGAGGTTGATCATTTTTGCTTATCTTCTCAAAGAACCAGCTTTTAGTTTTATTGATCTTTGCTTTCGTTTTCTTTGTTTCTTTTTCATTTATTTCTGCTCTGATCTTTATGATTTCTTTCCTTCTACTAACTTTGGGTTTTGTTCTTCTTTCTCTAGTTCCTCTAGGTGTAAGGTTAGATTGTTTATTTGAGATTTTTCTTGTTTCTTGAGGTAGGCTTGTATTGCTATAAACTTCCCTCTTAGAACTCCTTTTGCTGCATCCCATAGGTTTTGGATCATCGTGTTTTTGTTGTCATTTGTCTCTAGGTAGTTTTTGATTTCCTCTTTGATTTCTTCAGTGATCTCTTGGTTATTTAGTAACGTATTGTTTAGCCTCCATGTGTTTGTGTTTTTTACGGTTTTTTCCGTGTAATTGATTTCTAATCTCATAGCATTGTGGTCGGAACAGCTGCTTGATATGATTTCAGTTTTCTTAAATTTACTGAGGCTTTATCTGTGACCCAAGATGTGATCTATCCTGGAGAATGTTCCGTGTGCAGTTGAGAAGAACGTGTAATCTGCTGTTTTTGGATGGAATGTCCTATAAATATCAATTAACTCTATCTGGTCTATTGTGTCATTTAAAGCTTGTGTTTCCTTATTAATTTTCTGTCTGGCTGATCTCCACTGGTGTAAGTGAGCTGTTAAAGTCCCCCGCTATTATTGTGTTACTGTCGATTTCCTCTTTTATAGCTGTTAGCAGTTGCCTTATACATTGAGCTGCTCCTATTTTGGGTACATATATATTTATAATTGTTATATCTTCTTCTTGGATTGATCCCCTGACCATTATGTAGTGCCTTTCCTTGTCTCTTGTAACATTCTTTATTTTAAAGTCTATTTTATCTGATATGAGTATTGCTACTCCAGCTTTCTTTTGATTTTCATTTGCATAGAATATATTTTTCCATCGCCTCACTTTGAGTCTGTATGTGTCCCTAGGTCTGAAATGGATCTCTTGTAGACAGCATATATATGGGTCTTGTTTTTGTATCCATTCAGCGAGCCTGTGTCTTTTGGTTGGAACATGTAGTGCATTCACGTTTAAGGTAATTATCGATATGTATGTTCCTACTACTATTTTCTTAATTGTTATGGGTTTGTCTTGGTGGGTCCTTTTCTTCTCTTGTGTTTCCCACTTAGAGAAGTTCCTTTAGCATTTGGTGTAGAGCTGGTTTCATGGTGCTGAATTCTCTTAGCTTTTGCTTGTCTGTAAGGCTTTTGATTTCTCCATCAAATCTGAATGAGCTCTTTGCAGGGTGGAGTACTCTTGGTTGTAGGTTCTTCCCTTTCATCACTTTAAATTTATCATGCCACTTCCTTCTGGCTTGTAGATTTTCTGCTGAGAAATCAGTTGTTATCCTTATGGGAGTTCCCTTGTATGTTATTTGTCATTTTTCCCTTGCTGCTTTCAATCATTTTTCTTTGTCGTTAATTTTTGTCAATTTGATTACTATGTGTCTTGTCATTTTTCTCCTTTGGTTTATCCTGCCTGGGACACTCTGTGCTTCTGGACTTGGGTGGCTATTTCTTTTCCCATGCTAGGGAAGTTTTTGACCATTATCTCTTTAAATATATTCTCGGGTCCTTTCTCTCTCTCTTCTCCTTCTGGGACCCCTATAATGCGAATGTTGTTGCGTTTAATGTTGTCCCAGAGGACTCTTGGGGTGTCTTCGTTTATTTTCATTCTTTTTCTTTATTCTGTTCCATGGCAGTGATTTCCACCTTTCTGTCTTCCAGGTCACTTATCCGTTCTTCTGCCACAGTTATTCTGCTACTGATTCCTTCTAGTGTATTTTTCATTTCAGTTATTCCATTGTTCACCTCTGTTTGTTTGTTCTTTAATTCTTCTAGGTGTTTGTTCCTTAATTCTTCTAGGTCTTTGTTAAACATTTCTTGCATCTTCTCGATCTTTGCCTCCTTTCTTTTTCCAAGGTCTTGGCTCAACTTCACTATCATTATTCTGAATTTTTTTTCTGGAAGGTTCCCTATCTCCACCTCATTTCGTTTTTTTTCTGGGGTTTTATCTTGTTCCTTGATCTGGTATAAAGTCCTCTGCCTTTTCATTTTGTCTATCTTTCTGTGAATGTGGTTTTCCTTCCACAGGCTGCAGAATTGTAGTTCTTCTTGCTTCTGCTGTCTGCTCTCCGGTGGATGAGTCTATCTTAGAGGCTTGTGCAAGCTTCCTGATGGGAAGGACTGGTGGTGGGTAGAGCTGGGTGTTGCTTTGGTGGGCAGAGCTTTAATCCGCTTGTCTACGGATTAAATAAAACTTTAATAAAAAGTTTAATCCGCTTGTCTGCTGATGCATGGGGCTGGGTTCCCTCCCTGTTGGTTGTTTGGCCTGAGGCGACCCAGCCCTGGAGCCTACCTTGCTCTTGGTGGGGCTAATGGCGGACTCTGGGAGGGCTCACACCAAGGAGTATTTCCCAGAACTTCTGCTGCCAGTGTCGTTGTCCTCACGGTGAGCCACAGCCACAGCCACCACCTGCCTCTGCAGGAGACCCTCTAAAAGTAGCAGGTAGTTCTGGTCATTCTCCTACAGGGTCACTGCTCCTTCCCCTGGGTCCTGATGTGCACACTCCTTTGTGTGTGCCCTCCAAGAGTGGAGTATCTGAGTGGAGTTGAGACTCTGAGACTCTGTGTGGAGTTGCACAGACTCTGGGTCCTGTGAAGCTTCGATGTTTTGTGATTCTAGAAATCCTATAGGAGACGGTCCACAGCAGGTGACGCTAATGTTGTCAGTAGAGGTGTTGAAGCCAAAGATCTGCAGTTCCAACTAGAGGTGCCGATGTACATACAGGACAAAATCATCTCGTGTGAATGTAGTTCAGGCATGTTTAAGATGAATGCAGTCATGTTAATGTCTACCATATTCTATCTTGAGCCTCTCCTCAGGGACCCCCTCCTCAGTTCCTGAGGCTCCTGTAAGTCATGTACAGGGGACTGGAGAGTGGGCTCCGTCCAGTCTGAGCCCTGAGTTACCCTGTGTGTATCTTAGGATACTTTGTATTTCTGTGGTGTCCGTTGTAACATCATCTCTTTCATTTCAGATTTATTTGGGCCCTCTCTTTTTAAAAAAACATACTACTGTTGTCTTTTATTCTTTACAGAAGTTTAATAAGTGTTTGATCTACTATCCTTACCCTATGTATACTTTTTGCAGTGAGATTTTTACTTTTCTTTGTTTCCTTGTTACTATCAATAATTAGTGAGACTTCTTTTAAGCTACCTTCAACATTGCTTATAAAGCTGCTTTATTAGTGATGACAGAGCCTTAATGGAAGTCATGTTCTGGTTGTAAATTAGAATGCAATGTGCCAGCAAATAGCCCCTTAAGTTTATGTCTCATTACTTCTTGTTCTTTTTTTAATTTAATTTTTATTTTTTGTCAGAGCAAATTTAATTAAAATGTTTTGTTTCTTCTAGGTGTGAAAGATGTGGTTCTTTTAAACATATACATATATCTATTCTTCTTTGGATCATTTTCCCATGTAGGTTATGACACGATGTTGAGTAGTCTTGTCTTGGTATTACGTAGATCTTTGGTGATTACATATTTCACATGTGTTTCTATATCTATCTTAACCCCAATATCCTAATGTATCCAATCCTCACACCTTTCCATTTGGTGAACCATAAGTTTGTTTAATGAATCTGTGATTGCATTTCTCTGTGGAAATATCTTCATTGGTATC